>NC_025695.1:27355260-27371384 GCF_000633955.1 Camelina sativa
TAGTATCTATGTTTCATGATTCGCGCAAAAAGTGAGTTAGGGTATTGTATTAAACGCCATGCTTGCTTGGCCAAGAGAGCATCATTAAATTTTGCTAGGTCCCTGAATCCCAAACCCCCTTCCTTCTTTGGTGTTTGTAATTTTTTCCAAGCAATCCAAGGAATACTTCGTCGGTTTGAGTTATTTTCCCACCAAAATTGCATGAGGAGAGATTCTATTTCTGTAGTTATTCCTATTGGCAATTTGAAGCAACTCATAGCATAGACTGGCATAGAGAGAGCCACTGAATTTAACATGATTTCCTTGCCTGCAGGAGATAGTTTTTTTGCAGTCCAACCGAAGGTTCGTTGCTTAACTCTATCTATTATATATTCGAACATTTCTCTCTTTTTACGACCAAATTGCTCCGGGAGTCCTAAATATTTGCCTCCTCCACCATGATTAGGGATTTCTAAGATTGATTTCAGTCTTGTTTGAGTACTTGCAAAGACACGACTTCCAAAAGTGATCATTGATTTGGAGGTGTTAATTTTTTGGCCTGAGTAGTACTCATAAATGTCAAAAATATCTTTCAAAGCTTGGCTGTTTTTGTTGTTAGCACGGCAGAAGAATAAGCAGTCGTCTGCGAACTGTAAATGTGTGATACTTGGAGCACCATTACCAATTCTAATGCCTTGCAGAAGTCCTTCTCGTTCACTTGAAGAGATTAGGTGACTAAGAATGTCAGAACAGAGGATGAATAGGTATGGTGACAAAGGGTCTCCTTGTCTTATTCCTCTTGTTGGTTGGAAATGACCATAAGGAGCCCCATTGATCAGAACAGAGTAATTTACTGATGTCACTACCGCCATAATCCATTTAATCCATTTGTCACAGAAACCAAAAAGTTTCAAAGTTGTTTCTAGAAAACTCCATTCAACACGATCGTAAGCTTTACTAACATCCGTGTTTACAGCCATGTAGTTCTGCGAGACTCGTTTTCTGGTTTTTAAAGAATGCATAACTTCGTGTGCTAACATGACATTATCTTGAATAATTCGTCCCGGTATAAAAGCTGCATGTGCGTCGGAGATTATTTCATTGAGATGTTGTTTCAGTCGTTGCACTAAACATTTTGACACTATTTTATAAAGAACATTGCATAAAGCTATTGGGCGGTAATCCGATAGTGTTTGTGGATTTTCAATCTTAGGTATTATGCAAATGTTAGTGTGGTTTATGCTTGGTTTCATGAACGAAGTGTCAAAGAAAGCAAGAACTTCTTTGATAACATGTGGACCAACAGTCTCCCAACACGCCTTGTAGAACCTTGCTGTTTAACCATCTGGTCATGGGGCTCGATCATCCCCAATTGAACATACAGCATTGTAGATCTCATCATTGGTAAAAGCTTTTGTTAAATTATCATTTGCCTCCTCTGATACTCTTGTTTCGAAATCAGCAAAGACTGACGGGGAGACTTGATGGTTTGTAGGTGTAAAGATCTTTGTGAAAAAACTTTGAGCATGTTCCCCAATATCTTTGTCTCCTTGATAGAGGTTACCCTGATCATCAGAAATAGAAGAAATAAATTTTTTGGCGAATCTTGATTTTGCACATGCGTGAAAATAACTTGTGTTTTGATCTCCCGCGGTCATCCACTCATTTCTACTCTTTTGCTGCCAATATTTCTCTTCATCTCCGTATGCTTTCGTTAGCTCATCATGTAACTGTTGGATCGTTCCTCTCAAAACTGGATGTAAGCTTTCCATTGCAAAGTTTAAACGACTTTGAATCAAGGTAATGCGTTGTTCTGAGTTCAGTTGTACATCCCGCTTTAGTTTCGCCATGTTCTGTCTGCAGTTTTTGATACGTTCACTGATAGGTGTATCAGTACTGTTATTATCAAACAGCCAACCTTCTTGGACTATCGTCTGAAAATTTGGTTCATCTAAAAGACGTTTATCAAAGTGGAAAATCCATCTCTTATGTCTCACCCTGTCTTTTAGATTCAGTAAGATTGGTTTATGGTCTGAGCTTGTATATTCCAAGAATATAGCCTCTGCATTGGGAAAATAAGCAGCGCCTGCAGAATTGATCATAGCTTTGTCGAGACAACATTGTACCATATGTGTATGGCGTTCTCCAACCCATGAGAAGGGGTTTCCTCTAGTTTGAACATATTGCAGGTCACATGTAGATATCATATGTCTAAAATCACGGAAGGTCCATTCTGCTCTAGGTGGTCCCCCAATTTTTTCATTGTTGGAAATAATCTCATTAAAATCGCCTATCAGTATCCAAGAACCATTGCGTGAGAGCGCTAAGAATTCAAGTCGTTGCCAGAGTTCGTAACGTTCAGATACATCAATGAGTCTCTCATCCTTGGAGATCAAGGATAAGCTCACAGAATCCTTCCAAAACAGAGCCAAACCACCACTCCTACCATGAGGGGGCTGGATAATACAGTTTGAGAATCCTAAATCACACATAAGTTTAGATAGTACATCAGAGTTATTCAGAGTTTCAGAAAGAAAGAGTACATCACACTTAGTATTAAAACAGAGTTTTTTTAAACGAGATATAGTTAGAGGTGGCCCAATGCCTTGGCAATTCCAGGAGAGGATCTTCATATTTGAATGTCTGGGGGTATCGGGCCCCCGTGCCTCCGTCGAATCGCTTGTTAACAGAGCATGAGCCCACCGAGTCTGTACGGTGGCATTTGTGTCGGAGTCGATTCAGGACCATCCACTCCTCTGCAGCCTCTGCTTTGTTGAACTGAGTTTCAAAGTGTACCCTCTTCCGCTTCTTGAAGACAAAGTCAGTCTGAGCATCGTCGGAGCTTTCATCAAGAAGACTCTTAGGACCATGGTAATCGGCACCCTGTCTAGTGTACTTAGCATTGAGATAGCGAATGCGTTCAACAGTGAGATCAGTGTCTACAAAAATACTAGATAAAGCCTGGTTTCCCACCGGTTGGGAAGCGTAACCTTGACCCGGAGCAGTTTCTGGTGGTGCCATGTTGAGACCAGGAACGAGTTTTGCCGGGTCGATAGAAGGAAGAGTGTTTGCATCAGACATGTTTTTGTCACCATCATTTTGATCATTATCATCACTATCGTTATCTGAACCATCAGACCCCATATCATCAAAGTTAAGGGAACACTCCTTTGCATCGTGTTTCAGAGAACCACATTTGGTGCAGAAGTTTCTCAAACATTCATAACGAAACTTAACAACAGTGTTCTCATCAGCAATAAACTGAATGTTCCTCTGAAAACGCAGAGGGTCATCAATGTTCCAATCTATTCTAACACGAACAGACCCTACTTGGTTTTGATTTTCTTCATAATCAACCTCTGAGACATAGCCTATCTTGTTCCCTACCCACCTAGCCATTGCATTTGTTAAACAAAGGGTTGGGATACCTTGAATTTGGACCCAAAAGGGTATGATCTTCATATTGGTCTCACTTATGTTAGGATACCACCGGTGAGTGGTAACCATCCAGTCATTAAAAGACCACGGTCCTCTTCGCAACACCAAGTTTAGACTGTCTTCAGATTGGAAACGGAATTGAACACGCCCTCCTTCAAGAATACGTCCCACACATTCATCCGTGAAACCCCAAACCCGTGGCATTTGCCTGATTAAAGCACGAAGATTCTGTTTGCGTGGGTTGACAGGGGTGACAACTAGGGTGTGCCGGTTAACAGAGATCGCACGGGAGAGGAACTCCGGTGGAAGTGTTGCCGGGGCATCATCAATGCCCAAGTCAAGGTCTTGAACGGATTTATGAATGTAATCACTCATTTGTGATGGAGAGATGCAATTGGAAATGAAAGAAGTAAAGATGATTGAGAAATAGCGAGGGAAAAGTGAAGATTTATAGGGTTTCCATGGCGGTTTCGGTTGGCAGTTATCTCCCGTGGAAGAGGGAGAACGATAACTGTCAACTTTAATTGACAGAACAAAACCGCCGAAATAGTTCCCCAAAACATATTGAAGAAAAATCTCGGTCAGAATCAAACTCCTGATCTGAAACACGATCGGAGACAGAAGATTTAGAAAGGAACAATGACGATCGCCAAATCGATCGCCCAAAGACATCTTCAACGACAAGGGCATTCACGCATCTGAGTTTTATTCTTATCTTTTGTTTTGTGAATCATTTTTATTGATTGACCCAATAACTTGGAAGATAGTCTTGGTTAACTATCTCGATCGGCTTTGAAAACATTTATTTAATTTGCTAAAAAAGTAAATAAAACAAAAAAAAATTCATTATTGAACCTTTCCATTGTTGAACCGTTATTCTATATTGAAATGCAGACGATTAAAAAAAAAATTCAATTTCAGTTTCTTTTTATTCAAATTCAAAGTAAATAAAAAGTAAAAGAAACTTGTCAGACCGCCGTGCGACCACCCCGACAAGGTAGAACCGAGCCGAATAATGATCCTCTACAACACAGTATGCATCCAAAGATGATCTTAGCCATTAATCACGCTCTGATCGCACGGTCATGGTTCATCAGATTCCATGCTCTCTCCATCTCATGACACCAAACAATAATCTTTGAGCAATCGACTTCTTTGCAATAATGGTCAACATTACAAAACAAAACAATGTAGAAATGAGGTTAATCACACTTTAATCCAATAAGTTCAAGGGACAAAAAGAGGCAAAAAAATTGTTAACCTGTCAGACATCCGTGCGACCAATCCTGCAAAGGAAGACCTAACTGGGTGCGAACTAGATGGTAACGGCATAGGTCGAATCTGTTGGTTTATTTACCTAACCAAAATCTCGCTTAATACAATTTGTAACCGTAATCTGGTTAATAAAGACGAATTAGTTGTGTCGCCGCCTCAAAATAGACAGAGACAGAAAATCTCTCCGACCATTAGGACTCTGCAACAACAAACCAATCAAATTTTTTAAGCTTATACAAGGTCCAGTTCTAGTTATTAAGTAAAATTTTAGGGTTCTCCAAAAAACGTTAAACACTCGAAGAATCGATCTGGAAAATTTTTGGCCAAAAAAATTTGGACCATTTCTCGATTTGTGCGTGTCATCCTTGACGCAGGCCATGCTAATCTTCTCTGTATCGTTCCAATTTTATCAGATGTCTCCGAAGGGACAATGTTCTTAACCTGAGCGATGTGGGATATCAGAACAATGTTAACATCCTTAATGGGCCTATTTAGTTAAAAGGCTTTCTCCCTTTCATTCTTCGTAAGCCCCATTCATCATCATACATATTATCAACACAGACCTCAATTTCAATTATAGAGTCTCTCCTCCCTAATCGTGGAATAATGACAGTTTTGTTTCTACTATAGGTCGAGATTCAAATTGTTGGTAATTCCTTTACCACTTGTATTACATTTTTTACAAGTTGTTACCATATAAAACTAGGAGAGACATAGAGCTTTTCAAATCCTTTTTTCTAACATTTTCGATCATTCCTCGCCACTCTTTGCTTCATCACAAAATTGTTAGCATTTTTAATTTTTGTGTGTTTCACGTCCTATCCGAATTGTTTGGTCCGATTGGTTAACCCGCGATCTGAACGTTTCTTTGGTTTTGGTTTAGTGCCAATACATCTGGCAATTTTAAAACCGGAAAGTCCCACTAGTCTGTGATGTCTGATGATTCGGTTGAACCGGCCAGATAAAATAGGGACACATCACATTTTCCTAATCTGGTTTGGGTTTTGTAGTTCACATTTTTTATTTCTTGTCTGAGTTTTATTCTTCTTTTTTGTTTTGTAAATCATTTTTATTGATTGACCCTATAACTTGGAAGATAATCCGGTTAACTATCAAAATACACAAAAATTCAATTTCAATTTCTTCAAAATAATTTACAAGCAAAAGTTAAATTCAATTATCACCAAAATTTATAATAGTATCCAGAGTATCATTTTGTTAAAAAAAATTGGGTTAGATCCACCGCGAGGGTGGAGAGCCTTAACCGGATGTGTTCGAAGACCCGTAGGTCAAATCCCGTCTCTGTCAGAGGAGATGCCAACCATCTCTCCTTTCTACGAACACATTCTCATAACCACACCTCTCATTATATATACTTGACCAAAACTCCTTTTCCATCCGATGTGGGACAAATGAAACTTTATTTTGTTTTTCTTCAAAACTAAAACTGTCTCTCCTCTGTATCAGAGAGTCTCTGAGTCTCTGTTCTCGCTCGCTCTATGAAGAAGCTAGTTCCAAAGCTTCGATTTTTCTCGTCTTCTTCTTCTTCTTCGATAGTTCCGCGATGTAGTAACATACCCAAACCCATATACAACCCCTTTTATAATCTACTTCCCCAGACTCAAAACCCTAATAAAATCGTAGATGTTATCTGTTCAGCTCTCAACCACCGTGACCATCCCGTCTTACTACCCAGCCTTCGTGACGAGGTTAATTCGCTGATTCCTCATTTGGGTTATCCTGAAATCTCCAGGGTTTTGCTTAGGTTTCAATCTGATGTTTCTCGGGCTCTTGCGTTCTTTAAATGGGTTAAACTCGATTTAGGGAAGAGACCTAATGTTGGTAACTACTGTTTGTTGCTTCACATTCTTGCTTCCTCTAAGAAGTTTCCTTTAGCTATGCAGTTTCTCTGTGAGTTGATTGATTTGACTTCTAAGGAAGATGAAGATTTGTTCAGTGTTTTGGTTTCTGCTAGTGATGAATGCAATTGGGATCCTGTTGTTTTCGATATGCTTGTCAAGGGTTATCTGAAATTGGGTTTGGTTGAACAAGGGTTTAAGGTTTTTAGGAAAGTGATTAGTTCCGGTTTTCGTGTTAGTGTTGTCACTTGTAATCATCTCTTGAATGGGTTGCTGAAACTTGAATTGATGGATGGTTGTTGGCAAGTTTATAATGTGATGTGTAGAGTTGGAATCCATCCCAACACGTATACGTTCAATATCCTTACGAATGTGTTCTGCAACGATTCGAGTTTTCATGAAGTTGATGACTTTTTGGAGAAGATGGAAGAAGAAGGTTTTGAGCCTGATTTGGTTACTTATAACACGTTAGTGAGTAGTTACTGTAGAAGAGGAAGGTTGAAAGAAGCGTTTTATTTGTACAAGATTATGTATCGGCGTCGTGTGGTGCCGGATTTAGTTACCTATACATCGCTTATCAAAGGTCTTTGTAAAGACGGGAGCGTTAGAGAAGCTCATCAGACGTTTCACAGAATGGTAGACAGAGGTATTAAGCCTGATTGTATCTGTTACAATACTCTTATATATGCTTATTGCAAAGAAGGGATGATGCAGCAATCGAAGAAGCTGTTACACGAAATGCTTGGGAATAGCATTGTTCCGGATAGGTTTACTTGTAAGATTATAGTTGAAGGGTTTGTGAGAGAAGGACGGTTACATGCTGCTGTTAATTTTGTTGTCGAGCTTAGAAAGTTAAGGGTTAATGTCCCATTTGAAGTTTGCGACTTTGTGATAGAAAGTTTATGCTGGGAAGGTAAACCGTTTGCAGCAAAGCATCTGTTAGAAAGAATCAGCGAAGAGGAAGGTCATGAGGCTAAACAAGAGACTTATAATACCTTAATTGAATCTTTATGCCGTTGTGATGCTATTGAAGAGGCATTGCTTCTAAAAGGGAAACTTAGAAATCAGAATCAAGTACTTGATGTCAAGTCATACCGAGCTCTTATTGGCTGCTTATGTAGGATTGGTAGGAACCGTGAAGCTGAGTCTTTGATGGCGGAAATGATTGATTCTGAAGTGAAACCAGATTCATTTATTTGCGGGGCTTTGGTGAATGGATACTGCAAGGAACTGGATTTCGTTAAAGCAGAGAGTCTATTGGGTTTATTTGCTATGGAGTTTAGAATCTTTGACACAGAGAGTTACAATTCGCTTGTTAAAGCGATTTGTGATACAGGAAGTGGTTATAATAAAGTGTTAGAGCTTCAAGAAAGAATGCAGAGACTTGGGTTTGTTCCAAACAGCTTATCTTGTAAGTACTTGATCCAAGTCTTGGAACAACCTTCTTTGCCAAATCATCTGCCTGAGAACTGAAGCAACGTTGATGCGATGAAACTTGTATCCCTTATTCGTGGCCAGATGCATAACTTGAAGAAAATGAGTACTTTTGGATCGTTTTAAGTGGTGGTGAAGCATGTAGTCTCGTGCATCCATGAGGAACGTTATCTCGTGATTCAGTGCCGAGAGGTGCTTTACGGCATAAAGCAGAGCATTTGCATCAGCTTCTGCTGCATTCTCAGCTGTCAAAAGACTACCTCGACTCCAACATTTAAGTCTTCTCTGTTGATCAAATAAGAACCACACAATGCTGATCGGTGTGTTCACATGAAACCAGGATCATCCAGATAACAGTAATGTTGAGTAGTTGGAACTGAAGGATGATGCTCCTGAAACGGTTGCAGAGTGCCTCCAATTTGTATATAGTCTGTAGTTATTTCAAGAGCTTTAGCAGGATTGTCTTTTGATCCTTGTACTGTGTCTTCTGGTTTTGTTCTTTCCTTGTATTTGAAAGTAAAGTACAAAACTTTGTGTATAGTTGCAGCAATTTCTTTGTAACTCTATTAACTTCTCCAAGCAAATGACTGTGCTCTGGCCTCTTACCAAAAAGGGTAGGATGGGTAATTTAACCAAAGCAGCAAGTTCCAGAAAGTTACATTGGCAAATAAATTAAAGTTCCAGAAAGAGTCTATAAACTCATAAACTAATTGATATGCTCGAGCTTCCTCCAACCCGAAACTAAAGATATCACTTGCGCGGAGTTTATAGGCCGTCAAATCAGGTTAAAAATTCTCTCTTTATCAATTTCTGATGGCTGGGTTTGTATTTTAGTGAGCATTTAAGGTTGCACACCAGGTGCTTGCTAAAATGTCCAACTGAGCTCTTTTATGATTTCATTGAATCAAATAAATGCCATTGCTTGATAAGATCATCAGCTTAGCTAGTTATATAGATTGTGATCTTTCTTTCGTTAAAATGGCTGCAGGTGTATAGGATGATGATGTTATTATAGTCATGAGTAGAATTCTGAAACATCCGGTTATTGCTCTTTTGGATTCCGGCACTACGTTTAAGGAAGTCCGGCAAATCCATGCCAAGCTCTTAGTTGATGGGACACTCAACGATGACCATCTCGTGGGTCATTTTGTAAAGGCAGTGGCTTTGAGTGACCAAAAGTACTTAGATTATGCGAATCAGATTCTTGACAGGTCTGATAACCCTACATTGTTTGCTCTCAATTCTATGATTAGAGCACATTGCAAAAGCCCTGTTCCAGAGAAAAGCTTTGATTATTATAAGAGGATACTTCATTCTGGAAACGGTAGTAAGCCGGATAATTACACTGTCAACTTCTTGGTTCAGGCGTGCACGGGGTTAGGGATGCGTGAGACAGGGCTTCAAGTTCATGGTATGACTATCAGACGTGGTTTTGACAATGACCCGCATGTCCAGACCGGGTTGATTTCTTTGTATGGTGAGCTTGGCTGTCTGGATTCTTGTCATAAGGTTTTTAATTCGGTTTCTTGCCCGGATTTTGTGTGTCGGACAGCTATGGTCACAGCCTGTGCGAGATGTGGGGATGTCGTTTTTGCGCGGAAGTTGTTTGAGGGGATGCCAGATAGAGACCCGATTGCCTGGAATGCGATGATCTCTGGCTATGCTCAGATTGGTGAATCAAGGGAAGCTCTTAACCTGTTCCATTTGATGCAGATGGAAGGTGTGAAAGTCAATGGGGTTTCTATGATTTCGGTTTTATCGGCTTGCACTCAGTTGGGAGCTTTAGACCAAGGGAGATGGGCTCATGCTTACATAGAGAGAAACAAAATCAAAATCACTGTGAGGCTTGGTACTACGTTGGTCGACTTGTATGCAAAATGCGGTGACATGGACAAGGCTATGGAAGTTTTCTGGGGTCTGGAAGAGAAGAATGTGTATACATGGAGTAGCGCCTTGAATGGGTTAGCAATGAATGGGCACGCGGAGAAATGTCTCGAGCTTTTCTCTCTTATGAAAGAAGATGGTGTTACTCCAAACGCCGTCACATTCGTCTCTGTTCTTAGAGGTTGCAGTGTGGTTGGTTTTGTAGATGAAGGGCAAAGGCATTTTGATTCGATGAGGAATGAGTTCGGGATAGAGCCTCAGCTTGATCACTATGGTTGCTTAGTTGATTTGTATGCTCGTGCAGGCCGCCTAGAAGATGCAGTGGGTATCATCGAGCAAATGCCCATGAAGCCTCATGCTGCTGTTTGGAGTTCTGTGCTCCACGCGTCTAGAATGTACAAGAACCTTGAACTTGGCGTTCTTGCATCTAAAAAAATGCTTGAGCTAGAGACTTCAAATCACGGGGCTTATGTCCTCTTATCAAACATATATGCAGATTCAGACGATTGGGACAATGTTAGTCACGTTAGACAGTCGATGAAATCTAAAGGAGTCAGAAAGCAACCAGGGTGCAGTGTAATGGAGGTCAATGGAGAGGTCCATGAGTTCTTTGTCGGAGACAAATCTCACCCGAGATATTCCGAAATTGAGGCGGTTTGGAAAGAAATCTCGAGGAGGCTGAGACTTGCTGGGTATAAGGCCGACACGACACCTGTCATGTTCGACATAGATGAAGAAGAGAAAGAGGATGCGTTGTGTTTGCATAGCGAAAAGGCCGCGATTGCGTTTGGTATGATGAGTTTGAAAGAAGACGTTCCGATTAGGATAGTGAAGAACCTTCGGGTTTGTGGGGATTGTCATCAGGTTTCTATGATGATCTCCAAGATTTTTGACAGAGAGATCGTTGTGAGAGACAGAAACAGGTTCCATCATTTCAAAGATGGTCACTGTTCTTGTAATGGCTTTTGGTGAACCTACCCTAGCTTGGTTTCTTTATATAATGAGTTGTTATAATACTGCATTAGTTAACTATTTTTCATTAATCTCTATGATTTATGATATATATTATGTAAACAATCAAAAGAATACTAAATACAGTAACTGCTGTACGGAGAAGGCTTTAAGTTTGAAGTGTCGATGTTTGATTTGATGATAGATGATGATCAAAGCAAATGTGTATTCATGTTTGAAGATCAGGTTTTTATATCATCGGAGCTTTTTGAGCCGACCTAGTTTTGTTCAAGAACGAGATTCTTGGAGTTTAGTAGATGCGTATGTTTCATCACTTATAGCTTCTATAAACTCTTGTGTCTCCATTGAACAGTGTCGTTTGCTTCATTGTAAAGTAGTGAAGAAGAATGTGAGTTTTCGCCATGGGTTTATTGGGGACCAGCTTGTTGGATGTTACTTGAGATTGGGTCGTGATGTTTGTGCAGGGAAGCTGTTCGATGAAATGCCTGAGAGAGACTTAGTCTCTTGGAACTCGTTGATATCTGGGTATTCAGTGAAAGGATATTTAGGGAAATGTTTTGAGGTGTTGTCTAGGATGATGATGAGATCTGAGGTGGGGTTTAGACCCAATGAAGTTACGTTTTTGTCGATGATCTCGGCTTGTGTTCATAAGGGAAGTAAAGAAGAAGGACGTTGCATGCATGGGTTGGTGATGAAGTTTGGTGTACTTGAGGAAGTGAAAGTTGTGAATGCTCTTATCAATTGGTACGGAAAGACTGGAGATTTGAGTTCGTCCTGCAGATTGTTTGAGGATTTGAGTGTAAAGAATTTGGTTTCGTGAAATACTATGATTGTGATTCACTTGCAAGATGGTTTAGCCTTAGAAGGTTTGGTTTACTTCAACATGAGCAGAAGGGTTGGTCATAAGCCTGATCAAGCCACTTTTCTGACTGTTCTCCGTGTCTGTGAAGCCATCGGGGTAGTGAGACTGGCGCAAGGAGTTCACGGGATAATCATGTTTTGTGGGTTCAATGGAAACAAGTGTATAACTACAGCGTTGTTAGACTTGTATGCAAAACTTGGGAGGTTGGAGGATTCGTCTACGGTTTTTCATGAGATTACTTCTCCAGATAGTATGGCGTGGACAGCAATGCTTGCTGCTTATGCCACCCATGGGTTTGGTAGAGACGCAATCAAGCATTTTGAGCTCATGGTTCACTATGGTATTAGTCCTGATCATGTAACCTTCACGCACTTGTTAAATGCTTGTAGTCACGCGGGTCTTGTAGAAGAAGGGAAGCATTATTTCGAAACAATGTCGAAAATATACAGAATTGAGCCGAGGTTAGATCACTACTCATGTATGGTTGATCTCATGGGTAGATCGGGGCTTCTTCAAGATGCGTATGGATTGATCAAAGAGATGCCAATGGAGGCAAGTTCTGGTGTTTGGGGAGCTTTGCTTGGTGCTTGTAGGGTTTACAAAGATACCCAACTCGGAACAAAAGCTGCAGAGAGATTGTTTGAATTAGAACCTTGTGATGGTAGAAACTATGTAATGCTCTCAAACATCTATTCGGCTTCTGGTCTATGGAAAGATGCTTCAAGAATAAGAAATCTGATGAAACAGAAAGGTCTCGTAAGAGCTTCAGGGTGTAGCTACATTGAACATGGTGATAAGATTCATAAGTTTGTTGTGGGAGATTGGTCTCATCCTGAATCAGAAAAGATACAGAAGAAGCTAGAGAAGATTAGGAAGAAGATGACAAGTGAATTGGGATTTAAATCAAGAACAGAGTTTGTATTGCATGATGTTGATGAAGATGTGAAAGTGGAAATGATTAATCAACATAGTGAGAAGATTGCAATGGCGTTTGGGCTCTTGGTGATTAGTCCAAATGAGCCAATTATCATAAGGAAGAATCTTAGAATTTGTGGGGATTGTCATGAAACAGCAAAAGCAATATCTTTGATTGAAAAAAGGAGAATCATTATAAGAGATTCTAAGAGGTTTCATCATTTCTCAGAAGGATCATGTTCTTGCAAAGATTATTGGTAGTTAGTTTTATATCCTCCCATTGTTATATTTTACTCCTTTCAAGTGTGTGTGTATGCGTATACGAAAAATTGCATATAAGAACCTCCATAAATTAATACTCTTTAAATTAATACTCGCTATAAATTAATAAATTCTTCCGGTCCTGACTTGGGCCGGTGTAAAAAATGATACATTTCGATAAAATAATAAGATAATAATTTTTTTGGAAATCCTATGTAAAAATATGGTCCCATCAATATCATAAATTAAGAATCATATAAACTGATATATATATATATACTAAAAAAATCTAGTGAAATATGATTCTATTGTTGTTTGCCTATTTTTCAATTTGTATTTTTGTTGGAGTTCATCTCTAATTTTTTCATTGTTGTATATTCAAATCGCATCCATAAATTGTAAAGAGTCATAGATGCGATAATTGCTTCTTTAGTAATTGGTTTTAAAGGTACCGCAATATCTTCTACGACTGCATCATTACCATGAAGGATAATAGTTAAAAATTTGTCTAAACTCTAAACTTCTAACATTTCTCATTTTTACCTAGATAATCTATTAAACAATTAACATTCATCCTATTACGATAACCAAGAATATAAATTAAGAGAAACTTTTAAAAATGTGAATGATAACAAAAGTATCTTATTTTGTAATAGAAAATTTTCAATATGAAAATGAGAAAATATCTTTATAAATTAATAAAATATTAATTTATCGATAAATTAATAATTATTAATTTATCGATAAATTAAAACCTCTATAAATTAATAAAATTTTATGGTCCCGACCTTATTAATTTATAGAGGTTTTACTGTACATAAAATATCTTTTATCTTATAAATCACAAAGTCACATGCCCGGTAAATTTCTTGCCACATATATTTATATTCTATATTTTAGTTATATATAAAAAAAAGAAATAACAAAAAAAGATGACATGTGTAAAAAAACTAAACAAAAAAATTGTAGAAAAATTATATCTCTAATTTTACTCCCACTAACCCACTTTCAAACTAATTTATAATTATAACCGTATCATTTTTTAATTACTTCAATTAATTCAATTTCTTCTTTATTTTTTTTTTTAAACAGCAGCTTGCATTAATTAATTGGGAGTGTGATCCTCATGGAAGATGTTTACAAGGAATCTTGGAACATATGAATGAGAGATAAAAGTCAAATGATTCTGAAATTGAGTTTTGGCTAATATATCTGCAGCTTTGTTGTTGTTACGCCTTGTCCATTGAAAGTTGACTTCTTCAAAGTTCTGCTTCAGGTGGTTGATTTCCCGTATCCATGTATGCCATCTAAAGCTTTGTTGTTTGCCATTTATCAATCTCATGACTTTGAGGTTATCCTCTTCGGAGATTAGTCTTGTGAATCCTTTTCTCAATGACTCGTTCATTGCAATAACCATCGCTTGTAGTTCTGCTTCGATTGGTGCAGAGCATCTCATTCCAATGCTACATCCTGCATTAATGAAAAAGCCATCGAAGTCTCTGAATATCCATCCCGCTTGTGATGCTGCTTCATTCTTTCCAAATTTGCAGTCAACATTGCATTTGATTAACCCTTCTTGTGGTTTTCTCCATTGTGAGAGTGGTGTTCTTGTATTCCGTCCTCTTGACCTTTGATTTGTCTGTTCTATCGACCATATATCCACCCATTCCATAGCTTCTTTTAGTGCGAAATGCAGATCTTCTTGCCAAGTATGTACTTTTTGTTGATACAGCCACAAATTTATGCTTTTCCATAATCTCCATAGCAACCAAAATGGAAGTTGTCGATCCAGTAATGTGTACTCATCATTATTGTTGCGGTCGATGATTATCTTAATCCTTTCAGCAAGATAATGATCTTGTGCATAAAGCTCAGTATAAAGATTTTGTTGTGTCCTCCAGACATCTCGCGCATGTTGACATTCAAACAAAAGGTGTGAGATAGTTTCTTCAGTCTGTAAACATCTTGGACAAAAGGAGCTATCTGTTATCCCTCGACGTGTCGGTGCAGCTCTCACTGCTAGAGCATTTGTTAAGGTTCTCCAAAGGAAATGTTTTAGCTTCGGAGCGGTTTTGGTCTTCCACATTGCAGCTTTCAGTTCATGGTGTATTAAAGGCACCCCGTCTAAATTTCCATATTCTTCAAGATGAGTTGCCAGCCAGTAACCTGATTTAACAGTATAGATCCCGGAGTCATTATAATGCCATCCCATTAGATATGGCAGTTCTGTTGGTATTACTTTGATCTGTTGTATTAGGTGTATATCCTCCGGGTTGACATTTCTTCGTAAAGCATCCAAGTTCCAGCCAGTACGTTCAATACGTCTCGGAGCTCTTGGAGGATGGGTTAGTAGCCAAGGATCAGCCCAAATATGTGTATTTCTACCATTTCCAATCAAGAGTCTCATTCCTTTCCTCAATAGGTCTCTTCCTTCCAATAGGGATTTCCAGATGAATGAAGATTTATAACCATTTCCAGCGTTAAAAATGTTTTAATCTGGAAAATACCTGCCTTTCAATAGCCGAGCTACCAAACTTTGAGGTGATTGCAGGATACGCCAGACTTGTTTGCCCAATAGACTGAGGTTAAACTGCTATATATCTCTCAAACCTAATCCTCCTTCTTTCTTTGGTGTGCTCATTCTCTTCCATGACACCCAATGCATTGGTTTTTTCCTTGGATCTTTCTCCCACCAATATTTGGCTATCATTATTTGAAAGTGTGAGAACTTATGATCTGATCTATGAAACAATGATTTTTTTAAACTCTCTTTTGATTAATAGAAAATCTGTTTACAAATTTGTTATAAACAATTTTCTAATCTCTCAAAACTCTCTTTAAAGAAACTTCACGCTCTCTCTAAGTTCTTAGCTCTTTTCTTTTCTTAAAGACTAAAACTTAGTAGCTAGGTTAACTTTCTCTTGTTTGTGCTAAAGTGTTCAATCGGCCTTAGCACCCTATTTATAGAACTAGTTCTTTGCCACACAATAGGCAATCTACCTATTCTAATCCTAATAGGAATTGAACAATTTCCTTTTCCTTTATGTTTAAGGAAATTTCCTTCTTTCCTCATGTTTACATTCCTATTGTAAACATGAAGTTCTTTACTCTTCTAGAAGCTTCTCGTGCCTTCTACTCTTGTGTAAGTCTTCTTGATTGTTAATAAACATCCCGATGTTCTGTTCTTGTACCTGTACTCTGTTCTTCTGAAGTAGTTCACCTTTTGAACATATATCACATCTTCA
>NC_025695.1:27374786-27388205 GCF_000633955.1 Camelina sativa
CGATTGGTCATTCTGTGAAGAATCTTCACCTTCTATTGAATCGATTTGAGCATCACCACCGGATTTATCGACAAAGTGAGATTGATCTTCATCACTACTCGATTCATCAACCAACTGAGGTCGACTAAACCTACCATCATCTCGAGTTTCCGTTGATCTCCTTCCTCCTCTTACCAACCCTCTTCGAGTTGATCTCACCATCTTCTCAAATCGTCGATACACCCGAAGAACACCACACAATTTTTTTTTTTTTCCTTCGATACAACCAAAGACAATACCAAATAAAAAGTCTTATTATTATCTTTTTTTTTTATCTTCTCCCCATCGATACAACCTATGCTTCATAAATCAAACAAGTCTCGAGCAAATCTTCTTAAAACTTTAACCAAAATTAAACCGGTTTTCTCCAAAAATATAATCAAAATCATATAATCTGCTCAAATCAAACCGATTAATTAACCTTAAACTCAACATCTTCTCGATCTTGCTCTTGAACCAGCCCCACAAAGACTCACATCTCACAAACCCCAATTGAATTTCTTAAAGTTGAAAAACGATTAAAATCTAAAGCCTTTGTGAATATATCTGCTAACTGATCTTCAGTATCAACATGATCAATCTGAACCTGCTTTNGGTCTGAGAAAAAATCACACGCCTTGAAGGATCACTCCACTTCATACCCACAATCTGANTCCTGAATCCATACCATAATCAGCTGATATCTGCTTCATCCACAATAATTGAGTACAACAACTCCCCATTGCTATATATTCTGATTCAGTTGTAGACAAGGNACTTTAATCAGCTGATACACAACTCGAGCACGTTCGACTGAAGGATGATTCGGATGACCAGATGGAACCCAGTTATAAGCCGCGAACATCAAAAGAGCTGCAACCTCTCCAGGAAGATCCCTAACTTTCAACTTCGACCAAGGCAACTTATCTTTTCCACTTAGAACTACTGCAAGCTCATTCTTACTCAGCTTATTAACCGCATCACTGGCTTTGTTCTCATCTAAAGTCAAATAATCTAGATTAAACGCCTCATTGATCATCCTAGGAGAGAATTCATACCACTGCCCTCTAATGAACACCTTAACACCATCTTTGGCCTTTTCGTTTGGTAAATTGGCATAAAACTCACATATCACTTCCTTGACATATAACGATAACCCTTGAACTGATTCTTGTAATCCCAACTCCATGATTTTATCAAAAATCCCAAATTCATCAGGTTGCGAGAAATCTAAATTCCTTTCTTCTATAAACTCCCTAGTTATAAGCTGGGAATACCTGGCTTGAGCAGCTTTTGACACAAACACATCAGACCTAAACTTTCCCCTTGTCCTCTTGTCACTTGATTCTGCGAATTTTGACCGCTTTGGTGTAGAGAAATATCTTTGCTTTGTCTTTCTCTGTTTTACTGTTCGACGCTTAAGCGATTCTTGCACACGAATTTCCTCAGAGTCAGAATCGATTTCCTCATTACCAATGGTTTCTTCATCGCTAATTTCTTGTGCCAATTCATTCTTTGAAGATTCTTCATCTTCTATTGAATCGATTTGAGCATCACCACCGGATTTATCGACAAAGTGAGATTGATCTTCATCACTACTCGATTCATCAACCAACTGAGGTCGACTAAACCTACCATCATCTCGAGTTTCCGTTGATCTCCTTCCTCCTCTTACCAACCCTCGTCGAGTTGATCTCACCATCTTCTCAAATCGTCGATACACCCGAAGAACACCACACAATGTTTTTTTTTCCTTCTTCGATACAACCAAAGACAATACCAAAACAAGTCTCGAGCAAATCTTCTTAAAACTTAAACCAAAATTAAACCGGTTTTCTCCAAAATATAATCAACATCATATAATCCGCTCAAATTAAACCGATTAATTAACCTTAAACTCAACATCTTCTCGATCTTGCTCTTGAACCAGCCCAACAAAGACTCACATCTCACAAACCCCAATTGAATTTCTTAAAGTTGAAAAACGATTAAAATCTAAAGCCTTTGTGAATATATCTGCTAACTGATCTTCAGTATCAACATGATCAATCTGAACCTGCTTTCTCTCAACCAGTTCTCTGATAAAGTGATGTCTTACATCAATGTGCTTGGTCCTTGAATGTTGAACAGGATTCTTAGAGATATCAATTGCACTTTTGTTATCACAATATACTTTTAGTTCCCCTGAATCCATACCATAATCAGCTGACATCTGCTTCATCCACAATAATTGAGTACAACAACTCCCCATTGCTATATATTCTGATTCAGCTGTAGACAAGGACACTGAATTTTGCTTCTTACTCAACCAGGCTATTAGATTGTTGCCTAGAAAGAAACAACCTCCACTTGTACTCTTTCGATCTGTTACACTTCCTGCATAATCTGCATCACAGTAACCAACCAACCCTTTGTTCGAACCTTTAGAGTACCAAATCCCAAAATCAACAGTTCCTTTGACATACTTGATAATTCGCTTGACTGCTTCAAGATGAGACTGTTTTGGTTTTGACTGATACCTTGCACATATACCCACACTAAAACTCAAATCTGGTCTACTAGCTGTAAGATATAGTAAGCTCCCAATCATTCCTCTGTATTGCTTGACATCTACATCCTTACCATCAACATCTTTTGACAGTTTCAATGAAGTGCTCATAGGTATCACAGCTTCTTTGCACTTATCCATCTGAAACTTCTTAAGAAGTTGTTTAGCATAAGTACTTTGTGAAATAAAAATACCTTGATCTGACTGTGTAATCTGCAACCCAAGAAAATACTTCAATTCTCCAACCAGACTCATCTCAAATTCTTGTGTCATACTACTCACAAATCTATCCACCAACTCTTTTGAAGTACTTCCAAAGATAATGTCATCAACATAAATTTGAACCATCATAATATCACCACCTTGTTCCAAAATAAACAGAGTCTTGTCCACACTTCCCCTGTTATAGTTCTGCTCCATAAGAAAACTAGTCAGCCTTTCATACCAAGCTCTTGGGGCTTGCTTCAAACCATAAAGAGCCTTTTTTAGTTTATATACATACTCAGGCCTAACTGGATCTTCAAACCCTTTGGGTTGTTCAACATACACTTCCTCTTGCAAGATCCCATTCAAGAAGGCACTCTTAACATCCATTTGAAAAACTTTGAAGTTCAGAATGCAAGCCATTCCAAGAAACAGTCTTATTGACTCAAGCCTTGCTACTGGTGCAAAAGTTTCTTCAAAATCTACACCTTCAATCTGTGTATACCCTTGTGCAACTAATCTTGCTTTATTGCGAATTACAACACCACTCTCATCAATCTTGTTTTTGAAAATCCACTTAGTACCAATAATATTCACATCTATTGGTCTACGAACCAGTTCCCAAACATCATTACGCTCAAACTGTTCTAGTTCTTCTTCCATGGCTATAATCAAAAAATCATCTTGAACAGCTTCTATATGATTCTTTGGTTCGATCATTGACACAAAACACTCATAGAAAACAGTTTCTAGAGTTGTAAAGTAACTTGTCATTTTCTTAAAGTCAATCTGCACTCCTCGAGTCTTCATTTTCTCATTTAAGTCCCCAATAACATCAGATGCGGAATGATTCTTATGAACTTGTTGTACTTCTTCTGGTTTTGTAACTGGAACATCCAACTCAGAAACTTCATTGTGTGCTTTAGTGATGCTTACCTGTTCTGAATCACTGTCTGAATCATCATCTTGTACAGCTACAGATTGATCGTCAAAGACTACATTCACTGATTCCATGATTAAACCTGTACGTCTGTTGTAGACTCTGAATGCTGTACTACTTTCGGCATAACCCAAAAACATGCCTTCATCACTTCTGGAATCAAATTTGCCAAGATAATCTTTGTCATTTAAGATATAGCATTTGCATCCAAACACATGGAAGTAACTCAGATTTGGTGTTTTGCCTCTCCACAACTCATAGGGTGTTTTTGTAGTATCCCTTCGGACATAAACTCTGTTAATTATATAACACGCAGTGTTCAATGCTTCAGCCCAGAATTTCTTAGGAACTTGATTTCCATGTATCATTGCCTTAGCCATTTCCTGAAGAGTTCTATTCTTTCTTTCTACTATTCTATTCTGTTGTGGAGTCCTTGGTGCTGAGAATTGATGTGCAATCCCATGTTGCTCACAAAACTCCTTCATAGCCTCATTTTGAAAATCTCCACCATGATCACTTCGAATTTTCTTGATTCCTCCTCGTTCATTCAGTAGTTGTAAAGCTAAAATCTTGAAGTTGTCTATTGTATCTGATTTGTCACGAATAAAACAAACCCAAGTGTATCTGGAGTAATCATCAACTAAAACAAACACATATTTCTTTCCTGCTAGGCTTTCTACTTGCATTGGTCCCATTAAATCCATGTGAACCAGATCCAGAGCTGATTTTGACTGAACATCTGGAACCTTTTTGTGCTGAATTTTGACCTGCTTTCCCTGATTACAAGGCCCACACACCATATTGTCTTCCCCTTTAAGCTTAGGTACTCCTCGAATTATCTCTTTATTCACAAGAGTAGCAAGATTCCTTGTATTCATATGTCCAAGTCGTTGATGCCATAGATCTATACTCCCTCTAGCACTGTAGCATTTGATTGAATGTTTCTCCCACATGTAACAATTATTCCCAGATCTTACACCATATAACTTGACATTACCCGACTCATCCAATGCTTTGCAATCAACTTTTGTGAATAAAACTGACAATCCTTCGTCACAGAGTTGACTAATGCTTATTAAATTTGCACGCAGTCCTTGAACTAGATACACATTCACCAGTTGTGGAAGCTCTGTATCACGTGTTGTACCTTTGCCTTGTATAAAACCATGACTTCCATCTCCAAATGTTACTGTACCTCCTTTCAATTTCTTGATATTCTGTAGATTACTCTTTGTTCCAGTCATATGTCTTGAGCAACCGCTGTCAAAAAACCAAGGCTCCGTGTCTTCTTGTTCTTCAGTAATCAAAGCCATATCGCACATTGATTCCGTTTTTTCTTGTTCTTCAGTAATCATGGCCATATTGCATCTAAACCCTGATCCTGAGGCTACCATTGATTCCGATTGATATAGGTCAGCTTTCTTCATCCAAACTTGTCTTCTAACTCCATTCCAGAAAAATCTTCCTTGTTGCTTTAAGGTACAGACCTTCTGCCAATATTTGTAACAAAAACGTTTGTAGTGACCGATTTTTCCACAAAAGTAACAAGTCAAAGATCCATTAGAAACACCATAAGATGTCTCCTTCTCAGATTGATAGGCTCCCGCAGATACAAATTTGGTTGTCTGTGATTTAGCTCCCATGTTCTCATTAAAGCCTAATCCTCTATGAGTCTTCTCAGTTCTCCCATAGCTCAAAATTTTGTCAAGTTGCTTGGTTCCTGCAAACATATGAATCTTCCTATTTTGTTGGTCTAATTCAGTTTGTAGTTCTGTAGATTTATTCCTTTCTCTAAGTAGCTCTTCTTCAAGCTTGTCAGCTTTTGCCGATAAGACCAACTTCTCTTTCATCAGATCTAGCGAATCTTTAGCCAGCTTTTTCTCATCCACCAATTCATTCTGTAACGACATAACAAGTGCTTCTAAACGAAGTTTTTCAGTTATCAAAACTTGATTTTCCTTTCCTAGAGAAATAAGTGTATTTCGCACTTCCTTGTAACTCTGAACAATGTCAAGAACTTCATCTCCTTCTGATTCTGAATCAGTTACTTCTTCCCCATTCTCAAATTCAGTAATACCCACCATAGCTACTAAATTAATGAGTTCTTCTTCGCTACTGCTATCACTATCTGATTCATTCTCAATGCTAATCATAGACTTTTCTTTCTTGACTTTAGAGTTGCTCACACATTCCTCATGTGTGTGTCCAGTCCCTTTACAGATTGTGCACTTGGCATCTCGTAACTTGATTGTTGGACATTCTCGGATAAAATGACCATATCCCTTACATTCATGACACTGCATATCAGCCTTTTTGTCTTCACTTGTCTTCTTGAATGAATTACTCTTCTTTTGACCTTGACCTTGTTCTATCCTTCTTAAAGCTCGATCAAATCTTCTTACCAACAAGCTCACAACATCTTCTTCTCCTTGATCAGTTAAGTCTTTGCTTACTGCTAGAGCTATTCCTTTTGATTTCTTAATCCCATTAAGGTCCATCTCGTGTGCCTGTAGCATTCCAACCACTTCACCGTAACTGAGATTTTCTAAATCTTGAGAGACAGTTAAGGCTGTTTTGTATCCCATAAACCTAGATGGAAGACACCTTAAAAACTTTTTGACTAACTTCTGATCCTTATACGTCTTCCCAAGAGTTAAGGCTTCTTGTGATAGAGCACTCAACTTTGAACTAAAGTCTGAAATTGATTCATGTTCCTCCATCTTTAGATTCTCAAATCTAGAAGCCAACATATCCTTTCTTGAATTCTGCACTTTTGTTGTACCTTCATAATGAATTTGAAGGATATCCCATGCTTCTTTAGCAGTTTCACATCCTTGAATCAAATCAAACTGTTTTCTCCCAACACTGCAATGAATAGCACTTAAGGCTCTTGAGTTGTATTTTGATCTCTTTTGTTCTTCATCAGTCCATTCTGCTTCGGGTTTGGGAATTCGCTTGCCTGATTCATCCTTGATCGTTGGTTCCTCCCACTTTTCTAGAACAGTCTTCCAAGCAAGGCGGTCAATACCTCCTATGATGGATTTGATCCTCGACTTCCAAAACCCATATTTTCCATCATCCAAGATGACTTTGTTGTTGTTGATCAGATCTCCGTAGCTATCCATCCTGTCCGCAGAATCTCACCTGTAGTAATCTGAACAAGTGTTGCTCTGATACCAATTGAAAGTGTGAGAACTTATGATCTGATCTATGAAACAATGATTTCTTTAAACTCTCTTTTGATTAATAGAAAATCTGTTTACAAGTTTGTTCTAAACAATTTTCTAATCTCTCAAAACTCTCTTTAATGAAACCTCACGCTCTCTCTAAGTTCTTAGCTCTTTTCTTTTCTTAAAGACTAAAACTTAGTAGCTAGGTTAACTTTCTCTTGTTTGTGCTAAAGTGTTCAATCGGCCTTAGCACCCTATTTATAGAACTAGCTCTTTGCCATACAATAGGCAATCTACCTATTCTAATCCTAATAGGAATTAGACAATTTCCTTTTCCTTTATGTTTAAGGAAATTTCCTTCTTTCCTCATGTTTACATTCCTATTGTAAACATGAAGTTCTTTACTCTTCTAGAAGCTTCTCGTGCCTTCTACTCTTGTGTAAGTCTTCTTGATTGTTAATAAACATCCCGATGTTCTGTATTTGTACATGTACTTTGTTCTTCTGAAGTAGTTCACCTTTTGAACATATATCACATCTTCATTATTGATCTCAGCGCAGGTCCCTTTTGGTAGTTTAAAACATCGGTTCATCGTGTAGATCGGTGTAGCCAGAGCCACCGTCTTAATTAGTACCACTTTACCAGCCTCTGATAAATATCGGTTCTTCAAACTCTGAGTACGCTTCTGCACCTTATCCACCACACATTTGAAGATTTCTTTTTTCTTCTGGCCTACCTACTCAGGTAAACCAAGATATTTCTCACAGCCTCCGTCATTGTGAATATTGAGGATCCTTCTTAGCTTTGTTTTGATCTGAGACCTTACTCTTGAGCCAAAAGTGATTGCAGATTTATTGAGATTTACAGCTTGACCAGAAACTCTCTCATATGTTGATAAGATTTTCATGACTGTAGTGCATGACTTTGGATGGGCGGAAAAAAGAAGAGAGCATCATCCGCAAATTATAAATGATTGATCGATGGTCATGTGTTGCTGATCTTCATACCCTTTAGTTTGCCTTCTCTTGCAGCTTTTGATAGTAGATGACTTAAAAAATCAGGCACATAGGATGAAAAGGTAATGGGATAAAGGACCACCTTGTCTGATTCCTCTTTCAGGTGTGATATGTCCTCATGGGATTCCATTGATCAGAACCGAGTAGCTAACTGTTTCTACACAATTCATTATCCAGTTGATCCAGACTGTATCAAATCCCATATGCTGCATAGTCTCCCGTAGGAATTGCCACTCAAATCCCATATGCTGCACTGTCTTCACCGTCATGTAGCTGTTCGCCCAACGTTTTCTTTTTTTCAGTGGGTGGATCATCTCATGGGCTATGATGACATTATCCATTATGTTACATCCTTTGATAAAAGCTGCTTGGTTCTCTAACACAATAGACGATAAGTGGCATTGCAGGCGTTCGACTAAGATTTTTGAGATGATTTTGTAGTTTACATTGCACAAAGCAATTGGTCGAAACTCACTCATGGTTGTCGAAACTTCCACCTTTGGGATGAGGAATATGTTTGTGTGGTTTAAGTTTTCCTTCATGCTGCCCTCTCTGAAAAAATACATAATCTCTGCAATGACTTCTTGTTTTATGTCTGCCCAAAATTGTTGATAGAAAGCAGCTGTGATTCCATCTGGACCTGGTGCTCTATCAGCACCAATATTGAAAACAACATTTGTTATCTCGTCCTTTGTTACCATACGCTGTAAATCAGCATTCATAGCATTAGTCACCTTTGGTTCCATACCCTGAAACACCTCTGTGTAATATTGATCCTGTGTTCTTGTCGATCTGAAGAGGTTTGTGAAAAAAGATTCTGCGATGTCACCTATCTCACTTTCACCTATGTAAACTCTTCCTGAATCCTCTATCGCCAATATTCTGTTCCTTGCAACTCGTTCTTTTGCTGCTGCATGAAAATACTTTGTGTTTCTATCTCCAAGAGTAAGCCAAGTATTCCTACTCTTTAATTTCCAATGGTGTTCTTCATCCCGATAGGCTTGAGACAACTCGCATCTTACTCTGTTGATTTCTTGTGTCGAGTGTGTGCCATTGGTCAAAGCCCGGTCTAATTCCTTTTTCAGCGTACTGATCATGACAGTTGCATTCAATCTATTGTCCTTTTTCCAGTTGGCAATTGTGCAGCGGATTCCTCTTATTCTATCTGAGAGAGAATTGGAAGTGTCTTGATTTTTTCAATCTGTAACCACCATATCTTTGAATCCTTCTCGTTTGATCAATCGACTGTCATAGCGAAAATGTTTCCTACGCTGGTCTGGTGTGTGACAGAAGCTCATAACAAGTGGTCGATGATCTGATCCTTCAAAAGGGAGGAATTCTGTTAGAGCTGATGGGAAGAGAGTTAACCATTCTGGATTGGCCATTGTTCTGTCCAAACAGCACCAAACATCATGAGTATGACGTTTCCCTGTCCAAGAGAATCTATCTCCTATTGACTTTAGATCATGGAAATCAAAGGTGGTGATCATATGTCTGAAATCAGCAAAAGATATCTCTGGTCTTTGTGGGCCTCCTTTTTTCTCCTCGTTTCCTTTTATCTCATTGAAGTCTCCCATTACTAACCATGGATCTTGTCTCATATCTGATATAGTTTCTAGTAAATTCCATAAATAGTGTCTGCGACTTTGATATGGATAACCGTAGACAACCGACAAATAAAACGAAATTCCATTGAAGCAGATTTGCATATCTACAAGATGAGCTGAAAGGGAAATAACTGAAACAGATACTGGATTTTTCCAAAGCACAGCCATTCCACCACTTATATCTTGTGGTGGAACTGCTACAAACAGAGAATACCCCAAATCATAAGCGACTTCATTAATCTTGGTATCCTGCTGTTTTGTTTCCATTAGGCATAACATGTCCGGGAGATACATCCGTTGTATCTCCTTAAGGCGTCGAACTGTAAGGTCTATGCCAAGCCCTTAACAGTTCCAGCAGGCTGTATTCATGGTGGATGTGGTGGATTAGGGCCCACCGTGCCTCTATACTGGTTGTTCCTTGAGGAACTGCTGCTTTCTCCACTCTCTCGGATCACTACTTTGGACGAACTGAGCAGAACTGCTTCACTGTCGTTCGCCTCTGTATCCTCTCTTTTACGTTTTATTAAGATTCTGATTCACCGGAGAAGTACATCGGAGAAGAAGAAGAAGAGGAGAGCAATTAAGGCTCTGACTAACTTTCTTAACAGAAAATAAATGTGAATTACAAAGCTTAGTTTAGGAGAATTAATCTCATCTCCTTATATACAAACATCTCATTAAACCAAACTAAGTAAACCAGAGATAACCGATATCCGGTTGAACCAATCCTCATGTATCTAATACGCCCCTCTCAAGTCGTTATCTTCAAAGGTGTCTGGTTTGGAAGATAAAGACTTGATAATGACATCTTAGAAAGCAATCCATAGAAAGGACCTGGATGAAGCGGTTTGGTGAGAATGTCTGCGTGCTGGTTTTCTGATGGTACATGAAAAACCTTGAGCTTGCCAGCTTTAATCTGATCACGAACCGTGTGACAGTCGATCTCAATGTGCTTTGTCCTCTCATGAAAAACTGGATTCATCGCAATATGCATAGCCGATTTATTGTCACAGTAAAGCTTAGCAGGACTAGTCACATGGAGATGTAGGTCCGTTAAGAGCTGTTGCAGCCAAATAATCTCACAAGTCGCATGTGCCATGCTACGATATTCTGACTCTGTGCTGCTACGGCTCGCTACACTCTGTTTCTTTGACTTCCACGAGATCAGAGAATCACCAAGATAAATGCAGTAACCAGTTATTGATCGCCTTGTATCCTTGCAATTTCCCCAATCAGCATCCGAGAAACCATTCAAGCATATCTCTGAATCAACAGAGTACATTAGACCTTGTCCAGGATTATTCTTGATATACCTGAGGACCTTATGAGCCGCCTGAAGGTGAATATCGGAAGGTGCAGAGATAAACTGACTTAGTTGATGGACAGCAAACGTGATATTCGGTCTTGTGATGGTGAGGTAATGTAATCGTCCAACAAGTTCCCTGTACGACCGAGGATTAGGAAGAGGTGTTCCCATTGTTGCAGTAAGATGGAGACTAGGATCCATTGGGAGTGGACTTGGTTTACAACCAAGTAAACCAGCATCCTCCAACAAGTTCTGTGCATATTTTCTCTGACAGACCGAGATACCTTTGGAAGAGCGTGAGATTTCAAGTCCAAGGAAAAATCTAGCAGGTCCAAGATCCTTAATTTTGAATTCAGACCGTAATAATGCCTTCAAACTCTCCACTGCATTATCATCATTACTAGCTATCATAATATCATCAACATAAACCAAAGCTGCAATGAATGATCCGGGTCTCTCCTTGACAAAAAGTGTATTATCCGCAGGTGACTGAATGAAATTTGCACCCAACAAAACAGAGGATAAACGCTTATACCATTGGCGAGAAGCTTGCTTCAAGCCATAAAGAGATTTGCGAAGTCTACATACCGGATTAGGAGGCAAGGTGACATTTGGTGGAGGAGTATACCCTTGAGGTAAACTCATATAAATTTCTTCATCCAAATCTCCATGTAAAAATGCATTAGAGACGTCCATCTGTGTTAAACTCCACCCTTTCTTAGCAGCCGCACCAATAGTAGTTTCACACTAGTCAACTTTGCCACAGGAGAAAATGTTTTGATGTAATCCAAACCTTCTTGTTGTGTAAACCCTTGAGCAACCAACCTAGCTTTATATCTCTCCACTGAACCATCAGGATTATACTTTATAGTAAACACCCATTTGCAACCAACAACATTCTTACCAGGGGGTAAGGATTCAACATCCCAAGTATGTGCAGATTCAAGAGCATTAAGTTCATCACCTGCTGCATTTGTCCATTTTTCAGATTTCATGGCTTGGGCAAAGGTTTTAGGTTCAGTTTCAAGACTGTAAGAGCAAATATAGGATTGAGACAAAGGATTGAAACGGTCATAAGAAACAACAGAAGAAATGGGATAAGGAGTAGTAATTGGTTTAGCAAGAGGTTGATTTACTGGTGGTATAAATGGAAGTGATAACGGTGGGTCTGTAGAGATAAAAGGGACTAACGCACAATGATATTCAGAAACATAGGAGGGAGTCTTAGTAGTTCGTTTAGGTCTAGCCATGGGTAAAGAAGCAGTACTTGTTTCATGTGTACGAGCAGTGTTCTCTTCCGGAACGATACTAAGATCCCGTGGTGTATGTGATGAAGATGCATGAGATGCATCAGGAAGATCAGGAATATCAATTTCAATAGCATCATCATCAAGAAAAGACATGGAATCAACAAATTGTGATGGTGCAGGCAAAGGAAGTACACTATTTGGAAACATATCAACTGCAGTAGATAACAAATTTGATGTTTTAAAAGGAAAAACATTTTCATGAAAGACAACATTACGAGATATAGGAGACTCTAAATCTAGCAGTTTATAGCCCTTATAACCAGTCGGATAACCAAGAAAAACACAAGGCTTTGCTCGAGGTGAAAATTTATTCCTATCATTGACATTAGTAGAAACAAAACATAAGCAACCAAAACTTTTGAGTTTAAGATAATCAGGTTGTTTATCATAAAGCAATTGAAAAGGAGATTTATCATTTAACAAAGGCGAAGGTAAACGATTAATCAAAAACACTGCAGTTAAAACACAATCACTCCAATGCTTCAAAGGTATATTCGATTGATATAACAAAGCTCTAGCCACATTTAAAAGATGTTGATGTTTTCTTTCAACGACAGAGTTTTGTTGAGGTGTATATGCACATGAAAATTGATGTATCATCCCTTGTTCTTTAACTATTTCATGAAAAACTAGCTCAGGTGCATTATCTGATCTTATTGTTTTGATTTTAGAATCATATTGAGTAGAAATCATTTTGATAAAAACTGGAAAAATAGTAGAAACATCACTTTTATTGCGCATCATATAGATCCAGGTTACACGCGTACAGTCATCTACCAAGGTTAAGAAATACCTAAAACCCTCAACAGACTCTATACTAAAAGGACCCCAAGTATCCATATGAATGAGATCAAAAGGTTTCTTAGCAAGATTATTATTTGAAACATAAGCTAGCCTTTTCTGTTTTGCTAAAGGACAAATTTGACACTGAGTATTATTAGAAACTAAAGACTGTAAAGAAGGAATGACACTAACAAGTTTACTCAAAACAGCTGGTGACGCATGTCCAAGACGCTGATGCCATAGAAGACCAGAAGCAACCGTAGAAGCAGAAAAGGAACAAACCGCAGGAAAAGATGATGAGAGGGTTGTGGATTCTGTCTCAAGAATATAGAGGTTATGATGAATTCTAGCCCTCCCAATCATCAATCCTCGTGAAAGTTCCTGTATAAGACAACAATTGGGAAAGAAATGAGCAGAGCAAAACAAACTTTGAACTAAACAACTAACACTAATCAAGTTAAAACAAAAATCAGGAACATGAAGAACATTATGCAAAACTAAATGTTGTGTTATGTAA
>NC_025695.1:27388396-27427494 GCF_000633955.1 Camelina sativa
GGTTTACAACCAAGTAAACCAGCATCCTCCAACAAGTTCTGTGCATATTTTCTCTGACAGACCGAGATACCTTTGGAAGAGCGTGAGATTTCAAGTCCAAGGAAAAATCTAGCAGGTCCAAGATCCTTAATTTTGAATTCAGACCGTAATAATGCCTTCAAACTCTCCACTGCATTATCATCATTACTAGCTATCATAATATCATCAACATAAACCAAAGCTGCAATGAATGATCCGGGTCTCTCCTTGACAAAAAGTGTATTATCCGCAGGTGACTGAATGAAATTTGCACCCAACAAAACAGAGGATAAACGCTTATACCATTGGCGAGAAGCTTGCTTCAAGCCATAAAGAGATTTGCGAAGTCTACATACCGGATTAGGAGGCAAGGTGACATTTGGTGGAGGAGTATACCCTTGAGGTAAACTCATATAAATTTCTTCATCCAAATCTCCATGTAAAAATGCATTAGAGACGTCCATCTGTGTTAAACTCCACCCTTTCTTAGCAGCCGCACCAATAGTAGTTTCACACTAGTCAACTTTGCCACAGGAGAAAATGTTTTGATGTAATCCAAACCTTCTTGTTGTGTAAACCCTTGAGCAACCAACCTAGCTTTATATCTCTCCACTGAACCATCAGGATTATACTTTATAGTAAACACTCATTTGCAACCAACAACATTCTTACCAGGAGATAAGGATTCAACATCCCAAGTATGTGCAGATTCAAGAGCATTAAGTTCATCACCTGCTGCATTTGTCCATTTTTCAGATTTCATGACTTGGGCAAAGGTTTTAGGTTCAGTTTCAAGACTGTAAGAGCAAATATAGGATTGAGACAAAGGATTGAAACGGTCATAAGAAACAACAGAAGAAATGGGATAAGGAGTAGTAAGTGGTTTATCAAGAGATTGATTTACTGGTGGTATAAAAGGAAGTGATAATGGTGGGTCTGTAGAGGTAAAAGGGACTAACGCACAATGATATTCAGAAAGATAGGAGGGAGTCTTAGTAGTTCGTTTAGGTCTAGCCATGGGTAAAGAAGCAGTACCTGTTTCATGTGTACGAGCAGTGTTCTCTTCCAGAACGATACTAAGATCCCGTGGTGTATGTGATGAAGATGCATGAGATGCATCAGGAAGATCAGGAATATCAATTTCAATAGCATCATCATCAAGAAAAGACATGGAATCAACAAAATGTGATGGTGCAGGCAAAGGAAGTACACTATTTGGAAACATATCAACTGCAGTAGATAACAAATTTGATGTTTTAAAAGGAAAAACATTTTCATGAAAGACAACATTACGAGATATAGTAACAGAATGAGACTCTAAATCTAGCAGTTTATAGTCTTTATAACCAGTCGGATAACCAAGAAAAACACAAGGCTTTGCTCGAGGTGAAAATTTATTCCTATCATTGACATTAGTAGAAACAAAACATAAGCAACCAAAACTTTTGAGTTTAAGATAATCAGGTTGTTTATCATAAAGCAATTGAAAAGGAGATTTATCATTTAACAAAGGCGAAGGTAAACGATTAATCAAAAACACTGCAGTTAAAACACAATCACTCCAATGCTTCAAAGGTATATTCGATTGATATAACAAAGCTCTAGCCACATTTAAAAGATGTTGATGTTTTCTTTCAACGACAGAGTTTTGTTGAGGTGTATATGCACATGAAAATTGATGTATCATCCCTTGTTCTTTAACTATTTCATGAAAAACTAGCTCAGGTGCATTATCTGATCTTATTGTTTTGATTTTAGAATCATATTGAGTAGAAATCATTTTGATAAAAACTGGAAAAATAGTAGAAACATCACTTTTATTGCGCATCATATAGATCCAGGTTACACGCGTACAGTCATCTACCAAGGTTAAGAAATACCTAAAACCCTCAACAGACTCTATACTAAAAGGACCCCAAGTATCCATATGAATGAGATCAAAAGGTTTCTTAGCAAGATTATTATTTGAAACATAAGCTAGCCTTTTCTGTTTTGCTAAAGGACAAATTTGACACTGAGTATTATTAGAAACTAAAGACTGTAAAGAAGGAATGACACTAACAAGTTTACTCAAAACAGCTGGTGACGCATGTCCAAGACGCTGATGCCATAGAAGACCAGAAGCAACCGTAGAAGCAGAAAAGGAACAAACCGCAGGAAAAGATGATGAGAGGGTTGTGGATTCTGTCTCAAGAATATAGAGGTTATGATGAAGTCTAGCCCTCCCAATCATCAATCCCCGTGAAAGTTCCTGTATAAGACAACAATTGGGAAAGAAATGAGTAGAGCAAAACAAACTTTGAACTAAACAACTAACACTAATCAAGTTAAAACAAAAATCAGGGACATGAAGAACATTATGCAAAACTAAATGTTGTGTTATGTAAATCGTGCCGGTGTGTGTAATAGGGACCCGAGTACCATTCGGAAGAGTAACTGTAACACTAGAAACGGGAACCATGTCTTTAAACATCGCCAAATCTGAACAAACATGACTAGACGCACCACTATCAATAATCCAATCATTAGGTGCAATGAAAGTAGGAAGAGTAGATAAAATGTGTTTTTGAAAAGTAAGAGTATGATTCTCATAACGAAGGTTAGTCGAAGGAAAAGGAATTGTACCAGAAGTAGAGGTTTTAGCCATAAAACCATGATCAGTAATAGTAGCAGCAATAGGCTCTTGAGTTTGCACTTGAGTATTATATTGGGAAATAAGTTGCTGTAATTGTTGTGGTGTTAAAACAGGATTACTGAAAGCATTACCATCCAATCCAGTAGAAGAAGACATTGAAGCAGACTGATTGACCAAAGAATTCGGAGGTGCAAATGAGGCTGGATACGAAGACTGTTCTGTATACACATTAGCAATAGTATTTGCCTTCTGAATAGGACCATAAGGTGCCATCTGCATTTGCATCCTAGGCTGATTCTGAGGCATACGAGGCTGAAAAGTAGACTGTCCTTGCGAATTGCCTTTAAAACCAGTGTTCGTCTTATAACCTGGAGGAAACCCATGAAGCTTATAGCATTTCTGAATAGTGTGTCCTAGACGTCCACAATGGGTACAAACTGGTTTCTGAGTTGGCCTCATCGTATTATACGCGGCAACATAAGTCTGATCACCATCATATGAAACAGGAGCAGAAGATTGAAAAGCCACATTATCAATCCTTGTCAATGGCTTTATAGTTATCTGTCACTCATCCTGTGTAACCATATTGAAAGCTTCTTCGATCGTAGGAATAGGTTTAAGCATCAGTATATGGCGTCGAGNACACCACTATCAATAATCCAATCATTAGGTGCAATGAAAGTAGGAAGAGTAGATAAAATGTGGTTTTGAAAATTAAGAGTATGATTCTCATAACGAAGGTTAGTCGAAGGAAAATGAATTGTACCAGAAGTAGAGGTTTTAGCCATAAAACCATGATCAATAATAGTAGCAGCAATAGGCTCTTGAGTTTGCACTTGAGTATTGTATTGGGAAATAAGTTGCTGTAATTGTTGTGGTGTTAAAACAGGATTACTGAAAGCATTACCATCCAATCCAGTAGAAGAAGACATTGAACCAGACTGATTGACCAAAGAATTCGGAGGTGCAAATGAGGCTGGATATGAAGACTGTTCTGTATACACATTAGCAATAGTATTTGCCTTCTGAATAGGATCATAAGGTGCCATCTGCATTTGCATCCTAGGCTGATTCTGAGGCATACGAGGCTGAAAAGTAGACTGTCCTTGCGAATTGCCTTTAAAACCAGTGTTCGTCTTATAACCTGGAGGAAACCCATGAAGCTTATAGCATTTCTGAATAGTGTGTCCTAGACGTCCACAATGGGTACAAACTGGTTTCTGAGTTGGCCTCATCGTATTATACGCAGCAACATAAGTCTGATCACCATCATACGAAATAGGAGCAGAAGATTGAAAAGCCACATTATCAATCCTTGTCAATGGCTTTATAGTTATCTGTCACTCATCCTGTGTAACCATATTGAAAGCTTCTTCGATCGTAGGAATAGGTTTAAGCATCAGTATATGGCGTCGAGCTTGCTCATAACTTTCATTCAATCCCATGAGAAATTTAGTCACACGACTACGCTGTTGCAAATTCTCCCATTTGACAGCTGCATCACACTCACAACGTCCACAAGTACACACTGGAAGATCAATATAATTTTTATGTTCTTCCCAAAGAGAAACCAAAGCTGTGTAGTAGGTGGTAACATCTAAAGATCCTTGCTCAAGCTTACTAAGCCGTTCTCAATATCAAAGATCCTAGGAGCATCATCTTGCTTAAAGCGATTGAAAATACTTTTCCACATGCCCTCTGCAGTAGGAATATAGAGCAAACTCTGTCCTATCTTTTTATCTACTGAGTTCATCAACCAAGTACTCACAATATCATTGCATCTAGACCAAGTTCCATAATCACGATGATTCTCTGGAGGTTTAGTAATCGTACCGTTGATAAAACCCAGCTTATTGCGAACATTCAACGCCATCCACATAGATCTCTTCCAAGAAGGAAACTCCGAAGCCGTTGTAAGGCGATCTGAGACCAAAACAAGTCCAGCATGATCATTACTATTGAGATAAAAAGGATTCTCATACTGATCCATCTGAAATCGCGGAGGCTCAACGGAACTAGTCATCGGATTCAAAGGAGGAACATTAGATCCCATAGTTTTAGGGATTTGAAAAGAGAATTCGTGACAAATTTGTAAAAGAAAAGAAAAGAATCGACACGAGAAAGGTCAATCAAAGAAATAAAGCAAACAGAAGAAGAGAGAAACAAAGAATGACTCCGACGATAAGCTCAAAGATCATAACAATAAGGATTCTCACAATCCGAAGAAAAGAAATCGAGCAGCTCATCTCTTTCAATCAACTTCTCACAAAGATTCCGATGATAACAGATGAAGTGGAAGACTCAAGAGCATTGCTCTGATACCATATTAAGATTCTGATTCACCGGAGAAGTACATCGGGGAAGAAGAAGAAGAGGAGAGCAATTAAGGCTCTAACTAACTTTCTTAACAGAAAATAAATGTGAATTACAAAGCTTAGTTTAGGAGAACTAATCTCATCTCCTTATATACAAACATCTTATTAAACCAAACTAAGTAAACCAGAGATAACCGATATCCGGTTGAACCAATCCTCATGTATCTAATACGTTTTCCCCTCTCGTTTGCTTCAGCCGCTATCCTCCTGCTATTAGCTTCCATGATCATTGGATTGGGCTGGAAATTTGGCGAGTAACGTTGGTACAAGACACTCCCAGGGATATTACCAGTGGCGTTGTCGAAGATTGGGATGGGATTGTAGAGCTCATTCATGTCCATCTCACTCCAGTACATATTGTACTCACCACCAGATTCTTCTAGATCAGTATCTTCCTCTGACTCTTCTTGATCCTCCAAAGCGTTGTGCTCCGGATCAATATCATCTAACTCTTCATCATGCTCTGGCTCTTCAACCACAGGGATGTGACGTTCTGCTGCTCCATTCGGTTCAATCTCTCGGATAATCACTTCCGGATTAAGATTTTGTGGAGGATCATCTCCCTCATCTTCATCAGGGTCTTGTTCTTCTCCACCATTTTGAATCAGACAGGCACCAGTGTCGTGGGTCAGCATGCCACACACTTCACAAAATCCTCGCCGGCCTTCAAACCGAAAGCGTAGAAGCATGTTTACACCCCTCTGAAACTGGAAGTTGCGTTGAAACCTTAAGGGGTCTTCCACATTCCAATTGACTTGCACGCGAACAAACTCTATCCGTGCAGCGGCTTCAGCATCATAGTCAACCTCCATTAGGTTCCCCAAATTTCGTCCAACATGAGCAATGACTTCACGGTTGAGGAATTGAAGTGGGATTCCTCTTATCTGAATCCAGAACGGGATGAAGTTGAGCAACGGTGGGTTTTCAAGAGCATTCCATCGTTGTAGTACCAGCATACGGTCATTAAACGCCCAAGGACCGCGTCTCATGACCGTCTCCAATGATTCTTTCGACGGTAATATGAATTGATATTGGTTTCCTGGAACAATTCGTCCATGAACAAGACCTGCTTTTCCCCAAGCACGAGGCATGGCAGCGATGATTGATCGGAGGTTCTGACATCGTGGCATCAATGGCCAACCCATGATGATAAATCGATTCTCCGCTGCCGCCTGGGCCACTATCTCCTCTGGAATTGGAATTGGCATTGGCGCGTCTTCCGCAACGAGATTGAGATCTTGGACTGCTCTTCTCAAATTGTCACCCATCTTTGTAAGAACTTCGTAGTATCGTAGGGGGAAAAGCGTTTGAGATGCAAATATGATGAAAGCAAGTGAAAATTTTCCAATTCCATGTCTACGATTAAATAGAGGAATCCTCTCGATAACCGCCGTAGCGGAGAATCAAAGTGGAGATAACTGCCCGAGAAGTGGAGAAAACTGCTGCCACTCCGCTGGCAAAATCGACGACAACCGTCGCAAAAGAAAACCGACAAAATAACTGTAAAAAAAATCGCTTTTTGTGTCGCCATTCTTTTTTGATGCATATTTCTTCTTTATTCAATCTTTAAACTTTGTTCATATTTATTCATTTTTCTCTTTCACTTTTTAGATTTCATTTTATCAAAACTAACTAAAAATAAAAGTTTATTAAACTAATATTTGTCACTAGTACATACATAAACCTCTAGTAAAGCTATTGCACTTTTTCATTTTCTCTATAAATATAAAATTTTAAAAAAACATAAGATTCAGAATAATTTAAAAAAAAACATCAAATTACATTTATCACACTCGTTATGAAGAAGTATGAATCAGTTTGGTAATTTTTAAAGTTCAAGCTTACATAACTTGATATTTTAAAAGAATATGATCAATATTTAACATATGAATAAAATAATTATCAATAATACTCTAATTTTTAAAAAAAGTAAATATAGTTAAAATATATATAGCAGATTGGTTAAATGTAATGACTTATATGATTAAATGAGTTATGATATTTATAATGGACGACAAGTTAAATGTAAAACGTTAAGATTGTATGATGTAATTGTTTAAAAACTAAAAAGATAGATAAAAAATTTATTTTAACATATAAAAAATATATTGTTTTGTATAAAACAAAGTTTATTCTGTGTTGTCCCACGAGTAATGATCATCTATAGTTTCTAAAATCTTCCTAAACACCTCAATTTTTTATTCCTAGGTCTGTGTAATAACCCATCCAATATGAGTGTACCTACACCAGAATAATTTTCAAAACATAGTGTAATAATGATGATTAAAATAGATAGTGACACAAATCGAAAGAGATAATTTGGTTTGTCATCACAAAAAGCACATAACCATGGACGACTATTGTCGATAAAAAACAAGAATTTAAAAAACAAACAATTTTTATACATATAGATTTGTATAAACTGTTTATAATTAACTTAATTAAAAAAATAATAATAAAATAATTATAGATTTGTGTAAAGATTTTAATTATTACTGGGGTATAGAAAAAAAAATCAAAGTTTTAAGTTTTTCAAAGCTACGGTTAAGAAGTTTTAGAAAAAAAAGATGACTTTTAAAAACTCTAATCTGATTATTTGGATTTGGGCTTTTATATATATATATATATATATATAAGTAAAAGCTGTTAAATTCTAAACCAATAATCTCTAAATTATTACATTAAATTAAAAAAAACAGACCAACCAAGAAACACTAACAAAGCAAAAATTCATTGTGACGACATTTTTGATGTTCACGGTGGGTGATGTGGAGTGTCTTCTACTGCAACAATAAGTCTAGGCTTCAAAGAAAGAAGCTCAAGAAAAAATTGTGGCTAGTAGGCGTTTTCAATGTAGTTGTTATAGCATTTAAAGTTGGTTTGGCAGACCATGTCTACCAATTTTAAGAGAAGAACTACCATGCACCCCGTTCAAACTGTTCCAATTAGGTAAATATTCGGATCTTTTATTGTTTTTCTCTATTTTGTTTTTCCATTTACTAATAACTATGATGTTGTATATTAGATATATTTGACTTTTAAGAACTCTAATCTGATTATTGGATAGATTTTAGTTTTTTTTTATAAAAAAAATACTATTTAGTAAAAACCTTTTAAATTTTAAACCAATCACCTCTAAATTGTTACATCAAATCCTACCTCTTTTGGTGCATCAAATTAGATTCCGCCGGGTCCAACAACTATAATTTTGTCACATCCATTTACATCTTGCGGTCGAACAACATGTATTATGAGAATCGACGTAAACGTAAATACTCTTTTCCTTTTTTTTTTTTTGTTTTCTTATTGCAATGATTGTTATTCTCTATTTATTCTTCTTGCCATTGGATCAGATATTTTCTTTTTATTATTGCTATGAGATGAAAAGTGGAAAAGCATAAATGATCTGTAGGAGTACGTAGATGTCTTATCTAAGTGTTGTATATATTTTCTTCTTATTATGATTTTTTTCTTCTTAATACATATGATATTGTGTATTGTAGAAAAATTAAAAAATAAAATAAAAAAGATTACTCGACTTGTATACACGAAAGATACAGAGTATCTTTAACAATTAAAATAAAAATAAACTTGTTGTACAAAACATGCTCCTCACATATGAAATTATTGAGTGATGCTTTTAAAATATAGACACCAGAAACCAATCAAACAAATATAATCAGTGAAAATTAAATGAATATCATCAAACCAATAGACGATATATATCACTACTAAATATAAGAATCTAAAATATTAAAACAGTCATATATATATATATATATATAGGTTTGCCAATGATAGTAATTTCATACTAGATTTTAACCCACGGTGTACCGCGGACATATAATTTATATTGTATGTTGTATTTATTTGTTAAATATTAGATATTTTGTAAGCCATTGTGCGGCTAAATGCTTAAATTAATTTTTAAACCCACAATACACTTCACAACCATTTGTTTGTTATATTTAGTCTGTTTGTTTAGTGTTTGAGATTCTATTTTAATTTTTAATTATTATAACAAAAATAAAGGATCTAAATACATTATAAGTAATTTATACGTTGTGATAAAGTTACATTTTTCTTAATGATTTAATTATTTTACACATTCTTAGTTAAATCTATTTGATTTTCTATGTCAAATATTCTAATATTAGAAGTGTTGACAAATAATAAAATGAGGATTTAACCTGTGTTAGCACAGATTTAATAATATTTTATTAATTCCAACATGATCTCTTAAATCTACTTGATTTTATATGTCAAATATTCTAATATTAGAAGTGTCGACAAATAATAAGATGAGGATTTAACCCGTGTTAGCACAGATTTAATAATATTTTATTAATTCCAACATGACCTCTTTATAACTCATCTACTATAAAACCACATTATATAGTATTTTAAACTTTTTTAATTTTACATTTTGTGTTATTTTAAATATTTATTAAGTTTAAATATATGTCAATCGAAGTTCTTCTTACATTAATAATCAAAGCTAACATGTTTTGGAAAACAAAATGGGAATCAATTTTTTTTTTTTTGCAAATGATTCAGAGATAAACTATCTTCAAACACAATAGAAAGTGGTTAAATATATCATAGTTTATGTTTCCATATTGATTGCTATTATTTTTTTTTGTAGTTAGAATGAAATGTAAAATATTTAGAAAACAAAATCTAAAGTAATGTTAGTTTTGGAAATTTTTTAAGAATTAACTTTGTAAATAAATTTTTAAATAAGCAAAACTAAAATGGTAGAACCCAAAATGTACTTAAAAATGTATATATAGATACTTTTTTAGAGACTAATAATATAGCAGTCCTTAAATGTGAGCACCCCATCCCATAGTGGGATTTTTTAGACAGAAGGATTAGGGCCCCAAAGAAGGAAATGTCATTATGATTTTTGATATGCATTATCAGAAAAATTCATTGTCATTTCGTTTCCTGTAGAAGTACTGATTGACATATACATACTAGTAGCCCCATATAATTACGAATGGGAAAAATGTTATTTAAATCACCAACTTTCAAATTTAGGCCATTTAAATCATCAACTTAAGAGGCCATTTTAATAATGAACTTATTGTTGACTTTTATTTTAAACATCATGTTTTGTTGACTGAGCCAAAATTATCATGACGTTAAATCATTTAACAGAGCTAGTAACAGACATTCATGTGTTGTTAAACATCATCTGTTAGTGAGAAACGACGTAGTTTAGCAAAAACTAAAACCCCTAATTTCGAAAATCAAATCCCTAATTCTCCAAATTGATATTATCATTCTCATATTCTCTTCAATTCATCTGCCCCAAATGTCGAATGTGAGAAAGAGTAGCTTTATTGAGATGTTGATAGAAACAAGTCGACGTGAATCATATATTTTGTTCAATTTTATTTCTTCGTTTTTATGTATTTCTTCCTCCCTTCTTTGTCTTCTTATTACTTTTAATTTTCAATTACATATGTATAACAAAAATTTGGTGACTGTAAAAAATAATTATCAATGCAGAATCAAAAATACTAATTTCGATCAAAGCCCAATGAGAGAATCAAGCTAAAGAAATTATCTTCATTTATGTATATTTATTTTATTTTTAAAGTATGCAATATTTTAACTTAATAAACTATGATAATATAATTATTAAATCAAAATTTTTAACTCTCTTACCACCAAAAAATCTGTAATACATTTTTTGTATACTCATCATTATATTTAGTTCTTGTGATCCAAAATATAATTATATAAAGATCAATATAATGTTTATTTAATTCAAAATTGTAATTTAATGATTTTCTATATAAAAAAAATTGATATTCCATTTTCAAAATTTTACTACAAAGAGGAAATCATTAGAACTTAACCTAGCAATATAGCTTAAATTAAGGTGAATATAAAAGAGATTAGAAATTAAATTAATCTTTAGGATTTTTATTGTATTTTATATGATTTTATAAGGTTTCACTCTTTCCTTATTGGTCCATTTAGCATTTAATTTCTAAAAAAATAATTTATAATTTTTTTTACAAAATTAAAATGTAATAATATACATTAATTTATACTTTATGTCTACAGTTTACTACTAAATTGTAACTGAAATTACATAAATTATGAATTGACTATTTTTTTTATTTATCCTCATTCAAACACACTATAAATTATAATTGTAACTCATCTAATTAAATTATTTTAGAAATGTAACTTTCATCCCTTGAAATCCTATAAATAACCATTTTCACATCATCCACCATATCTCAAATTCTAAATATTTTCTTTGTTTTGTTTATATTCTTGCATGGGTTCAAACTTTTCATGGTATATTTTGTTAAATTTATCTTATATTTTGTTCAATTTTATTTCTTTGTTTTTATGTATTTCTTCCTTCCTTCTTTGTCTTTTTATTATTTTTAATTTTCAATTACATATATATAATAAAATTTTGTGGCTTTAAAAAATAATTATCGATGCAGATTAAACAATAATAATTTCGATCAAACCCCAATGAGGGAATCAAGCTAAAGAAATCATCTTCATTCATGTATATTTATTTTATTTTTAAGAGTATGCAATGTTTTAACAAAATAAACTATTATAATAGAATTATTAAGTCAAATTTTTTAACTCTCTCTTACCTCCAAAAATTTTGTAATACATTTTTTTATACTCATCATTATATTTAGTTCTTGTGATCCAAAATATAATTATATAAAGATCATTATAATGTTTATTTAATTCAAAATTTTGTAATTTAATGATTTCTATATAAAAACAATTTGATATTCCATTTCCAAAATTTTACTACAAAGAGAAAATCATTATAATTTAACCTAGCAATATAGCTTAAACTAAGGTGAATATAAATGAGATTAAAAATTAAATTAATCTATGAGATTTTGTATTACATTTCATATGATTTTATAGGACATATATTTAATTGATACTTAAAAAAAAATTACAATTTAATTATTAAATGTTTTGGGTAAATTTTGAATATCATAGTAAATTTTTACTTTTATCATTAACAATATTTTTTAAATAAGTGGTATATTTTGATATTGTATGATTTGAAGAAATAAAGTATATTATTGACATTTAGGAAATTTGTTTGTTATATATGTATTTTTAGGGAGAATTTCAAAAATACATCTTTTTCAATACCACTTTTCAGAAAAACCATTTGAAAATCTTTATTAAAATATTTTTTTTCAGAAAATTCTCATAGTATTATGATTATTACATAATTAATACAACAATCCGCACATATACGCGGGATATTACCTAGTTACGAATTAAAGAAGGTTGATTTCTCTCTTTTTGGTTCAAGTTGGCCGGTTTTCGGTTTATTTGGATTTCAATTCGGTCCGGTCTAGTTTTGATTAAAACATCTACTTTACCTCTATTTTTTTTCTTTTTTTTTCAACAAAAATTGTCTCTACTCTAAAATCAATAAAACTTCAAGAATTACATTTACATAAATTATAATTCGAAGGTAAGGAAGTAGTAAAATAAATATAAGAACTGAAAGGCATACACTTTGAAACATTAAACTTTGAAAATGTTGAACTTATTAATTACGTATAATTTATTATTTAGTAATCAAAAAAAAGTTAATCAGTATGCAACTATATATGTACCATTCAAAAAACTTGGCTTTGAACCCAAAAAAAAATCGTGACTTCGGTAGCGCATTTTAGAATTTTTTTTTTTTTTGTTAAAAGGTATGCAATTTTATAAATTAGTGTCCAAATAGACTATTTCTGGATTTAAGCCCATATAAAATTCTGAAGACCCAATCCACAAACATCAAACCTAACTAAACCATCTAATATAAAACCGATTCGGGTTCACGAAACTGAACTAAACCGGATGACATGAAACCCTAATCTACAACTGAAAACACACAGTCGTAGTTGCAGACCATGGACTGCAGATACTCGCCAGAGTAGGACTTTCAGTGAGCCTGGATGGCGCGAATCGAACGGAGATGGTGATCCAGGATCCGTTGCCATCCCGTCACCATAGAGCCGTTTTGAGAAGGAGGAAGAAATTCGATCTTGTTATTATCGAGGAGTTTTTTTGTGCAGTCGTGAGAGAGCAAAGCAGTAGGAAATAGATCGGGAGACCTTTGACGGTGACTTAGTCTCACCAGATCGCAGACTACCTCCCCCATCGTACAACAGTCTCATGAAACCTCCAGAATCTCCAATCGCCCGACCTAACTACCTTCCTCTCTCGTTCCTTGCCGGGAAAACCTCCTTCTTCTACTTTGCGTAGCTACACTGCCGGTAGAGATCTTACCGTCGGTGTCTCACAGATGCTTTTCCTCGTCACAACTCCCTTGATTTTGATCATATTGTTCTGCCGAGATGATACCGCAGACTACGGATGAAGAACCATGAGCTTCGGAATCCTTGTCGTCACCGAAATCGCCGGAGAACTCCACCGTCGGTGCAAGAGATTGTACTCAGAAGAAGAAAAGATTTAAGAGAGAAATTGCCGCTAGTGAAATCTACGCAACTGTCTCTACAAGTTTGATTTAATTATAGAAATAACTGCAAATTTTAGAATTCTTTTTGCCTTTTGAGCGTTTCATCTCGTTATCTAAAATTCAATTGTTCTCTCTAATTTATAACAACAAAATAATAAACATGTATATCAAATATCTCACGATTTATTAACCTTTTATACTGTACTACATTAGATTAGAATCTGTGCTAAAGCACGAGTTGAAATTTCTTTTATTTATATTATAATTTTTATATAAAATATAAATTTATATAATTATTTTTAAAAGTTATTGTAAATAAAACATTATACAATAAAATTATATACTAAATATTAAGATTTAAAATTTATTTGAGATTTCTTATAATTTTGCAAATTAGCCTGAAATTTATCAAATTAATTATAATAAATATTATTTTTGTTATTTCGATATATAATTGTTAATATAATCAAAAATTACTCTCAATCTTAATCTGCAAAAATGATTAATTTTTAAAATTTTGTTGCTTACATAGTTAATTTAATTAAATATTCTATAATTTTTTTTTTTTTTTTAAATATCCGTGAAATCAAGATTTAAAGAATAATTACAAACTTACAATCCATATAACTTATCAAATAATCAAATTATTAATCTTATTTCCTCTACAATATAGAGGTACTATATAGGAGATTATATCATATAATGTATACAACGATGGAGAAATTATTAGAAATATAATTACCACAACACTTAGGATCTTTTCATGCTTACAAAGATACAACACATACATGGTACTAAAAAACCAAACAAAAAAAACATCATATTGAAAACACACGAAAGTGGACATCATAGTGAAAATACACGACTACCATACGTTCATACAGAAATGAACTCATCATACAACCGTCGTCCTCCCCTGAGTTTCATGACCCTTAGTAGTAGTATCGTGGGACTTCGAGATATCATACTGTTTAACATCATGGGCCTTGTTCTGCACGTGCTGGCCCATTTCTTTTCCCTTTTGTCCAGCGTAACCAACAGCGTCAGCCATTCTCCTCTTTGCATACTCCAATTGCTCAGGCACAGTCCTCCTTGTCCCACGAAGATAGTTCATGACCCATGAGATGGAGCTTAGCCCGGTTAGACCGAACATTCCCGAGGCTAAAAAGCCTGTCATGGCTAGCCCGATGGTTAGAGCCGCTGGAACTATAACAGGGCTGAAGAGGAGGAATAACGGTAGAGCTACCATTAAGCCAATCACCGAACCGGCTAGAAGTAAACCAGCCAAGGCAAGCAGCGAACCCACCACAGGGACTCCAACCAAAAGGGACAATACCTACAAAACAAAGGACACAATTCAAGAAAAGAAAACTACATTAACATAAATAGATCTAATTAAGAGATGCTATTATGTATAAGTGTATCGATTGGGCCATCTAGACCGACATTGTAAAATTATATTCAATTAGCAATCATCAGAACAAGAATTAGAAAAAGTATAAATGCATGTAACCGTATTGATCGGACCACCATAAGCATGAGATCAAGAAAAGGTATATCGACATAACCATAGGAATCTAACCGTTAACCAACCATTTTACATAAATCCACCACTTTTAAAAGAAAGTGTCCGTTGACCGTTGTTTCCTCAAGACTCATTTCATAACTTTGTAAGCATATGATGATTAAAAAAATGCATTTCTCAACAAAAAATAATAGAACTAGAAAAGGGCGTTACTTGGGTGCTAGATGGGCCACTTTCAGGCATCATGCTCTTGTAACCACTGCCGTAACCGCCACCGCCACCACCTTCATACTGCTGATGACCTCGGCCACCTTCATACGGCGACTGAAATTGGAAGTGCCTATCCGTACGGTCGACGCGATGTGTATCCGCCATTTTAAGATAGTAATGAGAAAAATGTTTTACTCTTTCTCTTATTCTTAATTTGTAATTAATTTAGAAAAGTTTAGTGAAAGCTTTATTTATAGAAGAAGTTGGAGTGATGAGAAAAGGACACCTAAGACGGTGAGATGTTAGAGTAGTAGAGGTGTGGCTTTGCATGATTTCCAAGTTTCAACTTATGTTCTTCTTTTTTTATTTCGTTCACGAGATTTAAAAGATGTTTTCGCTTTCTCCGCTGACACGAAATTAAAGCAAGACAAAAACTAACCTATGCATGCATGTATACTTCAGTACGAAGTCTAGAAAAGATCTCAACTTGTAAAATACAAATTTGAAATAAAAAAGAGATTAGAAGTTTCATTTTTAGATTATGTTCCTAACGGATCCAAAACTATGTTACTAACGTTACGGTCCAACTATGTAATAATATTACTTCATTCATATAACGATGATGACACTAACGAATTGCAAAACAAAATTTTAAAATATATTAGGTCTATCTATAGCTTTTAATTAAATAATATGATATTAAATTTTTTTTTAAAATTTAATGTTAAATTATATTCAAAAAAAATGTTCGTTTGTATAACTTGTGCAACATTTGTTGAGAAAATATTTGATTGGAATAGCTATTCAGAAACCACCCTTAGCAGTGAGACTTTTACCAGAGCACAAAACCCTCATCATATTTTCTATCCCCCAACTGTCCGATGGCAAGCAGCTGGTCCCAAATTTGCCGGTTAATCCACTTAATGATGATCAAGGCTGGTGTCGGTGCAGAACCATGCCGCCGTCTGTTCCTTTCCCTCCATATTGCATAAGTAACAGCTTGAAACACATAACGGATAAGGAAACCCTCAACTAAAGGAAACTGAGGGTTTGAGATGTGATCAAGTTGAGTAGACCAAACAGTCATGTACTGCGCTTTCATCAGACCTTTCGCAAGTCCCGACCACACAGCAGAAGCGTAATCACACTCAAAGAACAAATGGTGTCTGGTTTCCATAGTGAATTGACAAAAAAACGCAAGCGCCCGCAGCCATTCCATTCCACGCAACCTGACGAGCACCAGTTGGTAAGCGATCAAGAACCGCCAACCACACACAGAAAGAGAACTTTGGAGTAGCATGACCAAACCAAATACCTCTGTGCCACGCCACTACAGTAGTCGTGGTGCGAACATGATTCCAAGTATCTCGAGTGACAAACTTAGGACGAAACACATCATTCTTACCCCGCCAAAGCATTCTGTCCATTCGCTGCTGACCTTGTTGCCTGGACAACTACAAAGCATCCTGAATCGTGTTTAAGTTGTCAGAACGGTGTCGTCGCCTACGACGACGTTGAGCCCATGCCTCCGACAGAGAGCTCTTCCAGGGTATTCCAAAGTCAAGAACACCTCGATCACCCACAACCTCCGAGAGCGTTCCCAGTCCATACCAGTTATCAAACCAGAACAATGTTTGTTCACCATTACCAACGTCAACCATACAGAAAGGTTTAGCCATATCTCTAAACTTTAGGAGCTTAGTCCAGATCCAGGATCCCAAAGTGGAAGTATTCTTCACTGACCAGAACGACGCCTCCTTTAACAGATTTGAGTGGGCCCATTTCACCCATAAAGAGTCACCATGAGAGACCAATTGCCAAATCAACTTTAAACAGTAGACTGTATTAGCCTTGTCCAAAGATCGTAAACCCAACCCACCCTCACTGTGTGGTCTACAAAAAACCTCCCAAGCTACCTTCGCCTTTCGAGTGTTCATCTCTGTCCCAGACCAGACAAAACCTGAACACAACGAGTTAACCTCCGCAATACAATCACTAGGCAAACGGTAAGCCGCCATCCAGAAATTACACACACTCCAAAGAACTGAGGATATCAAGTTAAAACGACCTGCAAAGGAGAGATGCTGAACCGTCCATGAACCAATTCTCTGTCTAATTTGCTCCAACAACGGCAAACAGTCCGCATTGGTAAGACGCTTGGTGACTAAGGGAAGGCCTAAATAGCAAATCGGGAGAGAACCAATAGTGAATGGGAATCGAGTTGAATCAGGGAGAGGTGTTGCATTGCCTGCCAGATAAAGTGTTGATTTCTCCACGCTAATAGATAGACCAGACATCTTGGCAAACTGAGTAAAAAAGCTTGTAATACCCTCAATGGACCGTGTTTGACCATCAGAAAGGACCATTAGATCATCTGCGAAGCTAAGATGAGTCAGATTGAGATTTTTGCACCAAGGATGAAAACCAAACCACCTCTCACCCGCCGCCTTATCAAGAATCTTTGAGAGGACATCCATACATATGACAAATAAGTACGGTGACAAAGCACAACCCTGACGAAGCCCCCGAGAGCTCCTAAAAAAACCGGCAAGTTCACCATTAACCTGAACCGAGAACGAGGCAGTGGTAACACAAAGTATAATCCAGTGAATGAACATAGGGGGAAACTGCATGGCAGAGAGGACCTTAGAGAGGAAAGACCACTGCACAGAATCAAACGCCTTTGAAATATCAATCTTGATAGCACAACGTCCAGAGAGGGATGGCTTGCGATAATTCTTCACCAACTCAGTAGCTAGAAGCACATTTTCGATCAACAAACGGTCCTTGACAAAAGCAGACTGATTTGCAGAAACAAATTTTGGTAACACCCGTTTAAGCCTATTTGCAATAATCTTCGAGATCACTTTGTAGACCACATTACAACAAGAAATGGGCCAATAATCTTTCATCTCCATGGCAGAAACTTTTTTGGGGATTAAAGCAAGGATTTTGGAAGTAAGACCTTTCGGCAAGAAACCTTTGGCAAAGAAAGATTGCACCGCAACAACAAATTCAGTACCCAAAATCTCCCAAGTGGACTTGAAGAACTCCAAGGTGAAACCATCAGGCCCAAGCGATTTATCATTTGCCATAGAAAACAGAACCTACTTAATCTCCTCTCCAGAAACAACTCTGGTTAACACTTGCTGATCAACAATAGAGCAACGATACAACAACAGTAGCTCAAGCTCCGCAACCGTTGAGCCCTCAAAACCTGGTGGGATAAGCTGCAGAAACTCGCGAAAGTGACGTTCTGCCTCAAGCTTAATTTCGTCATCCTTCACGACCACCCGACCATCAGAGCAATGTATCTCTTTGATAGTGTTTTGCGCTTTTCGAACCGTAGCCGCTCTATGGAAGGCTTTATTGTTTTTTTCACCTACTTTCAACCAATGCAACTTGGACCGCTGCTTAAGAAATTTTTCCTCCAACACAGCCAGAAAATCCCATCGAGCGTAAGCTTCATTCTCCTCTTCCATCGCTGTAGAGGATGGATTAGCCAAGTTGGCTTGTTGTTTGTGACATAGGACCTCTAAAGCCTGTTTTGTCTTTAAGACCAAATTACCAAGGCGACGCTTTGCCAAAGAATGAAGACCTGGCTTCAAACCTTTAAGCTTTTTAGAAAACCGGAATAGTGTCGATGTTAACAAGAACTGAGGGGGTGTGTCCTTCCAATACGACTCAACTAACGGTTTAAACTCCTCCATTTCAGTCATTAGATTCACAAATTTAAACGGTTTGCGTCTTGGACCAAGATTAACCCCATCGCCCTTCACCATGATGCGACAGTGTAAGTGATCAGAGCAACCCCCAGCTGCAAAGACATTATAAGCGTGTGGAAACACCCTCTCCCAGTCTGCGTTCACCAACACACGATCGAGTTTCTTAAGGATTAGATCATCATCTCGCTTATTACACCATGTAAAAAGCGGACCATGGAAAGCCATATCCGAGAGAGAGCAATGATTGACTACGGCTTGGAAGTCCCTCATTTCTCCTGTGAGCATCGGATTGGCATCAAACCGAGAGTGTTCCTGCATATCCAAGGTTTCATTGAAATCACCAAAGAGTATCCAAGGCTTATTAACTGCTCACTTTTGTAGAAAGGGTCCATCCTCACATTTCCCTTCCAGAGAACCCATATGCGTCCCCGACGACTGTACTCATAATTTGTTAGAACGGACCAACTGGGAAACAAATGACTTCCCAACCATGAAACCTTCTTTTCCCGAACACGAGTTTCAAGCAAACAACCAAACTGAAACTTATTTCCCTCCACCCACTGCTTTATAACGGAATGTTTTGAAGATCTATTTAAACCGCGAACATTCCAGCAAAAACCTGACATTAATGTTTGAATTGAGGCTTTGTACTCTGATCTCTAGGAGGATCCCTAGCAGAAAGAGCAGGAAGGTTGGAGCCATGTTTTTTCACTGATTTGGTTCCCGGATGCAAGTATGTGCGCATAGGAACATCCAACTGGGAACCCCGTTTATTAGGTGCAGGTTGACGTATGATGACATTTTTATCCTCTGGACAAGGCGGATTAGCTACCACACCTGCAGCCTCACCCAGAACCGTCTCAGATTCTTCCTCCAGCTCTGTCTCTTCACCCAAAACAGACTAAGAGTTCTTTAAAAGGGATCCATCGTCAATAGGCACCTCCCGCCTTTTCCCCGGACTGCTTCTAACAGACTTCGGCGTAATCCAATCGTCTGCCACTGCATCCTCCTCTAAGGTCGGCAAGGTGTCTGAAATTTCTGTATAGGGGATCATGGCAACTACCAAGGTTGCAGGAGCTTGATCGTTTACTAAGCTAGTCTCCTCACTAACTACCTTAGCTGGGGAGTTCGGTAGAGTCTGCTTATCAGAACCAACTGAGGCATCTGAGATTAAACAAGTTGCAGCAAGATGTCCCCATTTCTTACAACAAGTGCACCACGGCGGCAACCAGGGATAGCTATACTGAACCACGGAGTCGAGCTCCCCCTCTTCCTCTCCCGTAAACACATATTCCCGCAGTAGCTCCTTTGTCAGATCTACTTCAATCAAAACTTGAGCCTCATCGAAACTGATACATGCCTCAGTTTTGGGATGCAACCTAATAGGCTTTCCCACCGCACTAGAGAGGAACTCCAATCCCTTGTCCGTAAACATGGTAGGAGGAACATTGCTAAGGGTGACCCATAGTGGAACTGACTTCAAACCTGGTTGAGCTTCCTCAACATATGGAGTCCACTTTGATACAATCATAGGTAGATCGGCTATGTTCCACATTCCTCGATTCAGTATGCGATGTCTCATTCCCTCATTCCTGATACGGAACTTCACTGTAGAGTCGTTGACTGTGAAGACATCAATCAAAGACGTCCGATCTCCCAACTGCCAGATCTTATTCACAATCATGTGAATCTTCCCGACATGTGGAGCCTTAGCGTTAAGAAACTTGCCAATGACGAAGTCCTCCCACAAAGGCTTCGCACCAACAAACACCTCCTTCGGCACTACAACCTTCTCCTGTCCATCAATCTCCGATACTGCAAACTTTTGCTGAGTGAACACACGTTTCTGAGCAACCTGCAGGAAAGAGCGTTTCCCGTTTTTTGCAGGCTGAACCGATGACGAGACCCCCTGTGGAATCTCCTGAACCTGAGTAGCACTGGTAGATGTCTCCACCAACCCCTCTGACAAAACCACACAATCTCCTCCCTCCTTCGCCCCCTCTACGACATCCTTCTCCACCGCAGGAGGACTTGGAGAACCCACCGGCGGCATCAAAACTTGACGAGAAAGCAAAAAACCCTAGTCGCCTTTTTTTCACCCTTGCCACGTCAGCCTTCAACTCAAAATCTAAAAATAATTGGTTATTATTACTTTGTTCAATATGATATTAAATTTTAAATTTAAAATTTCATAAGGAGGAAAAATCTCTGATAATTTTGATGCCAACTTAAAATTTTGATCCAAGTTACAATTTAATATCTTTGACACTAAATTATATGTTTTCTTCCTATTAAAATCCCCTCTTTGTTAATTGGGAAGTAAAATTAACTTTAAAAAGTTTACATAGTTATTTCACAACTCCATTACAAATATAAGTTAAAAAAAATTAATAATAGTCATTATTGGTAAAAATGTCAAATACTAATTTATTCAATTTAATTATTTTAGGAAAACAAAAATACATTATTAATTTAATGTATATATATATATATATATATCCAATCAAAATAAACATATAAGATTTGATATCTAACTTACCATATTAATTTGTCATTAATTATTATATTTCACCTCTTATTTTCATATGATTCTATTTTTTTGTGAAATAAATAAACCATCATATCATCCATGATCCATATAACACTAAATTTTTTTTTCCACATATGCTATAATTTGAATTTTTAAAAATAAATAAAAATTGTTCAATATATAAAAAAATTGTAACAAAATAAAATTTTTGACTGAGTAGCAGGTCATTCTTTGAATATTTATATTCAGTTTCATACATTATTTTGTTGAAAGTATAATTTTATATAATAAAATAAACAGTTGAAAATTATAAATTAGTTAACTGATTTTGTAAAGAATATAATCAATATTTAATATATCAACGAAATAAAATTACAAAAATACTCTAATTTGATTTTTAAAATAATATATAATGTATTTATAGTAGACGACATGTTAAATGTAATGGGTTATGATCAATTAGCAGTCAACGAGTTAAATGTAAAATTACATAATGAGATGGTTTATAACTAAAATAAAATATCAAAAATGGTTTTAAAACTAATATAAAATATAAAAAGTATGTTCTACAATTATAAAAATAATATACAAAATTTCTGTATAAGATAAAGTTTAACTCGTGCTATAGCACTAGTACTGAGCTAGTTTTGAATTTAAACAACTATTTTATTTATTTGTTCCTTTCAATTCATAATTTTTTTTTTCAATCTTACATTTAAATAAATTAAAAAGTGACTCCAAGATTAGTTGCCCAATCTGGAGGAAGAGAATTCACAAAAGAAGATTCAGAAGCTAAAGGTCTAAAAGAACGAGCAAGACAGTCTGCTCGGGCGTTTGACGTTCGCGGAATCTGTGTCAGAGTGAAGGAGGGGTAAGATGATCTGAGGGAATGGAAGTCTTCCAATAAGTGCGAAAATGCTGGCCAGTCGTCCGGATCCTGCACCATCGCCACCAGTTCAGCGCTGTCTGACTCGAAATTCAGACAATCAATCCCCATCGCCCGAAGAGACTCCATCGCCCATACCAAAGCATTAAGCTCCGAGTGAAGGGAAGAGGGACTACGACGAAGACTGCAAGCTCCCAAAAGAAGCGTCTTATCCTCATAAGTCCCATACCACCAACCCAAGCCCTCTAAAGGGTCGGATCCTTTCCATGACCCATCAACCTGACACCGAACAGAAACAACCCTTTCCTCCGGAACCGGCTGACGAGTCAATAAGTTCCCCGAGAAGGACTTAGCCTCCTCCCACAAAAGTTTATCGGTTGACGCCTGATTTATAATATCAATTGGGTCAGCCTCAACTCCTTGAAAAACTTTTTTTATTCCTATCCTTCCAAATTGTCCACAAAATCCAGGGCAACAAAAATCCAATACCCGAACCCCCGAAGCTCAACAAGGCCTTGGAGTATAAGAAATCCAAATTTGAATACACTGATCCGTAGGGAAACCCTGTCGAAGAAAGATGCATCGGCGTTAGCTCCCAAACCAAACGGGAACGTTCACACACGAAAAGAGCGTGATTAATAGACTCCACCGCAGAACCACACCGTTGACACGTAACATCACACCGTACACCCCTATGAGCAATCCGTTCCTTTACAGGGAGACAACCAGAAGCCACCTGCCAGAAAAAATGTTGAACTTTTGAAGGGACCTCAAGTTTCCAAGCTTGTGCTCGTAAAACAGTGCACGTTGACCCAAATTCGGCTTCCTTTTGAAATTCTCGTGCTAACCTATAGCCAGTCCTCACGGAATACTTACCGGACTTAGTATAATGCCAAATCAGTCTATCCGAACGAAAAGACTTACTAACCGCCAAACTCTGTATAAGCGGGATATCCACTGGATCCATATACTCCTCTAGAATGGGCAAGTGCCAATCCATCGTAAGGGGATTAATTAAATGATTGACCTTCAAATTAGGATGTAGAACTCTCCCCCTACCATTCGCTGGTCTTGGCTGGTGATCGGGTATCCAAGGATCCCTCCATACCGAAATGTCACAACCCGAGCCTACTATCCACCGTGCCCCTCGTTCCACTAGTCCCTTAACGGAGAAAATACTCCTCCACGCAAAAGATGGAGAATATGGTTTAGTTGCCCGTAAAGGATGTTTTCTCCGGAAATATCTACCACGCATCACTCTAGCCATTAAAGAGTTCGGGTAATGAATCAACCTCCAATATTGCTTAGCCAACATTGCATCATTAAATTCTTCCAAAGCGCGGAAACCCAAACCCCCCATCACATTTGTCCTCACACAGTTTATCCCAAGCTACCCAATGCAGGCCTCTAGCCTTATCATTAGACTTCCACCAGAAGTTTGATATGGCACCCGTAAGTTTGGTTGTCAACGCCTGTGGCAATTTAAAACACGACATAACATGAGTTGGAAGAGCTAACGCCAACCATTAACTCTCTCATCCAGACGATCATTAACATAACTGAAAACGTTAGTCCTGGAACCTTGAAGGTTTTCAGGTATTCCCAAATAAGAACCCATACCTCCCTCACTGGAAATTCCAATTACCGTTTTAATCCGAGATCTTACATCCGGCGGAACTTTCTTGCCAAACATGATAGAAGATTTCCCTAAATTAACCTCTTGTCCCGATGCCTTTCCGTAATTACCTATAATATCCATTACCACTTTACACTCAGACTCCTCTGCCTTACAAAAGAATAGACTATCATCAGCAAACAATAAATGCGAGATCGACGGACAATCTCGAGCAATCGATATGCCGGTAATTTTCTTTTCACGTTCAGCCTTTTTGATATTCGCTATTAGGACCTCTGTGCAGAGGATAAACAAATAGGAAGAAAGAGGATCACCCTGACGTAATCCCCTCTTCGGTAAAATGGATCCCCAAGGTTGACCATTTAAAAGTACTTGATACGATACCGAAGAAACACACCACATAATCAAGGTAATCCACCGTCTATCAAATACTATTTTAATCATAACCGCTTCCAAAAAATCCCATTCAACACGGTCGTACGCTTTGCTCATATCCGTTTTGAATGCTAGAAAATCTGATTTACATCGTTGGTTAGTATTTAACCCATGGAACATTTCCTGGGCAACTAAGATATTATCTGTAATCAGTCGCCCTGCAACAAAGGCCGATTGCGTCTCTGAAACCAGTGACGGTAAAAATCGCTTAAGCCTAAAGCATAACACTTTTGAAATAATCTTATAACTCACATTACATAGACTAATCGACCGAAATTCTGTCATACGTTGCGGCCTATCCACCTTAGGGATGAGACAAATATTAGTCTCATTAAGGCGAGGGTCAAAACCGCCCGTTCGGAAAAATTCTTTAACCAAAGTCACCAGATCCCCTTTAAAAGAAGACCAGAATCGTTGGAAAAACAAGGCCGTCATACCGTCAGGACCTGGAGACTTCTCTGGGTGCATAGCAAATAATGCCTTCCGAACCTCCGACTCCGTAATATCCCTAGTTAAACTTTGGTTCATACTATCCGTAATGATAGGGGAAATCTCCTGAAGTATATCCGAAATACCACTTACATCTGATCTTTCAAAGAGCTCCTCAAAATATTTTGAGGCAATCCTCACCATTCCCAAGGGCGTATCGTCCCATACATTGTTCGGACCAAATAGCCCAACAATCTTATTCCGTACCCTCCTCTGCTTAGTCGATGCATGAAAATATTTTGTATTTTTGTCACCCACACGTAGCCAAAATTTCCTACTCTTCTGTTGCCAATACATTTCCTCATCCCTATAAGCCTCTTTTAGTTTTCGCTCAATGTCCCGAATTTCTTCCTGAGAAATCGAGTCATCCATCTTAGCCTCCTGTAACGCTATTTTAAGGGAAGAAATAAGAGAAGGACCAGACGTCACATTATTCTTCCGCCACCACGAAATCGAATTTCGACAATTCCTGCTCTTATCGACGAAAGCCGATATCCTAAAATTATTCGTGCGTGCCCACCCTGCCTCTACCGCTCCTAGTAAACCATCCTTCCCCAACCATCGTTTATCAAAACGAAACTGCCTATTTCGTCTTGTAACTGTTCTAAGACAAGTTGCCAAAATGGGACAATGGTCAGAACCAATCATCTCCAAATAGTCTACCTTGGAATTGGGAAAGAAATTATGCCAATCCTCATTCCCTAATGCGCGGTCTAAACGACACCGAACCACCTGATTATTACAGCGATTTCCTCGCCATGACAATTGCTCCCCATAACACGGGAATTCCAGCATACCACAATGATTAATCATTGAATTAAAAGGTACAAAGGAAGTCATTGGGCGTATAGCGCCACCCCGTTTCTCATGATTACCAACTAATTCATTAAAGTCACCAATCATAAACCAAGGAACAATTCGAAGAGAACCAATATCCATTAACTTCTCCCACACCTTTACGCGATTTTGCGTGACAGGATCCCCATAGACAAAAGTCAAAAATACTAAATGTTGACCAAAATACGCTTGTGCATCAATTATACGGTCACTCTCATATAAAATAGATAATTTTATTTCATCCTTGAAAAATAAAGCTAACCCACCCCTAGAACCAAGGGGGTCAACTGAATACAAGTTATTATAACCAAACTTCTTCTGATATTTTTGTAAATAAGAAAAACATTTTTTAGTTTCTGATAAAAATAAAATATCTGGCTTATGCTGCTTCCACAAATCTCCCAAATATCCTTCTGTCAGATCCACCCCAATGCCCTGACAGTTCCAACTCAAAATCTTCACGTTCGAGCCGGCGGTTTCGGGAGAGCCCCCATCCCTTTCTTGCTTGGACGACCCCCATCCGAAGGTTTACCGTCCACTTTATTAGTACCCGATTTCCCCAGCTGCTTCTGTTTATGTCCATCACCTGCAGGTTTAGACAAGGCCTTAGCAAGTAAGCGTTTCCCTGGAGAAGCCAAAACCACAGGAACTACTCTAGTACTACACGCATTCCTTCTACCATATGAACTAAACGTACTCCCCTTTTGACCACTTGTATCACCAAAAGTAAGAACTGCCAATGCACTATTAACAACCCCCACGGCTAAATCCAGCGAATCAGAATTAATAATTTTACCTTGTGGACCACTTCCAGACTTATCCTGAACGTCGAGCCCTTGATCACCTTGGATATCAGCTCCGTGACTAGGGTGTGAGTCAGCTCCCTGGACAGGAGGGACGACCTCGTCCTGAGCACCATTGTGATCGCCCTTATCAGTATCACCAAACTCACCATCCTCCAAGAGATCATCGTTTTCAACCTCGAAATCCATATCTAGAGACGCCCCCGCATCCCCCTTAGTATCACTTCCCTCCTGATCCCTAGCCTCTTGCAGAACATGGTTGCCAGAATCACCCAAATTGGCATCGAGACCCAGAAAAGCCTGCTTCGCAGCTGAGGCCTGTTTCACTTTAAACAAAGGTTTGGGCCAAGCTGGCCCAGTACCCTTTCTGTTTAAATGAAACCCGGAGCCCTTTCCCGATGACTCGCCACTTCCCTTTTGAAAGCCACGGCGAAATCCATCATCAGTAACAACCTCACCGAAGTTTCTCCTTTGACCCCAAGCCAAACCCTGCGAACGCTCATACTGTCTCGGACCGTGAGGACCACTACCACCAAAAAGTTGCTGCGGAAAGTAACCCTGATCACCATAATCCGCAGACTGAAAGTCTAGAGCACGCTTAGCCTGTTTTCTAGGTTTTTCCCAACCCCCAGCGTTGTGATGTTGTTCCTGTTTGACTCCATGGAGATGCCTTTGACCACCCCTACTCTCCATCTTCTCAGCAGGACCTTGACCCGATCCAACCTTGAGCAACTCTGGACAGACTTTTGAGTCATGCGTAATTCGAGAGCAATGATCACAAACACCTGTTAACTGACTCCTCATCAACCTCTTGGATCTTCCCAATCTTCTTACCAATGGCTTCTAATGTAGCCACCTCCCACAGATGCATAGGTATTCCTGACACCTTAACCCAGAAGTTTATCACCGACGGATAAGAGGAGGAAATGACTGGCTCCCAACGCACAAGAGACACCATCCAACTATCAAAATGGTATGGTCCATTCTGAAGAACAGACAAAAGATCCTCTTCATCCTCGAAATTGAACTGGAAGACGCCTTGTCCAAGGTCTGCTCCCACAACCTTCTCCTCTAGTTTCCAAATTTTGGGGAAGTTAGCAATCAGAGACTCCATGTTCTGACAGGCAGGATTCATTAGCCTCCCAATGAGCGTCATTGAGAACTGCTGGATTCTCTGGGCCAAAACTGAATTGGAAATCGTCACAGTTTCCGTGCGGACCAGAGATAATTTACCCTTGTTGAGAGCTAGTTGAGCCATGGTTCGCCGCAAAAAGAAAACGTAAGGACCTCCCTCGAATAAAACACAGAAAGAATGAAATGAGTATAGCCGCTGAAGAAGCAATAAACAGAGAGACCAAAGAGACGTAATTACTGAGCAAAACCCACACCAAAACCTAAATACCTTATCAACTGTCCTCAACTCATAAGCGGAAGCAAATCGAATCAAATATATCCCAATAATGAACCGTATCAAAGCCAGTCGGAATCTCAATCCTGAGATACGAGACAAATCTTGAGATACTCCAGTCCTCCAGATTCCATAACTACCGTCGACTATCCGATCACAATCAAATCTCCATCCGCTAATCATCAGTAAATAGAAAGAAGACCACCATATAATCTTTTTCATAAAGCCCCGATACGATATCTCCATCTTCAATACCGACGCAACCAAAAACAGATCCGAAATCAAAATCAAAATCAAATCTTCAGACTCGATACTTCCAATAACCCCAAATCGATTGGATATAGCCAACCAAACCAAATCTCCAAATCCCGATCGTATCGAATCCTCTTTGAAGAAACTAAGATCCGATACCAGTATAGGGTTTGCATTAAGAGTCGGAATCAGACATCCGGTCTGACTCCCCTGACCCTCACCACCCAGAGAACGAGAAAGACCCTCTTTCCGTCTCCAAAACCCATCGTAACCAAACATTCAAAAAACCGAACTAGTCGTCATCGAAATCGCCGTAAATTCTAATTGCGACAGATCCATCCAATTCATAATTTTACAAGAGCATATTTACAACTTTTTGTGTGCAATTAACTGATTTTTAGAAATTTTTGGGCTGGCTTTCACAAATTTAATTTGGTGCTATTAGCTGTAGTTATAGTTAGAGAAATTAAATTAGTAATCCAAAAACCACATTTTCTTACAGACATAAGTTATGCAATTCTCATTCAATATAAGTTTGAAGTATATAACAAGTTTAAGATGAGAAATGCTTGATGAAATAACTATATGAAGAAAATACTTAGTCGCTCAGTCAAAAGAGAACACCACATATCATAATAACATATATGTCTTGTAAAGATTTTTTTTTTTGTTAAAAATGTCTTGTAAAGATATATAAAAAACATACTGAAATGGTGTAAATTAGAAGTTGCTTTAAAACAGAAAAATGATAGATAGATAGAGAGATACATAGATCTATTTCCTCATATGATACTTAGAAAATATCTTGAGGAAAGAAATTACCCTCATCGGATATTACTCCCACCATTGCATCAGATCCTTTAGACTGTCATTCACTGGTTCACAAAGCTCTGTAGCATAATTTTTCCATGTAAACATCTCTGGCGTCGGAACATAATATGATGTTGTAGGCGCATTGACTAATGGTTGGTTGGTCTGCATGCTAGCGTCAATTGTCTGCATGCCAGCATCCATGGTCTGCGTGCCAGCGTCAATTGTCTGTGTGCGAACGTCAATTATATGTGTCCCACCATCCATGTTCGAATCCGACTCCTCAAAGAACATATCTTTATACTCATCGTCATCCTCGGTATTTGTCGTTTCACCATCGGTTTCAGTGGTCTTGGAAAGATTATCGTTATTGATTATGACATACCTTACGTAGTTTTCGAGGATGTTATTATGAGCAAGGTTGAGATTTTCACCACTTTGTTTTTGCACCCGACGCATTGTAGTGTTCCAGTGGTTCTTAATACAGTTGGGACTTCTTCCCGGGAGTTCTTGTGCGATTTTTACCCATTTCGTACCAACTACCTTGTGTAGTTCAATCAGTATTTGATCTTCTTCTTTACTCCAAGCAGCATCCTGAAATCACATATTACAAATTTATATATACATAAATGGCACCCATATTTTTTGTATGTATATATCTAAATGACTTCTTTTTTTTTATTGATGGAAGTAAAGGTAAACGGTACAAGGACGCACAACTGTGAAAAAAAAAATTGCAAATTCATTTCGCATTCAATTTCATATTAATTGTAAGTATTATAATGTGTATCACTTAATTACGAACTTTTGTAAACAAAAAAAATAATCAAGATGATGCAACATGATTTAATCGTAACCTTATATATACACACATATAAGTTGTAATTATTATTATTATTATATATTTTATATTAATATTTGAAATTAAGAAAATTGGAAGATTGAAAAAAAGATCACCTTAATATCAGGATGAAGATGGTTCTGCCACCTCTCTCTGCATTGTTTTCCTGTTCGTCCTTTGAGCTTTTTTGCTATTTTTGTCCATTTGTTTGGCTCAACTTCCTTCACTAATTTTTTCAATTCTCTATATATTACAAAATAATATAACATCCTCAGAAAATAATATAAAAAATATATACGGTTAAAATAGTTATTACGAGAGTTTCAGTGATGGAATTGTATATTACTTTCAGTTTTTATATGATAAAGAAAAATATGGAGACTTACGTGTCCTCAGATTTTGTCCATTTCGCTTTCGCTTTGATGATGTTACCTTTCTTTGAATGTTTGCTTGTCCGCACCATTTTTTTTTTCTCTTTTTGATAAGTTTTTACCATCTTCTGACTTTCATGTTGATTCATGATTTCTCTGGTTGTGTTTTTGATACTCTCTGGCACTGGCACATCAAATGACCGAGGTCCACCCATCATTTGATCAAGAGCTGGCACACAAACCCTCTTAGTAAGCTCAGCATTGTGTACAGTTTCATCCCGTAGAGTATGTCCCTGCAAACCATAAACCAAATGGATATTGTTCTTGTTGGTTAAGCTATTCATAGGTTCCTTGAAAGTATCGATACTTGAGTAGGTTTGGATACTCACGAATGGATAATTTGATGGAACTTCATATGAGGGAGAGTTGTAAACCAGATGATTTTGGGTATTATCCAAATTTTGATTGAGGAAATCTTGACTTTGTTTTGGGATCGATGGTATAGGATTTAGTTGGTGATGACTAGAAATATCAGTCAGATCTGGTGGAAGAAACCATTTGTTAAGAGAAGATTGATCTAAATTGTTATTGTAAAACGGTATATAAGATGCATCTGTAGTAACAAGACTTTGGTGGGCTTCATTAAAGATGAAATTTTCATTGGTGATATTGTGTGAAAATTTCATTTTAACACCACCGAATTCAAAGGACGGTTAGACCAATTTTGAGAAACAAAAACTGAAAATGATTGAAATGAGTATGGAATAAAGAGGTATTATGATCGGAAAGTTGAAAACAGATTCTGAAAACCACTGGAGAAGTTTACAATCTTCTTATAAGAATTTATCAAAACTCGGAGAAGAAGATTACAAATGAGTGGTCAAAAAGAGTAAAGTCTTTAGATATGATTAGCTACAAAATGTAAAAAGCAATTTTTTTCTCAAAGAAAAATAATCGAAAGGCCAAAAATGTATCGATAAGTAACCGTTTATAGGATGAGATTATGGCTGTCAAATATCTGGTCAATGTATTAATTAAGCCATAATTGTTTTTTGTCAATAGATGTATTGCGCTTTTAATAGATATTATAAAGTAGTCAAATATAAAACTTTGTGTGTAACGTTCCAATTGGCATCTTTTAATGAAATCCATGTCCATTTTTCGTCCCACATACCCATTTTTTAGTGGGCTCTAAGTCAACTTTCGGCCCTTGGATGCATCCATATATGACTGCTGGTTTGCTATGTTAGGGAGGCTTTAAAATTTTTTTACCGATCATACAAATTACCAAGTGGTATTTTTGCCGGTGTTTTGTTCTCACTCGCACAGTTCTGATAATCTTCCCAAGGGGTCATCAATCATGAATCTACTCCAGCATAAACACACTTAATTATGGAGTTCTCTCAGAATCTTTGACTGAAAAGATAAGTGCACTTTGGTGAAATAGGTGGCCAAATCAATTCTTTTAAACCTCTCGGCATGTACCAGAATCTGGGGTGTCACAATTTACCCCCACTAACAGATCACAACATCCTCGGTGTGCACCAAGACCATCATCCCGATAGTGTGTGCCTACTCGAATCCACACTCCTCTAGGTTCGGCCTGATGCCACTTGTAATGCCTCTATTACCATCTCTCTTAGTGGGGTTCATGAACACTACCAGTACATAGGCCCACATTTATTAATGGGCCCCACATCCACTCCCTGCCATGGGCCCATCCATATCCGACGGTCAGTTTGCTATGTCCAAGAGGCTTTAAAAATTTGTTTAGCGATCCTACAAATCATCATGTTAGATTTCTCTGTGTTTTGTCCTCACTCGCAAAATTCCGATAATCACTCTGAAGTTCTAGCATAAGCACATTTAACTCTGAAGTTCTAATTTGCTACGTCAAAAAGATTTCAAGACTTGTTTACCGTCCCTACAAATAACCACATGATATTCCCCTGTTTTTTGTCCTCTCTCACACAGTTCCGAAAATCACTTCTCGGAAGGTCACCCATCCTAAAACTACTCTAGCACAAGCACACTTAACTGTTGAGTTATCTCACGACTTTTTCCGAAAAGATAAGTGCACTTTGGTGACCTAGATGACCAAATCAATTCTTTTAAAACTCTCTGCAAACCGGGGTGTCACAACGTGAAAGTATTTTTTTTCAAAAAAAAACTATATTGTAATTGCTCTAGCACAATTTAATCTAAAGTGCTTGCAAATATTGAATATGTTATAATGTAACAAAGTTCATCTTATAATAAACAATAATCATAAAATATGTTTGTCAATAATTTACTTTTTAATATGTTTTATTTTAATAATTTTAACTTTTGTTTAAATGTAATTTGACAATGGTGTAAGGGTGTTGAATATAAGGGTTTATTACGATACCACCCAAGTATTGTTCTTTTTTCCCATCATAAGTTTATCCTTTTGGATTGAATGTAGAAAGTGTATTCAACCTGAGAATCAGTTTTAAAATTGTAAAATGGTATAAAATGCATCACTAGTAACAAAGACTTTGGTGGACTTCATTAAAGATGAAATCTTCATAATTGATGATATTATGTGAAAATTTCATCTTAACACCACTCAAAACGATGTTCACACAAATTTTGAGAAAATCAAACTGAAAAATAATTGAATATGAGTATGAAATAAAGAGATATTATGATCAGAAAGTGAAAACAGATACTGAAATCACTGGAAAAGTATATGATCTCATTAAAAAAATTTAGCAAAACTCGGAGAAGAATATTACATATGAGTGGTCAAAAAGAGTAAAGTATTTAGATATGATTAACTAAAAATGAAAAATGTAAAATCAACTATTTCATGAAAGAAAAATAATTTAAAGGCCAAAAATGTATTGATTAGTGACCGTCTATAGGATGGGGTTATGGCTCTCAAATATATCGTCAAGTTGTTAAGCCAGAACTGTTTTTTGTAAATAGATGTTTTGGGCTTTTAAATAATAAATATTATCATGTAGTCAAATATAAAACTATGTGTGTAACGCCTCGCGTCACGTTTTAGTGGGCCTTATGTCCGTTCCCGTTCTATGGACCCATCTTTTTTAGTGGGTCCCACATCCACTCTCGCTCCATGGGACCATCCATATTTGATGGCCGGTTTGTTACGTACGGAAGGCTTTAAAGACTTGTTTACTGACCTTTCAAATCACCACATCATTTTTTCTTGTTTTTTGTCCCTACTTACACACTTTCGACAATCAACTCCTGGAACGTCATCCATTCTGAAACTACTCGAGCATAAGCACGTTTTACTATGAAGTTTTCTCAATACTTTTGAGCGAAAAGATAAGTACACGTTGGTGACATAGGTGGTCAAATCAAATCTTTTAAACTCTCCGCAAACCAGGGTGTCATAATTCACCCCCACTAGCAGACCCCAACGTCCTCGTTGCGCACCAAGACCGTCACCCCCGATGGTGTGAACCCGCCTCCTCTTAGTGGGCCCGTGTCCATTCTTGTCCCATCGACCCACCTTTCTTAGTGGGCTATTCACTCGCGGCCCGTGGGTTCACCATATTCGACGACTAGTTTGCCACGTCTGGGAGGCTTTAAAGACTTATTTACCGATCCTACAAATTTCCACATGATATTTTCCTGTGTTTTGTCCTCACACTCACAGTTTCGAGAATCACTTCCCGGAAGGTAACCCATCCTAAAATCACTCTAGTACAAGCACGCTTAATTTTAGAGTTCTCTCTGGGCATTGAACCGATAAATAATTGCACTTTGATGACATAGGTGGCCAAATCAATTATTTTAAAACTCTCCGAAAACTGGGATGTCACAATGTGAAGGGTAAATTAAAAAAAAAAAGAGACTACATAGTAATTGCTCTAGCACAATTTAATCTAAAGTGCTTGCAAATATTGAATAGGTTATAATGTAACATAGTTCATCTTATAATAAACAATAATCATAAAATTTTAGTGACCATAGAGAAAGTTTGTGTGTTTGGAAATTTTTTTATATATTTCACCTTCTCTTTTGTTTTAGCCAATAAGAACCTGCCACCTAATAAAATTATTTAAAATAAAATTTTGAAATTATCCACGTAAAATTGAATTTCAATTTCACAAGGTTATATGTCGGTTTGAGTTTATAAAGTATGGTAGAAGGTTTAAATTTTATAACTAAATGATGTTATATGTCAGTTTGGGTTAATAAATGAGGATTTAGAATTTAAATATATAAGTAAACTAGATTACAAGTGGATTTGGATTGACAATGGAGGATTAGACTTTAGATTTTACAATTAAACGTGGTTATATGTGAGTCGGGTTTATGAAGATGGATTAAGGCTTATAGTTTTACAATTAAAAGAGATTATATATGTCTGTTTGAATTTGTAGAGGAGAATTAGGGTTTCGATTTTACAATTAAACGAGATTATATGTCGGTTTGAGATTATAAAAAAGGATTATGGTTAAATTTTATAATTAAACGAAGTTATATATCGGTTTGAATATAGGGTAATTAGAGTTTAGATTTTACAGTTAAACGAGATTATGTGCTGGTTTGGATTTAACAAAACTAATATTTTTGTCAATAATTTACTTTTTAATATGTTTTATTTTAATAATTTTAACTTTTGTTTAAATGTAATTTGACAATGGTGTAAGGGTGTTGAATATAAGGGTTTATTACGATACCACCCAAGTATTGTTCTTTTTTCCCACCATAAGTATATCCTTTTTGATTGAATGTAGAAAGTGTATTCAACCCGAGAAACAGTTTTAAAATTGTAAAACGGTATAAGATGCATCACTAGTAACAAGACTTCGGTGGACTTCATTAAAGATGAAATCTTCATAATTGATGATATTCTGTGAAAATTCATCTTAACACCACTGGAAACGATGTTCACACCAATTTTGAGAAAATCAAACTGAAAAATAATTGAATATGAGTATGAAATAAAGAGATATTATGATCAGAAAGTTGAAAACAGATACTGAAATCACTGGAAAAGTATACAATCTCATTAAAAGAATTTAGCAAAACTCGGAGAAGAATATTACACATGAGTGTAAAAAAGAGTAAAGTCTTTAGATATGATTAACTAAAAATGAAAAATGTAAAATCAACTTTTTCATGAAAGAAAAATAATTTAAAGGCCAAAGATGTATTGATTAGTGACCGTCTATAGGATGGGATTATGGCTCTCAAATATATCGTCAAATTGTTAAGCCATAATTATTTTTTGTAAATAGATGTTTTGGGATTTTAATTAATAGATATTATCATGTAGTCAAATATAAAACTATGTGTGTAACGCCTCGCGTCACGTTTTAGTGGGCCTTATGTCCGTTCCCGTTCTATGGATCCATCTTTTTTAGTGGGTCTCACATCCACTCTTGCTCCATGGGGCCACCCATATTTGATGGCCGGTTTGTTACGTATGGGAGGCTTTAAAGACTTGTTTACTGACTTTTCAAATCACCACATCATCTTTTCTTGTTTTTTGTCCCTACTTGCACACTTTCGACAATCACTTCCTGGAACATCATCCATTCTGAAACTACTCGAGCATAAGCACGCTTTACTGTGAAGTTTCTCAATACTTTTGAGCGAAAAGATAAGTACACGTTGGTGACATAGGTGGTCAAATCAAATCTTTTAAACTCTCCGCAAACCAGGGTGTCATAATTCAACCCCACTAGCATACCCCAACGTCCTCGTTGCGCACCAAGACCGTCACCCTCGATGGTGTGAACCCGCCACCTCTTAGTGGGCCCGTGTCCATTCTTGTCCCATCGACCCACCTTTCTTAGTGGGCTGTTCACTCGTGGCCCGTGGGCTCACCATATTCGACAGCTAGTTTGCCACGTCCAGGAGGCTTTAAAGACTTATTTACCATTCCTAAAAATCACCACATGGTATTTTCCTGTGTTTTGTCCTCACTCTCACAGTTTCGAGAATCACTTCCCGGAAGGTAACCCATCCTAAAATCTAGGGCTGGGCATTCGGGTAACCCGTTCGGGTTTGGGTATTACCCGTACGAGTTCGGGTAAACGGGTTTAGAAAAATAGAATCCATTGGGTATTTTTAGATATATGGGTTCGGTTCGGTTTGGGTACTATCGGGTTCGGGTCGGTTTGGGTTACAAATTTTAGAACCCGATTTGTACCCGAACTACCGGGTAGCCGAAAAAATATAATTAAATTTAAATAAATTTAGTTAAATTTTGACTTACATAACCAAATATTTTAGATATTTTGATTATTTTTTATATTTAGGTATAAAACTAAATGAAATATTCAAAATTATAATCATAATTTTGGGATAATTGCATTATATTAATGATAAATATTATAAATATGTTTATATGTTCGGGTTTAATGGGTACCCAAACGGGTACCGGGTATTATCCGACCCTAACCCGAACCCACGGGTATTAGAAAATAGAACCCAATAGGGTTTATAGGCAAACCTGTACCCAATCCGAACCCAGTTTTTTAGGTCGGATTCCGGGTTGGGTATTCGGGTACTGTTTTTATGCCCAGACCTACTAAAATCACTCTAGTACAAGCACGCTTAATTTTAGAGTTCTCTCATGGCATTTAACCGATAAATAATTGCACTTTGATGACATAGGTGGCCAAATCAGTTATTTTAAAACTCTCTGAAAACTGGGATGTCACAATATGAAGGGTAAATTTAAAAAAGAAAAGACTACATAGTAATTGCTCTAACACAATTTAGTCTAAAGTGCTTGCAAATATTGAATAGGTTATAATGTAACATAGTTCATCTTATAATAAACAATAATCATAAAATTTTAGTGACCACAAAGAAAGTTTATGTGTTTGGAAATTTTTTTTCTATATTTCACCTTTTCTTTTGTTTTATCCAATAAGAATCTGCCACCTAATAAAAGTATTTAAAATAAAATTTTGAAATTATCCACGTAAAATTGAAATTCAATTTTACAAGGTTATATGTCGGTTTTAGTTTATAAATTATGGTAGAAAGTTTAAATTTTATAATATATCGGTTTGAATTAATAAATGAAGATTTAGAGTTTAAATATATAGTTAAATGAGATTATATATTGATTTAGATTTACAATGGAGAATTAAAGTTTAGATTTTACAGTTAAAAGATGTTATATGTGGGTTTGAATTTAATTATAAAGATGGATTAAGGTTTATATTTTACAATTAAACAAGATTAAATATGTCTGTTTTTATAAATTCTCATAATAAAAAATATTATATTATATTATTTTGTTTTTTTTGGTGAGAAATTTTTGTGAGACATCCTCGTTGCACTTGCTCTAACAATTAAGAGGATAAGAGTTTATAAACAAGAACAAACCTACAACTTGAAAAATAAAACAGAGCATCTAAGAGCTTTAAAAGGAAAATAGAGCAACCGAATTGTGAAAGAGAGCCTCAACCTCCTCCATGACGCTCCTTCTTGATCCGCTGATAATGCTGCAATGACAATCTGACCAAACTTCACACGAAACAAGATGAAGATCATGAAGACTTTGTAGACACATAATACAATTTATAACTCAGCTGAAATTATGTTCATCCGTGGAAGCAAAGCTTCTCACACATGATATAGAACGTCCACGTTGTGGTTTCATACAAGCCAAGCTCCACCACAGAAAAATTTATCGTTCACCCAGGCCGAGTGTAGATGGCATTTAAAAAAAACCTAGCTACAGCCGGCTTAACCCATCTCTGCACAGTATTCACGCCTCTTCTAGCTTCTTTGGAGGTCTAACTTCACATCTCTGCACATTATTCACGCATTAATCTTCATTGTTCCCAATGATCATCAAAGAAACAGGGACTGCAGAATAATGCGCGACAGGGACTTGCATCTTCAAAGAAACGTAAACCCTAGAAAACATTTGGAGTCTTCCTGCCACGTCAGCAGAGTTATACACTCACTCTCGTTTCCGAATTTAAAAGCTAAACTTTGTACAGTTTTAATATCTATAAAACAGCAGGTAGTTTAGTTTTCAAATCTCAGAACAACACATTGTTATAGTTGGGGTTTGCTTCTTCAGAGAGAAACGTTGGGTTAGTTCATCTTCCATATCGAAAAAGCAACAAACTTTGAGTAACAAAAAGTAAGCTTTTTTTGTCTTTCTGCAGAGATAATTGTGATTGTAAGAGTGAGATAATTGCTTGATTTGTGTTGGGTTTCAACTGCAAATTTTGATTGTTTGATCGATCTTTTTGTAATTTGATTTTCTCTACGATTAGTTTCGTGCTTTGTTTAAATTTAGTTGATTCGTCATGACTTTGATCCAATCCTTTAATGGGCTATTAGAAAGTGAAATTGATTTCTTAGAAACGAGTTTGTTGAGTATAAAAAGAATCGTCTTTGTTGGCTTAATTAGTTTCTTCTAATTAGAAAGACTCGTAAAGTTATGATTTTTGAACACTTTCACCCCAAAAAAAAAGTTTGCTGTTTTCTCATTGACTCTTGTTTGTGTTACAGAGTGAAAAAGAGTAGTTTCCATGGCGGCATTGGAGGAGCTAAAGAAGAAGCTTTCTCCATTGTTTGATGCTGAGAAGGGTTTTTCTTCATCCTCATCCTTAGATCCCAACGATTCGTATTTAGTATGATTCTTGTGATTCCCATAGTGAATAAGTTTTTGCTATTATTGTGTTTTAAATTATCTTCTTGTTTTGAATGTGAAGTTATCAGATGGTGGAACTGTTAATTTGCTTAGTAGATCATATGGAGTTTACAACTTCAACGAGCTCGGGTTACAAAAATGTACATCTTCTCATGTGGATGAGTCTGAAAGTTGTGAGACGAC
>NC_025695.1:27427970-27472885 GCF_000633955.1 Camelina sativa
TCCATGGCGGCATTGGAGGAGCTAAAGAAGAAGCTTTCTCCATTGTTTGATGCTGAGAAGGGTTTTTCTTCATCCTCATCCTTAGATCCCAACGATTCCTATTTAGTAAGATTCTTCTTGATTCCCATAGTGAATAAGTTTTTGCTATTATTGTGTGTTTAAATTATCTTCTTCTTTTGTTTGTGAAGTTATCAGATGGTGGAACTGTTAATTTGCTTAGTAGATCATATGGAGTTTACAACTTTAATGAGCTCGGGTTACAAAAATGTACATCTTCTCATGTGGATGAGTCTGAAAGTTGTGAGACGACGTATCAATGTGCTTCCCATGAAATGCGGGTTTTTGGAGCTATAGGAAGTGGAGCTAGCAGCGTTGTTCAACGAGCTATTCATATCCCAAACCACCGAATTCTAGCTTTGAAGAAAATTAATATCTTTGAAAGGGTAATGTTAACCTCCTCCTTGATTCAAGAGAAGACCGTTTAAGTATGTCATTTTGAAATATTTTACTGATTTGGACGAGCAGGAGAAAAGACAGCAACTGCTTACTGAGATACGGACATTATGTGAAGCTCCTTGTCATGAAGGACTTGTGGACTTTCACGGGGCGTTCTATAGTCCAGACTCGGGACAAATCAGCATAGCTCTTGAATATATGGATGGAGGATCTCTTGCAGATATCTTAAAAGTAACAAAGAAGATACCTGAACCGGTTCTTTCATCGATGTTCCACAAACTTTTGCAAGTAAAGATATACATAACTCTCTCCAATGTGCAAGCATTCGTTGTGTGTTTATGTTTAGTGTTATATTAATTCATTCGTGGTGTGGCTCTTCGTCTCAAGGGATTGAGCTACTTACATGGAGTTAGACATCTTGTTCATAGAGACATTAAACCTGCAAATTTGCTTATAAATCTCAAAGGGGAACCAAAGATAACTGATTTTGGCATTAGTGCTGGTCTCGAGAATTCAATGGCTATGGTTAGTGATGGAATCTCACGCTTTTAACCTTATGAATTCAATAATTCTTTTTGGACTTTCTAACTTACTCTGAAAATGGTGGTTGCTAAGTGTGCTACGTTTGTTGGAACTGTCACCTACATGTCGCCGGAGCGGATTAGGAATGACAGTTATTCTTATCCAGCTGATATATGGAGCCTTGGTCTCGCTCTTTTTGAATGCGGCACTGGAGAGTTTCCGTATATAGCTAATGAAGGGCCTGTTAATCTTATGTTACAGGTGAATCAACTTGTCCCCGAATCCTTTGTTTTTTTCCAAAATACTATTTACTAAAATTCTGTCTTTTACGACCATGGGATTGGAAGATCATGGAGGAGCCATCACCAACACCACCAAAACAAGAATTTTCACCAGAGTTCTGTTCTTTCATTGATGCTTGTCTCCAGAAGGATCCAGATGCTAGACCAATAGCTGAACAGGTTAGTATATTGAAATCTCATTTAGAAGCTCACTACTGTACTGAAATAGTCCATGTTAGAGGAACATTTATATTAAGTTTGGTGCTTCTCTTCGTATTTTCCTGTTTTTAAGCAAGATATTGGTTAAAAGTTCAGTACTGTTCTTTGTATTCGTCTGTTTCTCTTCAACTAAAGAGTAAAGACTCAAGTCTGATGGTCTTTCATGAACAGCTTCTATCACACCCATTTATTACAAAACACGAGAAGGAAAGAGTAGATTTGGCTACTTTTGTTCAAAGCATCTTTGATCCAACTCAGAGATTGAAAGATTTAGCTGATGTAAGTACATGATGGTTTAGTACTTTGCTTAGTTAGAAACTACCAAATTAAACTTTAACATTAATGATCTAATTGGGTTTTTCAGATGCTCACCATACATTATTACTCCCTCTTTGATGGATTTGATGATCTTTGGCATCACACAAAATCACTCTACACTGAAACTTCAGTTTTCAGGTAACCATACTTCTACAATTCTTTAGGGGTGTCCATGTCAGGTATCAGGACACTCAATTTTCCTGTTTTTTTTTTTTGTCTCAGCTTCTCTGGGAAACATTACAGAGGATCAACTGCAATCTTCTCAGCATTATCAGACATTCGTAACACATTAACAGGAGATTTACCGAGTGAGAAACTCGTCCATGTCGTTGAGAAGCTTCATTGCAAGCCCCACAACAATGGTGGGGTCATGATTCGCGCCATTGGATCGTTTATTGTAGGAAATCAGTTTCTGATTTGTGGTGATGGAGTTCAAGCAGAAGGGCTTCCGAGTTTCAAAGATCTAGGATTCGATGTCGCAAGTAGACGGGTGGGTCGATTTCAAGAACAGTTTGTGGTTGAATCTGGTGATCTTATTGGAAAGTATTTTATTACTAAGCAGGAGCTTTATATTACAAACTTAGATTAGAGAAACACAAAATGAGAAAACTTTTGTTTTCTACTGTATCATGTTGTTGTAACTTATTAACTTGTTTAATTATTAACATGTATGTAATTTTGTGTGTTTAGGTTCCATAAAAAATGCCGGAGAGAATTAATCAATAATCAGGTAAAAACAAAGTAACCAAACCAATTCATTCTGCAGTTTATTGAACATTGTGAAAATGATGAAACCCACAAACAAATCTGTAATATTCACATAACAAGAAAAAAAACAATCAAAAAAATGAACAAACCCAAAACTAAAAGCCTTTGTAGAGGAGACTGATTGTGTGTTTTTCTTGTTTCTTCTCTCATTTAGGTGATGAAGGCTTTGTTGTGTGAGAAGATTTGCCAGTGAGTACCTTCTTAACCTTGGAAATTGAATGTTTTACCTTTGAACCAACACCAGAGAGAATGCCTTGTGATTTCTTATGAGTCTTGATAATGCTTACTGTATCTTTAGCTTCAACCATCACTATAGAATCTGGACTTGTTTTATCATCTTTTTCATGTTCATGATCTCCATTGTCATTCTCATCTTCTTCTACTGTTTTAGGCTCTTCTTCGATATGAGGTTCTGTTGTTACATCCTCAGTCTTATTTGTTCCTTTCACTTTTTGGATGAGGTCTGATAGCGATTTCCTTGCCGGTTCTTTCAGTGTCGGTTCAGATTCTTTTACTGCTGAGAACAAATCTTTGGTTCTCTCGGATTCTCCATCTTTTTGCTGAACTTCTTCTGCAATCTTTTGATTCTCCAGCTTTGGAACTTCATCAGCTATTTCCCTTTCCTGTTGGTTTGGAACTTCATTATTTTGCTGCAAAAATGAAAATAAGATTTTGTTTGTAGGACTAACTTGTGACTTTGAAATAATTTGTTTCCATTGCTGCTTATGCAAAAAGCAAGATGGTGATACAAACGTAGCTTTTACCTCTGCGTTGTCTTGTGTTTTGCTTGCAGAAGACAAGCTTTCGATATCCTGAATCTCGGGTTGTGTTTTTTCTATTGCATCATCGGTTTTCTTCACATTTTCGAAACTTTCTTGATTTGTTTCCTTCTGCCAAAAGCATGGTTTCTTTGATTGAGATATTGAAATGATTGTGAAAACAAAAACAAAAAGAGCTACTGAATAATGTTCTGTTTCATACCTCTTCTTTTCTGATATCTTCTTTGATGGTATCTGTTTGCTTACTCTCCTCTTGATAGATTTCTTTTGTAGCTTGATGATCAATATTTTCAGAAGTTTTGTTCTTCTGCATTGCCACAATCACATTAAAAACTTCGTTAAGCAACCCAAGATAATTCGCAGAACCATGCATAGTACCTAAGTTCACTAAAATACTTATGTTTCTTTCATTTACATATTACCTCTTCTACGGAAACTCCATGTTTGATTGCATCTTCCAGCTCTGTCTTAACATGTTCAACCTCCCTCTTCTCCTCGATCAAGCCAGTTTCTTCCTTTGGCACCACAACTGAATCATGGCTATCAGCTCTTGTTTCCTCATCATGAACTTCCGGTTTAACGTGTGTACCAATATCTTCCTGGACATGTGTGGGAACTTTCGACGTCAGCTCTTGTTCTGATATCTCTTTCTCTATTGCAGGAGCTTCAGAATCCTTGGGCTGATCTTGCACTTGCAAGTTTTCGTTTGATATCAAAGCATTACCATTTTCTTCATTTTTCTCATCTTGTGCTTTCTTGACTCCAAATGAAGCTTCTTCAACTTTCTCTTCTAGTGGCAGATTGTGAGATTGAGGAGACTCAATGAGTTCACTTGGTTTCTGTACTGGAAGATCCCAGTCAGCTTCAGGGTTATTGTGATCTTTGAGATCATCTAGTGTTGTTGAGGACGGAACCTGAAGTTGCTCACTTAGTACTTCTTTTGTGAGATATTTATCAGCACTAACCTCTTCTCTTTGCACCTTTTGTGCTTCTTCTGTTGACAAATCCCTATTATCGTTTCTCTTTGTATCATCTGATATTGCTTGAGTTCTAACAGGTTCTTGATTTGATTCAGGCTCAGCTTCACTAGCTTTCGTTATGACTCCCACTAGATCTGTAATTTGCTTCTCTGATTTGACTACCTCGTTGATCTCTTCTGCATTCTCCAGGACACTGTGAGGTACTTCCTCTTTTTCTACATCCCGCGAAACAAATTCATTACCAACGCAAAGCTCACTCGCATCTTCTTTATCCTTATTCACTTCTGATGAAACAATTTCTTGTTCCTCGTCATCCTTCTTTTCATCTTTAATATCCACAACTTGATCTTCTTCTTTAACAGTTTCATGAGTCTCGTCCTTCTGCTCTTCTTGTAGACTTATCTTCTCTGATTTTGAGGCCTTGATATCTTGTTGTGGCTCGCATTCTTCTTGCTTTTCAGAAAAAATCACATCCTCTAGCTCCTCAGAAGGCAACACAGAAGATGGAATCAGAATTTTCTCACCAGGTAACACTTCTGTAATTGACTGATCAGCTGGAATCTCCCTAGTTCCTTCTTGTAATTTCTCTTCGTCGTTGACTTCAAAGTCTCTGCTGATTCCATCTTTTACTTTTACCTCTTCTTGATGTTCCTCTTGCAAATTGATTTCTTCTATTGGAAGAGATTTCCCTGGAAGACAGTTTTCTTCCTGGATTTTTTCAGTTTCTCCATTTTCATCCTGTTGTAACTTGTTTGCTTCTATGATCCCTGTAGCAGAATCTTTTTCATTTGATTCAACGCCAGCATCACCTGTCTTTTGGTCTTGATCTGCAGACTCTTTTATCATGTTGTCTCCCTTTGATGCAGAATCATTGATTGTTCTCTCTGTCTCCAATGTATTTTGGAGTTCTGTCAATATTCCAACAACGGGAAGAGTTGAATAAGTCTCATCTCTATTCTCTTCCTCTTCTGTAGGATAATCATTTGTTAACTCCGCCACTTCAACATCCGTTTTCTTTGTACTTGCAGCTTCTACCTTAGTGAGGTTAGTTGAAGTCTCAACCAGATCATCTGATTTTTCTGTTCCTTCTATTTCTGATTCTTCTGGCTTTGTTTCTCCTACCTTCTCCTCGAGTGTGTCACCAGCACAATTACCTTCTTGTGGAGTCACTGGTTCGTCTTCCCCAGAAGCCAACATGGGAACTGGAGCTTCACTGAATGATTCTCTTGGAACAGTTTTGGTGGAGAGAATATCGTCTGCTTGTACCTTCTGTGTTTCCTTTGTTTCTTCTTCAAGAATTTCCTCAACTTTCTTTGGAATCTGGTCATCCTGTTCTGAAGCTAAGGATGGAATCTGATCGACTGCAACTTGTAACTTATGCTCTTCCTTTGTTTCTTCTTCATGAACCTCCTGAACCTGGTTTAAAGCTAAATCAGAGGATGAAGTCTTATTATCTTGTGATGTTTCAAATGGTAGACTCTGATCACCCGTAGCATCTATTGCTTTGTCGGTCTCAGGAATTTCTTGGATCTTCTCTTCTTTTGACTCCTCTAGCTTTGGAACTTCAGGGTTCCCAAACTCTTCTTGTTTGAGGGACATATTTTCTGGTTTCGTCGAGGTACCTAAACTTTCTAAAGCTACTGCTGTCTCTGTTTCATTTATGTCTTCATCTTCTTTCTTTGCCTCTGCAATCAGTGTCTCGTTATCGTTTTTCTCCAAGATTATTGATGAGGTCGGAGTCTCGACATGTTCATCCCGCATTTCATCTTCAGGTTCTTTTGGTTGTGTTTCTCCTACACTCTCTTCTATTTCCACAGAAACAGGTCGTTCATCTTGTGTGTCCTTTGTTTCTCTATCGTCATCTGCACAAGTATCTTCTTGCGGAGTCACTTGACCGTCTTCCTTAGAAGCCAACATGGAAACTAGAGCGTCATCAGATGATTCTCTTGGAATAGTTTCGGTAGGAAGGATTCCGTCAGCCTGTAACTTGTGCTCTTCCTTTGTTTCTTCTTCATGAGTTTCTTCAACATGCTTTGGAGTCTGGTCATTTAGTGCTGAGATTAAATCAGCGGACTGAGTCTGATATGCTTGTAATGTTTCATCCGGAAGATTTCGAGAACCCATAGCTTCTACCTCATAAATATCCTCAACCTGCTTTGGGGTTTGGTCTTCCTGTTCTGACACTAACTCAGAGGATGGAGTATTTTCTGCCTGTGGTGTTTGAATGGGAAGAGTCTGATCACTTGTATCTTCAATTTCTTTGATTGTCTCAGCAATTTCTTGGCTCTTGTCTTCTTTAAACTCCTCTATCTTTGTAGCTTCAGTTTTCTCAAACTCATCTTGTTGGATGCATACATTTTCAGATGTCTTTGAGGTGCCCACTGTTATCTCTGCATCTCTTTTCTCTCCCTCTGCAACCTGAGTTTCATCATCATTTTTCTCTGAGAACATTGGAGAGGTTGAAGAATCGACATGTTCATCTTGTTTATCATCTGCAGTTTCATTTGCTTTTGTCTCTCCTTTTTCTGTTGAAGTAATATTTTCCTGATCTTCCAATGGCAATGTAGCAGTTGGAATCTGAATTTCATCATCAAAAGCTTTGACATCCTCATTCTGATCAACGGATGGAAGACTCAGATGTGCTGTTTCAGCAATTTCAAGACCTTTCTCCCTCATATCTCCTATTGGTTCTGCCTCCTGCACTTCTTTACCGTCTGTCTTCTCGGGAACAGTCACATGTTCTTGCTCCTCTGAAGATGATAGCAATGAACTTGTTTCAACATTCATCTCGTTTGCTACTTGTTCTTCCCCAATCTTTTCGGCTTTAACAACGGTCTCATCTTCTGGACCCTCTGAAGGTAAAGCAGATGAAACTTGTATAACGTCATCAGATTTTTCTTCCACAGGACTCTGCTGGTCATTAGAAACTTCTTCCTCTGTTGGTTCATGCTTGTACATTTGTTCTTTCTGCAACTTTACTTCTTTCTTTTGCTCGTTTTGCAGGCATGATTCTTCTTCCTGGGCTTTTTCTCTAAGCTCCGTACTTTCTGGTACTGAACCTGTCTCTTCTTTTTGCTCCAATCCATTATACCCTTCATCTTGACCTTCTTGATTAAATGTTACTTCTTCTATTGGTTTATCTTCGATCTTCTCATCTACGGCTTTGCTTGTTTCCTCAGATAGTTCAGAAGGAGTCTCAAGAGATGGTTTATGCACCTTCTCAACTGATTCTACATCCACAAGAGTTTGGTTGTGTGTGCTCTCATTTAATCCAGCACCTTCAACAGCAGATGGAATTTCCTCAAATTTATCCACGCTTTCGGTCTTCGAGACTAGAGATGTAACAGGTTCATTTTCTTGGTACTTCTCTGATTCTCCGGATCGTACATTAGGCAGATTCACATCCTTCTCCTCACTGCTTTCGTCTTGAATAGTATCCTTAGATTTTATCTCAAAAGATTCTTCTCTTCCCTGGCTTTCATTTTTGATCTCTGAGGTATAAGGTTCAGTATGTTCTTCTGCTTGATCGGAAGATTTCACCTATTGATGGAAAGAATCAATCTCTTAAGGACTGCAGACAACCCAAAGCTGGGCACATGTGAAAACTTTCATAGGTAGAACCAACATAGTCAAAAACTTAAATTGGATTTATACTGATAAGTAATTTTGGTTCTAACTCGTTATTTACTTTAAAATTGCAGGCTTGTCACTGTGTCTTAGTTCTAACCTAATTATCAACATCAAACACACACAACAAACATCACAAGTTAAAATCTATATATATGAAGATCATATCTTTACCTCATCAGAAAAAATGACAGACTTAACTGTCTCTGCTTCCTTTTGTTCTTTACCCACTTTCAGGTCCAGACTCGTTTCTGTGTCTTCCTTTGTCTCTTGGCCTTCTTCTGCTCCACCCATTTCACTATGCACTGCCTCTGTTTCACTATTATTGGTCTCCAAAGTATTTAAGATCGCAGCTTCTTGGACTGTTGAAGTATCTATAGCCTCAACTTCAAGGGTCTCACATTGTGGTATGTCTCTCTCCAACACATGTTGATGTTGTTCTGTATCCTTTGAGCTTTGATATACCTCTTCCTTGAGTTCTAGTGAGTGTTTCGATTCATCTTCCTCTCCTTGTATTGTCTGTATTTCGATTACCCTAGGACTTTCTTGTACCTGCATAGAAATAATGTTAAGACTTAAGATTTAGTAGTGTTAATAAAGTTGGTTAGAATAATTTTTTGCTCAAATCTAGTTTTTCGATTTTAAGACCTCTTCTGCCTTTTGGGTTATGTCCTGGTCCTTTTCTCTATCTCCAGTCACTTCTCTTGAGAGTTTCTCCGCATCGTCTGAGTTTTTGATTGCTTCCAGTGATTCTGCATTCTCACCCTGATGATCATCTCCTTCCAAGGTTTCAGATTCATGCGATGTAGCTTCCTCATTATTGACGATCTTAATGTCTTCTACAACTGTCTTTGCAGTCTCTAATTCCTTTTTCTCCGTCACATCCAACATCGGTTCTGCATCTGTCTTTGTCTCTGCCTCTTCCTCTTCTTTTTCCACTTCAAGAAGAACTCTTCTGGTAGTTTCAACATCATGTAATGATTCACCATTTTTTGCAGTTTCTTCTTCTGTAGCTTCTGGGCTATGCAAAGCATATGTTTCATTCATAATGTTCTCACTGTTACTTGAGATTTCCTTTTCTTGTTCATCTCTGGACCATGCCTCTTCGACTTGTTTCTCCGGCTGATTCTGATCCCTAGAGAATTTTTCAGTCAAAGAAGGTTCCATATCTATTGTCTGCTCCTCTATAGCCTTAGAAACCATCGGTACTTCCTCCACTTTTTCGTCTTCCATCTTCTCAGAAACAATCCCATGTTCTTGCTCCTCTGAAGAAGATGGCAATAAATTATGAGATTGAACTGTTTCACCAGTCTCAAGACTTTTCTGGATATTGCCTACTGCTGCTGGTTCTTCAACAACGGTCTCACCTTCCAGTTCCTTTGGAAGTGATGCAGATGAAACTTCTGTAACTTCTTCATTTGTTAGTTCATGTGCCTCTAACTTTGTTTCCTTTTTTTCTTCATTTGTTTGGGATGATTCTTCTTGCAGAGGAGTCAAATCAATCACATTACTTTCGTCCTGGGATGATTTTTCTGCAGTCTCAATGCTCTCTGGTACTGAAACTGTCTCCTTTTTTGTTTCTAATCCATATGAACCTTCCTCTTGATCTTCTTGATGCATTGTTACTTTTTCTTCTTCTGGTTCTTCATCAATTTTTGCATCTACGGTTTTGCTTGTTTCTTCTGATACTTGAGGAGAATCAAGTGATGGCTTCTGCATCTGCTCAACTGGTTCCACATCCGGAAGAGAAACCTGCTTTGCAACTGCGCTTTCCTCTGTTTCATCAGTGCTGTTTCGATCAATTTGCGCTGCCTCTACCCCGTTAGAGTCTAGGCCTCTCTGTTCCTCCATAATTTGAATTACATCAACCTGATCTAACTTTATCTTCTCATCGTTTTGCTCCTCTTTACCTACATTTAACGCAAGATCTGATGGACTTTCTTCAAATTTCTCATGTCTTTCTGTATTGGCGACTATAGTTGTCTCAGGTTCGTTTTCTTGATACTTCTCTGATTCTGTAGATGATACATCAAGAAGATCCTTATGCTTCTCCGCAGTGGTCTCTTTAGATTTGACCTCTACAGATTCTTCTCTTCCATGGCTCTCCTCTTTGATCTCCGAGATACAAGGGTCAGTATGTTCACCAAATTCTTCTTCTTGAATAGTAGAAGAACTTACCTGTTGATACCATTATTATGGAAAAAATCAAAACAGAACCTTGTAAAGTAAAACTTGATATAGCTCTATAGTGACAAAAGTAATTTTCTAATCTCATCATCAATATCACAGTCTCAAATAACAAACAAACGAGATAATGAGTATCTATGCAGATCATATCCTTACCTCATTAGACGAAATGACGGCCTTGACTGTCTCTGTTTCCTCTTTTTCTTTATCCTCTTTCAGGTCCAGACTCGGTTTTGTTTCTTCTTTTGTCTCTACAGCCTCAACTCCAGACGTCTCACACTGTGGTAAGTCTCTCCCCAACACATGTTCATGTTCCTCTGTATCATTTGAGCTATGATCTACCTCTTTCTTAGTGTCTAGTAAGGCTTTTGATTCATTGTCCTCTCCTTGTATTTTCGACGTTCCAACTAAACTAGGATTAACTTGAATCTGCAGTGAATGATAAATAGTGTTAAACTGTTAATAAAGTTTCCTGAAAAAATGATTTTCCAAAATTTGATCTTTAGCTTTGAGTAATTAAGACAAACCTCTTCTGTGTTTTGGGTTATTTCTTCTGAGCTTTTTATCGGGTCTACTGGTTCTGCATTCTCCTTCAAGCTTTTAGTATCATGAACTGTAGTGTCTTCATTATTTACAATCTCAGGGTCATCTGTAACTGTCTTTACAGTCGCTGTTTCCACTTCCTCTATCACATTCAGGCTCGGTTCTTCGGCAGTTTTCATCTCTTCCTTGTCTTCTTCTTTTTCTGCTTCAGGAAGAACTCTTTTTGTAGTTTCAGTTTCATGTAATGATTCACCATCTGTTGCAGTTTCTTTTTCTGGAACTGTCTCCTTAAATTTGACCTCATGGTCTAATGAAGCTTTTGATTCGATGTCCTCTCCTTGTATTGTTGGTGTTTCGATTACCCTAGGACTTTCTTGCACCTGCAGAGTAAAAGGATCAAATTGTGTTAACAAAGTGGTCTGAATTTACTCAAATCTGATATTTAGCTTTTGAGGAATTAAACAAAACCTCTTCTGTGTTTTGGATTATGTCCTCTTCTTTTCCTTTGTCTACAGTCACTTCACGTGAGATTTTCTCTGCATCATCTGAGATTTTGATTGATTCCACTGGTTCTGCAATTTCCTTCAAGCTTACAGGTTCAAGAACTGCAGTTTCTTCTTTATAAACAATCTCAGGGTCTTCTATAACTGTCTTTACAATCTCTGTTTCCACTTTCTCCATCGCATCCAGCCTCGGTTCTTCATCTATTTTCGTCTCTTCTTCTTTTTCCAGTTCAGGAATAACTCTTTGTGTAGTTTCAATCACTGATGCACCATCTGTTGCGGTTTCTTTTTCTGGAACTGTTTCATTGACAATGTTTTCACCATTCCTCGAGATTTCTTCTACTGAGACCGTTGCATTGTGCTCAGCCTCTCTTCCATTTACAGCGGTCTCCAAAGCTCTTGAATCCTTTTCTTCTTTTACTTCATCAGTCTTTATAGGTATCTCTTCACTGGCCTGCAATAGAGTACTGTTTCTTAGTACTGCTGATAGAGCATGGAAAGATCATAAGCAACTTAAAACAAAAAAAACGTATCGAGTTCTAGCTCTACTCTATGTTGTTTTCATCGTGTTTTACAAGTGCAGTATCAATCAATACCTTAGAGATACTACCAGTTTCATCCTCTTGTTCTGGTAAGTCTTTTGTTTCTGTATGATCTTCTTCTATTACCGGTTTTTCGACACTTACCTGCGTAAAACAGAGAATTTTTATTAAATTATACACCCTATCTCAGTAAATTTTAAGCATCTCTCATGTTTTAAGCTTCAAGGAACTTAAAATCTACCTCTTCTGGTTTTCCGGTTTCTTTCTCCTTCTCTAAAGTCACATCACTTAAAATTGTCTTGGCATCTTCTATGTCTTTGTTCAAACTTTCAGGTTTATGAACAAAGATAGAGCCTTGTTCATCCTTTTCTGTCTCACTAGCTTTCTCACTAACGATCTTACTGTCTTCTACAGAAATAGCTTTCTACAGTATTGAGTATAAATTCTGGAAAACTTGGAAAGAAACAAAAAAAAAGTCTGGCAGTTTCTTGCTTACCTGAACCATTTACGATATCTGCAACATCTGTCTCTCCTAAAATAATACCGTTTCTGCAATCGCCACTGCTGATCTCATCATCAAGAACAGTACTCAGGTTTACCTTATGTACTTCCATGGATGAGTTGTCAAGTATCACTCCTGCAGGAGCTTCTCCAACATTTTTCTGTGTATAAAAAACATGTTAGTAATCTCAAAATGTTTCATTTCGTAGATCTGGTGCAGAGCCTTGACCCGAAAACTAACAAAATAAATATGATCCTTACATATTAAAAACTGCAGACTCGTCTCAAGTCACAGAATTCTATAGATATCATCACACATACGGTCCAAAGTTATTTGGATTGAAACTTATCTTACTCAGATGCAAGTCTCAGACTTACACGTCACTGAAAGATCTTGAATAAAACAAAAAGAGTTCCTAAAATACAGAATCTGTAACTAGAGAGTAAAACAGATTACCGATTCATGAAATCTAGTTTTGAAAACCTCTATCATAACTTTAAAATATTGTAATCACAAGACTGCAAAAGTAAAAAAGAAAAGAAAAAAAGGTAGGAAAAAAAAACATACTTTTTCATTTAAATTAAATTAAGCAATCTAGTCTACCTGCAAAATCAAAAATTCTGAAAGAGGGATAGGGGTATACATAGATAGACACATGTAACTTATGTATCTATGTAGCATAATCATCTTCATACCTTTGTAGAGACTGGTTCTTGGATGTTGACAACTCCAGTTTCCATCTTTCATGCAGGGAAGCAATTATTTGGAGGTTTAGGGTTTGAATAGTTGTTTTCTCTGCAAGAAACCTACTGAGCGTACTAGTTCTGAATCACCCAGATCATTAGAGACATATAAAACCATATATATGTGATATATGATCACTTGACATATAAAAAAGATTTGAAGTCATTGAGAAGACAGGTAGATGATGTATAGTGACAAAACTTAGCACATTTGTTCAAATGGGTTGGCTGAGTTGGCTTTTAGATTAATCTTTTGTGGGCCTTTTGAATTGATCATTCCACATGCAACTGGTAGGATCCTCATTTCCAGCTTTATTATTCTCTTAAAGGTAATCACCAAAATAGAACAAAATCATTAACAGTTTTCGAATTATTTTTTATCATAGTTTTTTTTGTCAACTATTTTTATCATAGTTAACTTACATTGTGAATTTTAGAACAAAAATACAAAATAAAAATAAATCAAAAAAAAAAGAAAAAAAAAGAAGAGATATTAATGTGTTTTAAGTTTGAATCAAATACAAATAATGAAACCTACTATCCGTTGAGTACAAATATTCTGATTTCTTTCTGTATATACCCTGTTGTATAATTCTAATGTTAAAGGTACTAAGATATTAGTAAAAAAATTGTTTCCTCAACAGTTAAAAAAAATAGTTTAAAATGTATATTTTGTCTTGTGATTAGTCTAAACGCAATCAATTCAAAATTAGAAGTTTGAGGGATAAAGTATTTGGGATGTGATTGAGCCGTCTGCTCTTTCTTTCTTTTTTTCACCATCAACTTTTGCATAAATATATTCTCTATGGTAATAACAAAAATTCAGATTAGGGGTTATGATCATGTTTTGTTTTGTAAAAGAAAATATAAATTAGCAATAAATATAAATTTTAAATCACATCATCATCATTGATCACAACGTTAGTGGAATTTTCTGCAAATGTTAATAAGACATCGTCCATTTCAATTTCAAAAAAAAAGCTGGCCGCCATTACGAGGACCGACCCATCATCCCCAACTTGTATAATACTATATGCTTTCTCTATTTTAATATATATGTATATATATATATATATATTCACTAATCACCACTATATATTATTCATCAATTCTTTTAAGACCAATACAAAAATTTAACATGTAGCTAATACTAAAAATTATAATTTGCCGACAAACCAAAAAAAAACTGATTATTATGCTACTAAAGGGCCGTCAAAAAAAGATTGTGCTATTAATACTGGTTATGTTATTAAGGGAGTTTGAAAACTAGGACAACCGATATCACTATTTAAAACCGGTTATGTTGTTAAGAAATATTGAAATCTACAACAAAGAACAAATGATATAGCCGATGGTGATTGGGATAGATACTTCATAATGTCTGCCTTTTTTTTTGTAAGTTTTTTTAAAATTCTTTATTTTGATTTATAAACAATGATTCTGAAATTGAATTGGTTGATTTACTATCTCACGGTTTCTTTTGATATAACCAGCTAATTCCAAATTTATAATAATTCATATTTTTAAAATTTATTAAATAAAATAGATAGTTATTTTAAGTCTTTAAAAACTGAAATTTTAAAGCAAAAAAATACAAATTTAACGTCTGTTTAGAAGAATTATAAAGTATAACTAATTATATTAAAATTAATTTGATTTTGGATGTTAATGAAAGTGTTTGTAATTATCACAAAGGACAAAAATAGTTTTCTAAAGTTCCAAAAGAAGTGAAAGTAATAACTATGTACCATATATATACAAACTAGATAAAGACCCGCCCAATGTGTGGATTTAAAGTTTTGTAGATAAAATAAAATTTAATAAAAATCTATTAAAATTTATTGTACATTATTTATAACAAATGTTTTTGTTATAATATACTGATTTATATCTATATACAAATATTTTATGTATATTACCACTAAAAGTATATTTTTTACACATAGGTATATTGTATATTACAAAATATATTATTTACCACCATCTAGAAAATGTCTATATGAACAAATTAAGCCAGCTATTATATGTCTTTTTACTTTCACTTTTGCATAATTTCTTTAATCACTAAAATTGTTGACTCAAAAAAAAAATTTGAACAAAAAATAAATTACATCACAATAGTGTATGACTAACTATAGAGAGAATCTCGGTTCTGCCCTCCTCCCTTGTGGAGAGAACCTTGCGTCCAACCTCCTCTACCATAGAGAGAACCTTCCCTCCACCTTCCTCCCTTGGGGAGATAACCTTGCATCAAACCTCCTTCATCATAGAGAGAATCTTGGCTCTGACCTCCTCCTTTGTGGAGAGAACATGTTCACGTCTTTTAGCTATTTCGAAGTGGCTTGTTCCAACAACCAATGAATTTAAAGACCATTTTCCAACGTCATAAAATCTTTAGATAGTAACTAATATTAAATTTCTCAATGTATTCATGGAAGTTTCTTTGACACACCATGATGTAGCCTCTGTCTTCAAGCTTCTATGGATCTATCATCAACAATTTATGTTTTTCCACTCTATCTATGTTTGTTGTAGGCTTGTGTTTGATTAGCCTATTTTATCCAATCATTAGGTTGATGACCTTCTCTTCTTATCTCATTTTGAGATTGAACGAATGGTAACAATTATGTTTGCACAAAAAAAGGTCTATGACCAACCAATCAAGGTTGAGAAGTTAGAAGAAAATTAATTTGACATAATTAATGAAATAACAGAAAATTATAAGCACGGTAATATATGAATCTCAAATAATTAATTAATAAAAATATAAATTAAATAAAACAATTTAAAACTACTACAATAAATTTTAAAATACAGTAGTAGAAAAAGAAGATGCATATATTAATCTTCATTTTTTTGGGTCAACATATTATTCTTACTTATTCCAAACTGAAAAAGTAGAAAGTAGGAGTATATTTTGGTTTCAAAAAATAAGGAAAATTTTTCTTCCCATTAAAAAAGTTTGACCAAAAGAACAAAGTTGAAAGTAATATTTTTGAATAAATTATTTTGTTAGATGAATAATATGAGACGATCTATGTTTATATAGAAGTGAATATATATATATATATATATATATATAGAATTAATAATTTTCTATATATTTTCCTTAACCCTTTTCTATTTTATGAGAAAATTTATTCTAATCATTGTTTTTTTTTTCAATTTCTTGCTTCTCACTTTCTTGTAAGACGTGCTATCGTTCGAAGATAAGAACATTTTCTGTTTAGTTGATCTAGTGTTATATAATCTTTGTTGTTATCTTGCATTTGTGTATTCATATTTTTTTTTATGCTATTTGTCCTGCAAATTAAAGAAATAATAATAACACCATGAGAAATTTGTTAATCCCAAAAACCTTAGTTATTATGCATAAGAAACTTTGTTAACACTTCAAAGTCAAAGATTGCATAGTATGCATTATGAAATTGAGAAACGAAACAAAATTCAAAGAAACGACGACGAAAACAGGTGGTAATATCTAGGAATTTTTTTATATAGTTGCTTTGTATTTATAATCTTTTTCCTTTTAGGATTAACAAAGTTTTGTTTAATATAATAAGATTACAATTATCTTATTCATTATTTTACCAAGCTTGAAAACTATGATTTCTGATCGTTAAAGTTGACACGTGTCACGATCTAATGAGTTACTAACTTTGATATGTGATTTCTGATCGTTAAAATTGACACATATCACGATCTGATGAGTTACTAATTTGGATATTTAATCGTTAAAACTGACAAATGTCACGATCTGGTAAGTTTTTGACTTTGATTTATGATCATTAAAACTAACACGTGTCACGATCTGGTGAGTTACTAACTTTGAGAACCAACCTTTATATAATAAGATTCTTTGGTATATATAATTATGTAACTATATGTAAATAAATCCAAAAACTAAAAGCATCAAAAAAAAAATGTCTCTCGTCTTTAACTTTTTAACGTTTAATTTTTATTTTGAGAAGGCAATGCTGGTACAAAACTGATACAACCGGTATTGAAAACTGAATCCCCTGATCTTTCTTAGAACTTATAGTTTTGTGCTTGTGATTATTAATTTCTACAAAAGAAAAAAAAAATTTGATGATAAACTAAAAATGGAATATCTGGATCATTGTTGGATTGGTGCAATCAGACAAATTCCGTTCAGTCTAAAGAATTATGATTTAAAGCAATGTTCTGTTTATTTTTGTCATTTTATGATTGTTTGGCTAGTACCCTGTAATTATTATTTTAATAAAAGTAATGACACCACATTTGTATTTTGTATTTTTGGTTTGGCAACATACCTAAATTACTTATATTAGTTGTTAAGTTTAATTTCCTTTTCAACAATTAAACTAATTAAAAAATTTCGGATGGTCCAGCCAAACTAAATCTATATACATATATATTATATATATTATATATATGAAGTTAGCTAATCATCTTATTATTTGAAGTTAGCTACCAATGTTATTATGGATCCGGTTGATAACACAAAATTCTATAAAAATATTTAGTCATAAACTTGAGTGGTAAACTGTTACGATAAGAATATAAAATTGTACAGAAAAACTGATAATAACATTTTCAATATTATTTGATGATTGGTAGTCGTTAAAACGATACATCTTATATTATAGCTATATAAAGATACCAATCAAAACCTATTTCTAGTTATCATAAATATCAATATATTATATAAAGATAAATAAATATATAAATTAATAAATGTCAACCAATCGTTATAATCATTATTCTTTTAATAATCTACATATTTTCAGTTTTTACCCTATATTTAAGATTATTCTTTTAAGAAAAGTACTTATTAATCGTTTTGCACTAAGGAACATTGATTATATGGTGAGGTTTATATTCTCGATTGTAATTAATTATCTATATGTGGTTGTTAATTCTTAATTATTTGTGCAGAGATTAAATTCCAATTTGGTAATGTTTCGTTATCATCTACGAAGCTTTAAATAATCATATTACATAAGTATAACAAGTATAGTAAAAACTGAATGAAAATAAAATAAATTATTTATTAATGTTTATGTGTATGTTCATATACTTGGGGAAAAAAATGTATAGGCTGTGTTTTGGTCGAGCTAGTTAAATTTTATGTTTAACTTTTATCTATGTTAACACATACATAATAAATTTGGTTTTAACTATGTTAACAAAACTCTTAGATATATTTGATATACTTTATCTATAAGATATAATAAAGTATAAATACACAAAATATATAATATAAATCACATTTGGTATCAAAAAAACTAAAGACACAAAATGTATAATGTAAAATGCAAAATATATCACATAACACAAAAAATTGAGGTACCCACAAGTTTACCCACAAGACTTAAAATCCGTTCGAATTTTTTGAATTTGGATCTTTTTCGCGTTTGGGTGAAGCTGGGATTTTTTACCCACCACAACATGCCTATGTTCAATATTTATTAATTATATCCTTTCAGGTTTTCCTCATCTTCTTCTTTACCACATGTTTAGGGTTTTCTCTTGGACTATCATTTTGTTTAGATTTTATGTAAAATATTAGAACTAAAATTATTGTTGAATCCGTATTATCTGCATCAATGTGGGTCTTACTCTGTTCTGTGGTGTATATAAGTCGTATCCGTATTATAAAAGTAACCTATATGTTATGACTTGTGACTAAAAACTGAATTATAATGTATGCAAATTGATAAAAAGGAGGCTCCAATCAAACCGACCAAACCGAAAATTATTGCCCTTACGTCGCCGTCCCAAACTAGATTATCGAAGATAATTCCAACTTTGCTTTTGCCTCCCAATATTAAATTTAAGGTAATGATAACAATTGGGATCGATCATAAAAGCAAGTTAATATACAATGGAATATGCTAGATTTGGTGTGTGATGTATCTATCTTATCGTGTAAACTGATTGCGTGGACGATTGGATCACTTATTTAGCATAATAATTTTTCTAAAAGAGAAAGATCCGTATTGGTTCAGATAGGATCAAAACTTCGAAGTTAGAAGCTCACCAAAGTTGTTAACGGCATAGAAAAACATGATCAACGGAAGAAAACATACCGAACGGTCCGAGCCAGACTTTCTTTTCATTTCTAAAATCTTTCGCATATAAATAAAAAACTTTTTTATTTATTAAAAAGTTATATTTTACATTGAAAGTTATGATTTATGTAAATAAAAAATTGATTTGAAGTACATTTCATATTAAACACGTGATAGTTATATAAACAAAAGCCCCAAGATTGTTACAGAGTGACACCGTAAGATCACACTCTCGGAAACGTTAAAAATGTGGTGCATGTAAAAAAGTTTGTCATGTAGAAAACTGTGTGAACTGTGAAGTTACAATAAAAGGGGTCAAAACGTTTTAAAGCGATATGAAGATTAATCCATAGGGATAAGAGTGAAAGTGAAACACTCAGCTAACACACTTGTGAAATTGTGGTGCATGCAAGACAACTAAAAAAAAACAATTTGGTATGATGCTTTTGTAAACACTTTTAGAATAATTCTTTAAAGTATAGTAATTAACAACCGAATTGAGTACAATATTAGATGAGAGATTCAGTTTTGTAAATCTTAAAATGAGAATCCTCATATATCAAAATAACTGAATTGAGTTTATTAGATGAGAGATGTTTGAAAAATGGGGAGTTATGTAGTATGTTGTTTCTAAACTTAAGTTTTCGATTGATTTTTTTTATGCTTGTGAATTGATTGAACCTTTGTGTTAGAGGGTAATCTGAACACTTCCGATAAGTATTAGTATTGAAAAGGATCCCAACTTTTTTTTTTTTTTTTTTGAAAATGTGAAATTGTCTAATAAAATAGATAAGGGTCGGCTCTTTTGTTGGTCCCTCCTACATAATCGACGTTACTTTCAATTTCAGTTTCAGTTAAAAATATTTCAAATTGTTCTTCATTTTTACACTGATTTAATAACGTTTCGAATGTGAGTAAATCTAATGAATATGTGATAGTGTGTGTCAGCCCTAGCTAGAACCGACCTTCAACTTGTCTCTGTCACCATTCATATCTCTCAAGGGTCCATTCATCCTAATAATTGAATATTAATCACTTTTTTTTTACATAAAGAAATAAATAATATATCAAATTTATTTTTTAAAAATAGCAACTTGCAAACCTTACTAAAAGATAGTTTTGATTACATCATTAGTTTGTCTAAAAAATAAATTTGGATGCATCTTTATCTATAGACCATCTCTTCATCGAATAAGAAAATATTACATCATTTTTGACATTTTGTATCATAAAAAAAAAAAGGACTATGACGTCTTATATTATATCTCTTTAATTTGTATCCCACATATGAGAAATAACTGTAGTTTACGATTTCGAGGACTCTAATCATCATGTTCAACATGATGATAATCGCCGACTATGTTTTCAAAACTTGTGAAATACTGGATTGTATAGCATATAGTTTTAATAATGTTGATGAAATAAGCCGTGTGGATAAAAATTCGAGACCTCTTACTATCTCACTTATAGGCTGCCCCATTTTGAAACCTCACTTCCCGCAGGGGATGTTGAAATATCAAATCAAGTGTCATTCTACAAACTGTTCTCATTCGCCACAAAACCAACATCGTTTTGATGACCACCGAGAGATTTCTGTTCTCTCTTTTTCTTCAAGAACAAGCATCAATTATTTATTCTTCTTTCTATGCAATAACCCTATTTAGAAAACAATACTTCGCTCTCATTCTTATTGATTTGGTGTAAATTTAAAAAAAAATTCTATAAATTAAAAAAAGTTGTAAGAGTTTCTTTCTCCTGGAAAATATAATTAGAAAGAAAAACAAAAATAAATTGACGGTGTCAATCATTCTTTAACAAGATGATGATGCCTCGTGCCCTTATAGGAAGATTAGGAACTATCGCCGTCATGGCTAACCGCGTTACTCAGCCGTTGATGGCACTAATTATTAGCCGGGTCATCAACACTTCTTGACGTCACCCACCCGATCATATGATCGAAAAAGAGTGTACAATAACCATAACTGTGAGCCTGTGACTTAAACTGATCATACCGCACCACCAATATGGATTTTAAAATTGTGAAACTAATTAGCCACGACGGCAAATTAAAAAGCGTATGAATTATAGTTAACCCGAATCGATTTTCATCTGAACCGAAATTAATCCGACTTTATCCTAAACCGAGATAAAACAATTAAAAAATAACCCAAAATCGATTGTTCTCCTCTTCTTCCGTTTCACAAAATCTCGCGGGAAAATAGAATACCAATAAAAAAGCGGGAAAAAGAGCCGTTGTGAAACTCTCAAACTATCGCGCCAAAAAAAAATAGACGGGTGGTTGAGAGACCCTGCCCGTAAATTTCTCTCGGGCAACTAAATTTTTATTCCTTTTAAATTTCCAAATTCACCCCTTCCCTTTCTTCATCTCCTTTATTTTTTCTTTCTCCTGAGACTCGGCATACACAGAATACTCTGTTTTGACTATTTAATCCTCTCTTTCTCACAATTTTTATTTCCATTTTTTTATCCTTTCACACACCAAAAAAAATTGACCAACGACCACAAGTTTAATCTTTTTCCCACTTTCATTTTATTCTCTCTAACCACAAGTCTCTGTTTTTGTCTCTCTGTCTTTTTTTTTCGGGTTTTACTCTGTTTTTGTGTTATCTTGATTGGTGTTAAGTTGAAGAGAAAGATGGGTTTTTCGAAGAAGTCTCAATTCGACGGAGGTTCAGAATCCGACGGGAAGAAATGGGTTATCGCCGGAATTTCGATTCGGGCGACGTTGAAACCGGTGAAGACGAAACAAATCAGAGTGCCGCCGGAGATAGAAGTCGAAGTTGAAGAAGATTGTTACAAGGAAGAAGAGGAAGAATGTTCGACGACGCCGACGGCTAAAGAAGCGAAGATACCGGAGATACTTAAATGTCCACCGGCGCCGAGGAAACGTCGGCCGGTGTCAAAATGTCGGAGTAACGCAGTTAGAGAGTTCTTTACGCCTCCTTCTGATTTAGAGGCTGTGTTCATACGCCGCCGTTAGTGAACCTTTTTTTAAATAAATATAGTTTTTCTAATCATATATATTTTAAATATAGTTTTTATTAATTAAGACTTAAGAGTTAGATTTTTTGTATTTTTTTTTCTTGTTATAAAAGAATGTTTGTTGTACAAAGATTCTGAAACTACTGATGATTATGCGTAGCTTTTAAATTCGCCTTATTCCATTATGTGTTCATCACATTTTGTTTCCTTAATATTTAGGTTAACACTAATGTGAATGTAGAATATTTACAGTCTCTAAAGTCTAAACCTTAAGATTCAGCCGACGGAGACTAGAGGAAGTGACGTGAGCAAATCTTACCAATTTAGCTCATCCACCAAAATATAATAATATTGTACAAGTAATTTATGAGAAGTCCACACGTCAAGCCTTTGACTCTACACTACGGATATATTACTCGTTTGTACTTTGTAGATATATTTATTTATGTTGTTTCCACACGTAATAATGTTTTATATAGTAGTAAATTATTTCTTACATAGGTTGAATTGAGGTTTCGGTTCTGATTTAATTTTATTTTGAGGTTTATACAATGTAAATATAAGTTACTTTATCCAGTATTCTAGATGTGGGGCAATATAGTTTTTATTAACAAATAATATGGTGGGATCTAATATCATATCTTTAATTTCAAATGAAAAGAGATAAATCATACTATTTTTTTTTCAAAAAGAAGAGATGAATCATTTTATAATGCACACATGTAATCTTTTTCTATGATTTAAAAGGATTCTGAAGAATTTCAATGCATATGACTCTTTTAAGGAGGTCTCTATATGATTCTTCTTTTTTCAGGTTAAAGAGCTTTTTGCGTGCACAATTGCACACTCACTAGTCTCTTTTATTTCATTGACCGCTACTTTGTATTGTAATAAATCAATTTTATAAACGCCAAAAAAAACATTATGATTAGTAAATTACTCATGCTACGCACCAGTAGTAGTTGTTGTAATATACTCAATACCCTCCCTATTGCATATTAAATACATGTGTTGCATGTAAATCACTAATTCTCACTCTATCTCGCTTTGTGTTCTTGTGGATTTGAGTCATGAAAAGGACAAAATAGTGTTCAGAGAATAGCGGTGCGATGTAAGAATCCAATGTGGGACTTAAGGCCTTGTTTGGTTCCTTTAAGAGACAACGACCAAACTCGTGTTTTTTTTCTTCTCTTTTTTTCTTTTCTTTGAAATGCCAAATTACAAGAAGAAATATTTGAATAGAAGGAGACTATGACGATTGACGAGTTTGGATCATTCTTGTGAACGAGTTTATTCCACCGTCATGACTTCAAGAAAATTTATAACGTCAGCCAAAGGTGTGACCAATTCAAAATGAGAATCCCAAGTTTGCGGATTAGGTTTCACAAGTCTGTAATTTTTTTCTTTCTCGTATTACGTAGCAATTGCAAAACAATAGCTTTCAGTGTCACATAACCTATGACATCCAAATCTTTCCATTTCGGGAAACTTTAAAAATTAAATTCTAAGCTAAAGCATCTTTCCAAAATGTGTAGTTTTCACTTCAAAAGCAGGTTTTTATTGTTTACATTGATGTTTTTTTGTTTTGGGAAGAACTTGTTTTTACTTCTATTTGATATAAGTCTGAGTGGTTGTACCTTAATTAAATGGAAGAAAAATAAAGAGAAAAATATTAGTATTTTAGAATATATTTTAAAGACTATATTATTTAATTGTCAAAATGTGTTATGTTATTATTTAATTATCCACCCTTCCATTTAAAAGAAGTCAGACCACACATATCTTGAACAGACAAAGAAAAAACATCTTACATTTGTCAGTTTACTGTCACTAATATGGATATTGGATAAAGCTTAAAGGCTTCAAGCAGCATTTTTTGTTACTTAATTTATCTTGTACCCTCACTTCTATAGTGTTATAGTTATGAAGCTGACATTTATGTTTTCTTTGCTATATAGTATTGTAAATTACCGTAACAAAAATAGTAGCATTTTGTGTTTGCTTTTAGACGCAAAGGCCTCTTTTGATACTATATATCTATACAACGAATCTTATTATCTTAGTAAGAAAGATAGGAGTTGAATCTGATATCTCATGTTCAATTTATACCAGTATGAGTAGTCAGAGACGGTCCAACGTTTTTGAATATCGTATAAAAATGTGAGGTCCGACATATGATAACTTAAATAAAAAAACAGTTTTGGACTAGCTAGGCATGGTCGCGAGTTAGAATCTCGTATTATTTACTTCATTTTTGGGTTTTGTTTTATAATGTTTTGAGGCTTTAGAATTGTTATTTGTTATATAATATACGTATCTTGATATATATATGTATATGTATATATTGATAACGTGATCACAATTACACAAGCATAAATCAGTTTCTGAAAGGTAAAAGAACATCTTCTAACTAGTTTACCTAAGTAATTTCTTTGATTCTTAATTTCTCTCCTTTTTTTTTTCTTTTGGTTTTACACGTTTGTTTCTTCTCCATACATTGTTTTAAGCAATATATATTCTTCATGATTCATATGCCGTGTTTAGATACTTTCGTATCGTCTATTGTGTGAACATGATCATATGGTGTGCTTACATATTAATAGTCAATTCTATATATTGTTTTGGGTTTTATCATTCTTTGTACTTTCGAAATTTTGGTTCTCTTTTGTTTGGACAAAGACATGCATATGTGGTTTACTCTCTGTCTATATTATATATGATAGTAGCTCTCTTCAACAATACATGTGCTTATTATGTAGGGGACTAATTGTTGGAACTCAATTTCAGAGATAAAGTTTATAAAAATTGTAGGTTTTGTGACAATAACTTTGCGGTGACTTACCGGCCAATTTCCGGACAAATGGCGGAACAAAATTTTTGGGTCGATAGTGCAATGGAAAGCTGGTAACGAGTACTACAAGATGGTATATTCATTAGGTTTGGACAGTACTAACCGTTACCCGTATTTGACCCGTTACTCGGTTCGTACCTATCCCAAAAAAGGTACCTGCAGCTTTAGGGTCAAGTAAAGGGTATTATAATTATTTTACTTTCAATACTCGTCCCGTTACTTGTACCTTTACCTGTTTTGTTACTCGACCGTTAATAAACTTTAATATTTTGTATTATTATTATTTATTATTAATTTATAAATATATTATAGAGTTAAAGTTAAAGTCTAAGTTCAACTTAGCCTAACTGAAATGATATATACGACGTCCAATTGAATTATATTTTACGTTTATTTTAAAATTTGTAATTTTATAATTTTCGGAACTATATGTTGCATACAGTTATGAATTTTTCCTTTTCATGAATCTTGGAATATGAAATTATTATTGTGATTATTGAAATTTTTTACCGGATACTCGTTTTTCCGGGTAAAAGTAAAGGGTGGTATTTCAAGGGTCAACTATTTTTTACCGGGTACCCGTTATTTAAGGGTCAAGTACGAGTAATTTTTTTCTATTACTCGTTAGGGTCGGGTCGCGTAAAGGGTATGAGAAAATTCAAGGGTATCCGTCCCGTGCCCAGCCCTAATACTCATATGTCCAAACCTAAGTTGATTTGAATGAGAAATAAAGGTGTGAAGTGAGTCACTTGGGATGATTTTGGAGATGTCCCACATCGAAAATGGGAATTGTTTTTCACTCCTTTATATATGGTTTCACACTCTTCTAGTTTCAAAAGTATGTAAAAGGAAGAGGGAAGGTTCCCACACGCGCCCTGAACCGGACCGGACGCGGCCGTGGGCTCTTGGGCTCTTGGGAATTCCCCCCTCGCCAAATTTTTTTTTGAACCGCATTTAGGCCCATTTATTGTTTGGTAAGACTTGGCGTGAACTCCAAATAACTTGGGAAATACTCCCAAGGAACTTGCGGAGTACTTCGAGAATATTCTCTCGCAACCGTACATCCTTCTACTATATATAGAGTCACAACCTCTCATTATTCATGAAGCTCTAAACACACAAAAACTCACAGTTCAACAATTGTCTCTCTCTCTCTCTCTCTCTCTCTCTCTCTCTCTCTCTCTCTCTCTTTCTCTCTCTCTCTTCGTCCAAAGTAAATTCTTAGTTGTTAGTAGTCTTGTGAGTATAATGTAGCTAGATATGTTCGCTTAAGTTCTATTACTCGCGTGCTCAAGTTTTAGTTTGTGATCGATTGTATCCTGGGATTCATAAATTTTGATTGTCCGAAAGGACTTACGACCGTTTTATTGAATTAAGGAAAAATATATCATATCTTGCCTCTGTGATTTATTATGATTTATATTATGTTATTATAATTTGTTTTTGATTTCGTTATTTTAATACAATTCACATCTTTTCTCAATTTGAATTGTATTAAAATAAAGAAATCATAAACGAATTACAATAACATAATATAAAGCATAATATAAATTACGGAGACAAGATATGATATCTTTTTTCTTAATACAATAAATCAGCCGTAAGTGCGTTTGGACAATCACAATTTATGAATTCCAGGATACAACCGATCACAAACTAAAACTCTAGCACAAAAGTAATAGAACTCAAGCGAACAGATCTACGTTATACTCTCGAGACTACTAACAACTAAGAACTTACTTTGGACGAAGCAAGAGAGAGAGAGAGAGAGATAGAGAGAGACGATTTTAGAACAATGAGTTTATTGTGTGTTTAGAGCTTCGAAAATAATGACAGGTTGCGGCTCTATATATAGTAGAAGGAGGTAGGAAAGCGAGAGAATATTCTCGAAGTACTCCGCAAGTTCCTTGGAGTATTTCCCAAGTTACTTAGAGTTTAGCCAAGTCTTACCAAAATATAAATGGGCCTAAATGCGGTCCAAAAAAAAAACTCGGAGAGGCGATTTTAAAACTGTGAGTTTTTGTGTGTTTAGAGCTTCAGGGTTAATGAGAGGTTGTGGCTCTATATATATTAGGAGGAGGTAGGGTTGTGAGAGAATATTCTCGAAGTACTCCGCAATTTCCTTGGAGTATTTCCCAAGTTACTTAGAGTTCACGCCAAGTCTTACAAAAAAAAGGGCCTATATGCAGTCCAAAAAAAAACTCGACGAAGCGAGAGAGCCCAAGAGCCAAAGGCCGCGCTCGGCCCGGTTCGGCGCATGTTTGGAAACCTTCCCTCTTCCTCTTACACACTTTTGAAACTAGAAGAGTGTGAAACCATATATAATGTAACATCCGCGAACCAGAAATTCGATTTCTGGTAGGGGTGTCGATCGACACTCCTAGTGTTATCGATCGACACCATTCGTGGTTGGTCAAATCGGTTCGATTTTAATCATCCGGTTTGCATGGTTGATTTGGGGAAGCCCTAAACTCGACTATTATAAGGAAAAAACGACTTCTTCTTTCTTCTTTAGCCGTTTCGTTGAAGATAGAAGAAGAAAGAGAGAGAGAGAGAAGCTTTCCAGTGAGTTTTGTGAGGTTCCTTTCTTGTTTTTGAGAGATCTGTGCTTGGGGAGTGAGATCTAAGGTTAAGAACGTGGAAGGAACTTGTTGTGGAGATTTATGGTCGTGGGTTGGTCGTTTTCCTCATTGATTGGCAAAGGTGAGTGCATGACCATGGCTTATCTAAGTCTGAGAATTCTTTGTTTGCTTGTTTTGTGGTTGTTTGTGTTGTATTCTTGTGTCGTTGTGATTGGTTGGTAGTTTCCATGAGTTTCCAGGAGTTTTGGATGGTTTTTGGAGGATTTGGGAAGCGGACCTTGACTTTTGGCTTCGTGCAGATCATGTTACAGAATCGGTGTCGATCGACACCAGGTGGGCCATGTTGTGGCCAGTGTCGGTCGACACCAACTTGTGTGTTGCGGTTTCCTGGTTTGTTATTTTTGTTTGTTGTTTGTTAAACATTGGAAATCTCAGTTGTTTGTGCGTATAGCCCAGTAGATGGGAGGATTGCCTCACTAAGTATTTGTGATAATACTTACGCATCTCAATTGTTGTTTGTGGTGTGCAGGTATGTGATGTGGAATCATGGCGATGGGGAGGAGGATGATCTAGGGTCTCGTTTGTGTGTTGTTGGCTATATTTTTTATGTTGGAACCTTGGTTAGTGTTATGCTAGGTTGATGGATAGAATGGTTAGGAATGTTATTGTATTGATGATGTATTGGTTTTGTATTGTTGGTATGTTTCCGCTGTGCATATTGGTTGAATGAGGAGTTGTGGTTTGGGTTGGTTTAATTAAGTAGTATGGAATGTTTAATTATATATTGTATTTATTGTTAAAAAAAACGGGTCGGGTTGTTTCATATAAAGAAGTGAAAAGCACTCCCCATTTCTGATGTGGGATATTTCCCAAACCATACCAAGTGGCTCACTTCACATCTTTATTTTTCATTCAAATCAACTTCGTTTTGGACGTATTAGTATATCATCTTGTAGTACTCGTTACCAGCTTTCCATTGCACTATCGACCCGAAAACTTCGTTTAGTCATTTAGCCGGAAATTGACCGGAAATTCGCCGAAAGTCATTGTCACAACACCAATAATAATCTATTAAATTTTGGAGATCAAATAAATAAGAAAAAAGTTTTTATATATATTGCATATATTATTTATTTGTTGCAAATTGCAATATTCATTTTTATTGTTTAATACTCTTTGAGTTTGATTCATAATCTTTGTGGTAAACAAATGGTATACAACTGAAAAAGTGTGAAACAAAAACAAAATTCAGAGACACCAGTTTAGTACATTCAAAAGAAAAATGATCAAAACAATTAGTTAGAGAAGAAATTACCCAAACCTGATTAAGAACCAAACTAAACCGGTATACTACCCAAACTCTTTTGAGCTTTCTCCTACTTTTAATCGATTGTTCACGAAACCTAAACACTAAAATTCCTAAATCAAAACCAGAATTGTTTTTGGATTCATCACAATCTCCAAAGTTAAACTGGTGGGATCCCAAATTTAGTTGGTTCGGGTGAACCGAGCCGGTTAAAAATTGGTTAGGTCGGTAAATAATCTAAATTATTAATAGTTGAAGAGGTCTTTCAATCTTTCATCATAACATGTCTCAATCTCAAATTACAATGAAGGCAAAAAGATAAATGGTGCAAATGGTTGTAAGGTTGAAGGGATTGAACAGGTTGAAAAAAATTATTCAACCAATTTTCACCATTTGCATTGAAAAGGTTGAAGAGGTTGGAAAAAATTATTCAGCCTGTTCAACTTAAAAAGTTGGAAAAATAAACTAATCCTACAGCAAAAATGTTCAACTTGTTCAACCACTATTTTGGAGATGAATGAGTTGAATATTATTCAACCCATTTTTTTTATTTTAAGCAACCATTTGCATCCAGAAGCTTTATTTTTCCTGACTTTTGAATTCTTGCAGTATCCAAGTTCAAGAATGACTATTGCGTCGACGGCTTTGAGTTCAATCTGCTTCGAAGGAGGATGCTGGTTCAAGGTTTTTTTTTTCACATTGATCATATTCAACAAAGAAAATCTATTTATTCCTCATTGAAGCTTGTTTTTTGCAAAAAGATTTTGTGTCTAGCAGATAAGCAAGTCAATAAGCTAACTTTGGGATCCCATATGGCTTCTTCTTTATCTTCAGAGAGCTTCACAGTTTCAGCAAATAAATCAGAAAGGGATATTCGGAATTGTCTTCTTGGTGCTAGTGGCTACACTGGCGCTGAGGTTTGTGCAATGTTTGAAGCTGTTTTCTCTCTTCTGTTTCAAAGTTTACTCTTTGGTTTTTGAGATGAATCAGAGCTTATGTGGTATGCATCTTGTTGCAAGAATGTGGCTTTTTGGGGTATTCTCCTCCTTATTTAGCCAAAGCAGTAAACATATGCTAAGTTTAGTAGCCTAGTAGTCATTTAGATTTTAAGCTTCTTTAAAATTTCAGGGGAAAGAATGGATGATGAGGTATGTAAGTGTTGTTTCAAATTCATAAGTTAGTAAGTTTTCAGTTGAACAATGATTTTATTGAATGGCAGATCGTGAGGCTTGTTGCAAATCATCCACATTTCCAAGTTATTCTGATGACTGCAGATAGAAAAGCTGGCCAGTCAATTGAAAGCGTTTCCCCACACCTGAGAACTCAAGTATAAGTGATATATATTCCAAGTGATGAATCTGTTCAATGTTACTTTGTGATGGTGTATAGTGATTGATGATGTTAGTGGAGCAGGTTTGAGCTTACTCTGTGATCATTATTCATGAACAATGATGCAGGGAGAATGTTTCTAGTTTCTTGACATGATATGAAAATAATCATCAGGACGTGGTGCTAAGGAGGCGAATCTTTACTCTGAGATAGCTGAAGGCATTTCTTTTTATGGTGCCACACGACATCGCCATGGTATCATACCATTGGTATGTCACGATTTGATAATCATTGCAATGAGTAAAAAGATTGGTTCAATGATTTGAATTATTACTATTTTCTTTTTGTTTTGCAGTTCCTGAAATTGAACAGGGCTTATCTGATGTTACACAATCAAAAGTAACAGTCAGTTTTACGCCGCATCTCATGCCAATGGTACATAAACCTTAAGCCTCAAAACCGATTTATTGATCTTCGTTGTTTGTGTAGATCCGCGGAATGCAATCAACTATATATGTGGAAATGGCTCCCGGAGTTACAACCCAAGATGCTTACACCAGCAATTGAGGACGTCTTATGAGGTAATGATTGATTACCCTTGCAAAATGTTTTGTAGGATGAAGAGTTTGTCAAAGTGTTGGATGAAGGAGTTGTTCCTAGGACACACAACGTTAGAGGATCAAACTATAGTCATATGAATGTCTATCCTGATCGAATCCCCGGAAGAGCTATCATAATCACAGGGGTAAATATAACCATATTCTGTTATAAACTCATCTCTAACTTATCTATAAAGCTAAATTCGTATATAAAAAAACTCTTTGTGGTGGTGTTGTTACAGATTGATAATCTGGTGAAAGGAGCTTCGGGACAAGCGTTGCAGAATCTTAACATAATGTTGGGATATCCTGAAACAGCGGGACTCCTACACCAGCCACTTTTCCCTTAAGATGTAAACGAATGTAAGTTTCGTAGCAGTCAGAGAAAACTTGTTACAGATCGTTCGAGGTAGCCTTGTAAAAGTGGGTACGGGTGACCAAATTAGGAAGGGGTACATGTCTCAGTACCAAACTAAACCGAGTATTTTGGTTACTAGAGTTCTTCGGGTTTTCAGAAAACCAAATGACTATTTTGCCCATTCTTCTTCACTCTTAACGCGGTTTTGACTTCTTCTGCCCGTCTTGCCCGATTAATTGTGGCGGGAAAATTGAGAGAGGGAAAAAAATTTTGATTAGAGAAGAAAAGTGAAAAAAATGGGAAGTTGGCGGGAGAGAGTCATCAGTCCGGGAAAAGCAGGGTTTTGTAGTGGCGGCTGTGTTTGTGACTTGTGAGTTGTGGGAGTTTGGTCTTTCCACGTAGTCGTCAACAACACGTGTGTCTGTCTGTCTGCATTGACTCACTCCCAAGATTAATTGACACCTCATCCATCAGATGGCTTGGTTCATTTCATTGCATGAAATTTTTCCATAAAAAAATAACGAATACGGCGTTGTTTGTTTAGTGAACTAGACAAAATATCTAGATATAGTATTAAGACACACTATTTGGACGCAACATCTAAATATTGGTTCATGTGTCCATAAATTTTATCTCGATTCAATTATGTTTGTTTTGTAATTTGATATCTGTATTTGGATACAATATATATAAAATACCAAAAAATCCTTTATTTTATGTTGAATATGTTTTAGTGGTTTAAATTTACTTATGCTTTTTTTCCTTATTTTCATATATATTTAATAAATATTTAAAAATGAGATTTTGTGTTATTGGTAGAAAAACAAATTTTGCAGTTTTGGCAGGAAAACAAGATTTTACGAATTTGGCGAGAAAATAAAATTTTACATTTTTTTGTGGAAAAACGTAATTTTGCGGTTTGGCGGAAAAAGAGATTTTGTGGTTTTGGCGGAAAACGAGATTTTGCGGTTTTAGCGGGAAAACGTAATTTTGCGGTTTTGGCAGGAAAACAAGATTTTGCGAGTTTGGTGGGAAAATGAGATTTTGCAGTTTTTACAGGAAAATGAGATTTAGCGGTTTTAGCGGAAAAACGAGATTTTGCAGTTTTTAATGGAAAACGAGATTTTACGGTTTTGGCGGAAAAACGAGATTTTGCAAGTTTGGCGGGAAACGTAACTTTGCGGTTTTGACGGAAAAACGTAATTTTGCGGTTTTGGTGGGAAAGCAAAATTTTGCAGTTTTGACGGGAAAACGAGTTTTCATGTTTTTGTGTTTTTTTGTAGAAAAACGAGTTTTGCGGTTTGACGGGAAAAGCGAAATTTTGTGGTTTTGGCGGGAAAACGAGATTTTGCGGTTTTAGATAAAAATGAGATTTTGCAAGTTGGTGGGTGAAGAATTGGAATTTTAGAGTTGTATATATATTAGAATTGAAAAAAAATATTTTGGAGTTATTTAATTAAAATATGGGTATTTTTGATTTTTACAATTTATAGATGAGTTTACCTCATCCAAACTCTCTAAAAAATCTCATCTAGAAATTCAGTTTTTTTTGGATGAGTTTTTAAAATGTATTCAGATATTGTATTCAGATGAGTTCCTAATTGTTACTAAACGAACAACAATAAGCATTTGCATCCAGATATTGCATCTGGTTCACCAAACGAACGTGACTTACGTCTAAATGTCTAATCGTATACAAAAACTTTAAAGCAGGAGTATGACTTTTTTGTCTAGTCCTGGGCATTCTTGGTTTAATTGGGTTGGTTTATTTGATTTTTCAAATTTTCGGTTTTTTAAAATTTTTGTCGAATTAAACCCAATTTTCAAATCTTGCCAAATACAGCACACCAGAAACTCTGATACCGTCACTGATATTTTCATAATCATCTCCCATTCGTACTTCTGATACTACTCTGAAAAAAAAACGATAAGCAAGCGTCTTGTATTGAATAAAACTCTGATTTCATAATGTAGACAATGGCTTTGCTTATGTAAAAAAGCCTTACAGAAACAAACTCCAATATATAAAACTGCTTAAGAAAACATAACAACTAACAGACTCTTAGCACTAAGATTAAATACTCCCACTACCATATAAGAGTCGGGCTTTTAACAATTGCCACCTAAGAAGACTCGACAAACCAAAAAAAGTTCAAGGAGTTCAATTTTCAACAAGTAAGCCACCAAATCTTTTGGTAAAATGGTAAAATTAACAACACTTGTTCAATATTTCTTGAGAAATGAGGTCTTATCTGTCACAACATTAAATAGAAGATCTTATGCTATGCTGGTGGGATATTGGTGATATTAAGTACGATAGCACAATATATCCCTAACTAGGTTTTATCCCGTGGTACACTATGGGTCTATTATCGTTTATTAAACGCAAATTAGATATATCCTAATATGTATTTATCTTGAATTAGTTTCTATTTTATAGGGATGTAATTAAGAGGATATGATTACATAATTTGGGTTATCAATTCTTTTTGTCAAACTCAATCCTAAAAATTCGACATGCAAATTAGATCTTTCCTAAGATACAATGTGCATTAATTGACATTAATTGGATGTAAATAAGTATGCTATGGATTAAAAACCGGCCCAAAATATTCGGCAATCTTAAGGAGGATCCAGATAATTGAATTGGTTATAATTTTAGTTAAAAATCCAACCCAAAGTTGGCAAAAAGTGATGACACCCTATTGTACTCCAAAAATGTATTCTGAGCTCTATATGTGGATATCTTGTTTGGTTACAAATATCTTAAGACAATTTTTAATATATATCCGTTTATAAAAATTCAAATCACATTATATGCTGAAAAAAATCTAAAATTTTATTAACTTTATGTATTAAATAGTAATTAAAATAATTAAATATAAGATTAAATAAAAATAAAAGAAGAATTATATTTTAATCTAACATATTGATTTAAATTAGATAAATATATTTTAGGAAATTAATATTATCAAATAAGGAAATGATTGTGTTTGGTTGTAAAAATTGTGTAGATGTTAGTTGAGACTTGTTTGGATACAAAGAGTTTATAATTTTACAAAAGATATAGAGTTTATAACTTTACAAAAGATATAGCCTGTAAAATTCAAATTCTAGTATATATTGGTTTGAACTTAGCTTTTTTCATGGCCAAAATCCCAATATAATCATAGAGCCCAAATTTGAGTACAACTTACAAACTGCTTACAGAGATACAAAGATCAAAGAGCATCTTTCTAAAATTTAAGAGAATCATTTGCCTTTTGTTGAATTCAAAATCAATCTTATAAGCCTTTGGACAGACCCTCACATATAATTTTAGTTAGGAACTCGACTTTGTATACAGTTTTTGTATTTTTGTATTATCAAATCGTATGCTTTATAAAAACGGTCTTTAAAATATTGTAAAACACAAATAAATTATTTTCCTTTTGCAAATTCCACAAGAGTTTATTACAACTTTCCTTTTGCATTATTCCATAAAGACGATAACTTAAATAAATCCCCTAATTTATTAGAATGCCACATCGCATTATTAGGCCTTTCCTTTATTCAAACACCAATCCAACTGAGACTACCAAACAAGAGAAGGGAACACAACAGTTTCAATTAGCTTACTCGAAGCCAAGTTGAGTGTAGCCTCTGTAGTCTGGTTCTTTTCAACCACAAGCTTCTTCAACCATTGTGACGAGTTCATCACAAAAGCCTCCACATCACCAGGCCCCATCAACCGACAACCTACGATGTCTAAAGTCTTCAACTTCACACAGTGTTTGTTCAAAGCAACCAACACCGCATCTGTCAAATGCTTACAATCTCTCAGATTCAACTCAACCAAACCATTGCAAGAAGCCAGCATCGAAACAACTTCTTTGTCGAACAACCACTCGTTCCGAGTCAGATCTAGTTTCCTCAACCTTCTCAAATGCTGTCCTAACGTCGCCAACAAACCACGCTCTCGTTCAATCGCGTTGCAGCTAAGCAATGAAAGCTCTTCAAGACTCGAGCTAAAGCTTAGAGCCAACATCTTTAGACTCAAACCAGACACAAAAGTGCCGCTTGTAAGCCTGATACTAGACAGAGACTTGAAATTGGTAGCGAGAGAGACAAGATGATCATCGGTCAAATCCATAGGTAGACGCAAATCGAGTCTTTCCAAAGTATCAAAACATGTAGCATTGTTCATGAAGTGAACCAACCCATCTTTGCTTCCACCATCATGTATCAACAGAGACTTCAAAGACTCACAAATCTCTGTAACTTTCAGCAAGACCACATCAACCACACTCCTACACGTTATTAACTCAATCTCTTCCACGTTCATCAAACACAGCCCTAAAAACTCTGTTTCTCCAATGCTTCCGCAACGTTTCAGTTTCAGTTTCTTTAACTTTCTGCAACTCTTCCATAACCAGTTAACTCCATCATCATCAGATTGGATTCCGGATAAAGAAACCGATTCCAAACCCAATTCTACAACTTCCGGGTTAGTATTAGACCCGGAAGATGAAGGATCTCTTGTGTGAACATCGATTGATAACTCCTTGAGAGATGAAAACAGAGCAATCCAGGTGAAATCTGAGTTCTGTTGTTTCCAAAGTTTGATGGATAGAGAAGTGAGAGATAAAGAAGTAGAGAGAGGAAGCAAAGATGATGAAGAGATCGGACCGAACAAGAAACTGAAATCTCTGAGGTTGAAGCAGCAAGAAGATATGATTGAGATGAGCTCATCGTTGAAACTCGTGTGATACTCATTATAAGAACAAATTGGGTTAGTGATTGTGGTTTTGATGGTGACAGGGAAGCAGAGAGAGAGGGAAGAGAGAGAAGGACGGTTACGGAGGATAGAGGGCAAAAGGGTAATCACAGAACCGTCGTGAGGACTGAATTGTAAAGACATGGAAGTCTTTGTTGCTCTGTAAAGACGGAGCCATCGCTTTGAGACAAGAGGAACCGATTCGAAAGAAGGTAACGATGAGAAAGAGGAAGAAGACGATGGCAGTCTTGTAAATATCTCGCCGAGAATCTCATCGAATAAAACTTCATCCATTTTTTGGGAGAAATCGGAATCGAAAGAAGAAGATGATGAGACTTTTCTTCTTCTTCTTCTTCTTCGTGGCTCTGGTTCTTGACACTTGTGTTGTTGTTTGATTCTTGAGTCACGCAAGAGACGGCAAAAAGAAAAAAGAATTTGATAAGTTGAGTTGTGTTTGTCGTATGAAAAATTCTTACATTTAATAGCATTAAATTTGTAATATATTTATAATCACATTTATATTTTTAACCAAAAAAAAAGATTTATAATAACGTAAAGTCTTCAATCTAGCATTTAGTTAGGTTTTTTTTTCTTTAACGTTAGCATATTTAATTATCCAATCAGAATTATCAGATAAAGTAGTTTTTCTTTTATTTCTTTTTGTTGACATTGTAAAGAATCAAATATTATAATTTATCCAAATAAATAACTAAAGAAAAAGGGAATCTATGGGTCTTAAATCAACTGAGGGAGAAGAACCAACCTTTCACTTAAGTCAAAAATATGTTTATTACTTTGTGAAATTAATAATTTATTTTCTTCAGTTTTAATAATTAGGTGAAATATAAGGAGTTAGGTGCTTTTTTGTTTTAAGGGTTGAGTTGTCGTTAAAGATAAAATGGAAATGTCGTTAAAGAAAAGATAAAGCTACCTTTCTTACTTAAATACGAGGACAAGTGCGTGAATTAAGTAATTTTACGTGTGTTTGTGTGTAAGTAAACAATTTTGTTGTCAATTTCTATAAGTAAAGAAAATGGCTCAATACTTCTTTAATGTGTTTAATTTAAAACCTCGCAAATTTTGTTTGATAAAATAAATACGAAAAAACTTCCTCAAACAAAAACTTGGTGACATAATCACCAAATAAAATATAAAATATTTAAAACGCTTTATGTCAAGTTCGTGTATTATAACTTATTTTCAATTAAAAAATGTTACTTTTGTGTTTGTTATTTTATTATTTGCTATATCGGTCTTTTTAGAGCCGGTCTGACATATTTAAGTTCCTAGACAAAAAAAAAATGCCATTCTATTTTTTATATACAAATAAAATAAAATTTTATGTTACAAAATCATTTAAAAATCCCATATACATATACCGTTTGTAAAAACTACAATCATACTAAGTTATCTTTGGAAACCAAAATATCACTATTAAATTTATGAACAATAGACAATATATAACTTTATATTGATAAATATTTTGGTTAACTTAAAGTCCACAAACATGGTAAAAAAATCCAATAAAAATTACTCATAATAAAATGTCCTCTGATATTTTTCTTTTTAGGTAAAAAACCAGAATTTTTTAAAATATGTTCCTAAAAATTAGATGTCCTAAGTCATCGCTTGGGTAGTTTGTGCTGTGCATTGGGACTGAGTCTTTAGGAAATCCAAGGATACTTAGATCGTTATTGTAGCTTGTCTCAACGTTCGTATCATATTTTTTTAGGATAATGATTTCTCCGTCTTGTTCTTCTTGGATTATAGTGATCCTGAACGTGACAAGTATATCCAACTCAGGCTGTGCACGAACATGTTCTTGCCACCAGGTAACATCATGGAATAATATGAGCCACTTGTATAGTAATTTGTAATGCGCCTTTCGTCTAGTCAGTATGCATTTCGCCAAGTACTAGAGTAGTTGACTTTTGTGGATGAGGACTGCAATAGTGTAACGATTTGTCATGTACCAAAGTAGGAGGTATGCTTCTATAGGAAACCGGCCATAATGAGCAGGGTTTATATGGATGGTGGTAAGGAAGGGATAGGCCGGGTGGTAAGGGAGGCCAAGAAATGGACCCTGATCAAGACCATACCGGTGTATATAAAGCTTTAGGAAACCATGTAGTGTCTCAATCCCTCTGTAGATCAATACATTGTCGAGTAACGATTCTCTTATTCCATGCGGCATATCGGCAATCTTTTTTCGCAGGTTATTTTCTGTTGGATTGTCTGGACTGAGGGTGTATATCATGGGTACTATTGTCGAGATTTGACGCTGAGTTCTTGAAAGAAAATCTGGGAGGAAGTTGTCTTTTCCTTTGATGTGTTTAACATCGAATTTCCACTGGGAAAACCAACTTGCCCACCTGAGTAACTGAGCTTGTGGTAGTACCTTCTGCTTGAACTGAATCATTTTTGGAAAGGATGACATGTCCATCTCGATGAGGAAATGTTGGCCCACCAAATGAAACTCAAATTTTTCTATTCCTCTTTTGACAGCGAGTATCTCCTTGTAAGTAGAATGATAATGTTTTTCACTATCTTTGAAGACTCCACTTTTATAGCCACATATCTGTCTTTTACCTTTCTCGTCTTCTTCTAAGAGTATTGCTCCCCAATAGCAATCACTTGCGTCCGTCTGCAGAATTCTTTTTCCTTTTGCTGGGATTTTTAGTGCTGGTAAGGTTGTGGAAATTTTCTTCAATTCTTTTACTGCTTCTGTGCATTTCTGGCTCCAAGGAGGGGCATCTTTCTTGAGTTGAGCAGAGAGAACCGATCTGTGTTTTGCAAGACCATGAATGAAATCCGACATATAATTGACAATCCCCAGAAACTGTTGGACTTGCTTGAAAGATAGTCGTTCATCTGGAAACTCATTGAGTTGGGTGGCAATGTGAGGTTGGAGGTAGTATTCTCCCTTGGATATGTGCATTCCCAGAAAATCAATCTCCGTTTCTCCGATCACCATTTTCTTTTCTGATAGCATAATACCGTATTTTTGTACGATACTGTGGAACTTTGCCAATAATGAAGTGTGGGAATCTATGTCTGGCGAGAATAGCAGAATATCGTCGATATACACCAGCGCATTTGGGAGGATAGGCTCGAATATCTTGATCATAGCTTTTTGGAATAATGAAGGAGCTACCTTTAGTCCAAAAGGCATGACTTTCCAGTGGTAATGACGATCTGGTACACAAAATCCCGTCTTTGGTCTGTCTTCTGGTTTGATTCCAAGCTGCCAAAATCCTGCTTTTAAGTCAAATTTGGAGAAGATTTGTGCTTGCGGGAGTTTTTGGAATAACACTTCTCTCTTTGGCAAAGGAAACTTGTCATCGGCAAGGAAATGGTTGAGTGGTTGATAGTTGATGACCAATCTGAGTTTTCCTCGCACCTGTTCAGCCCGTTTGTTGACGTAGAATGCTTCGCATGCCCAAGGTGAAGTGGTCTTCTCAATGAGATCTTCTTTTTGGAGTTGGTCAATCTCTTCGAGTGCAAGATTGTAGTGATCTGGGTTCATTCCTGGGTGACTTGCTTTAGTTGGGTTGATATCTTCATTCTTCTTGAAAGGTAAGGATATGAAGAAATCTGGATTCTTCCATAAAGGAGATGAGCACTTTGTGAGAAACTCCGAATGAGAGGTGGCGCAAGATGTCTTTGCTATTTCTTCTTTTATGGGATTAAGCATCTCCATAGGGTATAGATGAGACACCGTTGTCCAAGGTAGCAGCTGATTTTTGTGCTTGAGACCTTTTGGGTGCCACGAAACTCTCCGAAGACTATGGAGGATATCAAATCCAAGTATAAAGTCCTTTCCAGGGAGTTCAGAACCAAATACTTTGGATTTAATCATGTATCCGGGGAAAAGTTGGATGTATATTGGCTTGCTGATAAGAGAGATATGAAATATCTGGCCGTTGGCTGCTTTGAAAGCGACTGAACATGAATTCCAATGTGAAGCTGGGAGGAGGTCTGGTTTGATGATGGATGAAGCAGCTCCAGTGTCAAAATAGGCAATGACCGGTATTGGTTTATCATACTTGTTTGGGAAGATGTAGATCTTGGCATTTGGAGATGGTTGGGTTAGATACACCAATTCTTCTTGATGTGATTGCTCTACTTTGCAGAAATCGAATGTGTAGAGGTCAAACAACATGAACTGGTCGTCTCTATCGCTTTCATCTCCAGTATCCTCTTCTGAAGATTCATCTTCAAACTCCATACCCATTGCAAGAACTGTATCATCAGTTGGTTCATCATCAAGGGAAAAGATGGATTGAATATCCGAGTCATCAATATCTTCAACTTGTGCCAAGTAGCCAAGGAGGTTCTCTCTCTTCTTCTTGTTAGGACACTGTTTCGCATAATGTCCCTTCTTCTTGCAGATGTAACATCTGTCTGATTTTTTGAAACCTCTTTGAGTTTTCTTCCTGAAGAATTTCCATTTCTTTCTAGAAGATAACTTTGGATATTTCTTCTGCCACTTGCTTCTATAGCTTTTTTCTTTTCCATGACTTGTAGAACAATGGCATTTCTTTTCTCTGCATTTGATACTGAGTTCCGGCCGATCACATGCTTTTCCTAGAAGTTTTCCTTGTTCCTGAAGCTGTTTGAAAAACTTCTGGTGGTTGCATAGCTTTTCAAGGGCTGCCAGAGAAATTTGATATATTTCTCCGAGTGAAGCTTGATTGAGAGGCATATTCTTGAGAGACAATACCCTTGACGTTTCATTTCCAAGTGGTTCTGGAAGTGAATTCAGGTACGCCTGTTTGAGGTTGACATCATCTATTCCATTTAGGGCATAGAATCTCTTTGACATCCGCTCATAATGTCTTTCAAGATCCTTCCTCTTGAAGGAACATCATCTCATGCTAAGATATTCTTCTCTTGCTTGGATAGTATAGTGATCCCATGTGCCGAGAAATTCATTATGAATGTGTCCCACCAAAGCATCGATTGTTGGAGATTGTCGGATTTGTAATTGTCGATATTGACCTAGGCTTATCCACCATTGCCTGAGACGTCCTTGGAATTTAGCCACCAGTTTATCAATCGATGTAGGTAAAGTGGCTCCTGGGTTAAGTTGTTGTTCTGTTAGCCATGCATGCATCTCATATACTTTGTCACGCCATTTTGAAGGGGGAACATCATCAAAAGAGAAACCCTTATGTGGTTCTGTACTAAACCGCGGGTTTCCTTCTGTCTGATCTTGTCCAGTTCTTGGGTTTCTTCATATACGTTTCCACCTTCACTCTCTATGTCTTCTTCAACCACAGCAGGTGAAGCCATCATAAAATGTGGGATCATGGCCTCATCATTCTCATCTTTTAATGTTGTTGGTACCTTATTCATCATACTTCCTTGAGAAAGTCTTTTTTCTTGTTTTGCGACCTTCTCGAGAAAAACAGTGATTGGATTAGCGTGCTCCACCATGAATTGCATTTTGCTGGCTTCGGGTTGGTCTTGAGATTTTGATGTCTCGGTAAGCGGTTTGGGTGGTTCAAGTATGGCTTCCTTCCCTGGTCTTTTTTCTGTTGGCTTTTTCTTTTTGGTAGACTGTTGTTCATAGAGAACTTTTGTTGGTAAGAAGGAGGATGCTCCAAAAATACTTGGGTCTTGGGAAAAAGATAAAGGTTGTGTTTGGGCTGTGTAAGGTGGTGTGTAGATGGGATATGGTGTAAAAAGGTCATATGGAGTTGGTGGTTGAGTTTTGGGTTGGTTTTGTAAGGAGTGTAATTGAGCTTTAAGGGACTTTAGCTCGGACTCTTTTTGGAACATGAGGGGAGAGTTCATGGAGACAGTAGTTGCAAGGTGGAGAAGTTCTTGGTGGAGAGAGATTATCTTTTTGGTGAGTTCTTTAATGGAAAGGTCCATGATGGTTACCTTTTTGTCAATCTGGCTTAATAGATGGTTTTGGGTTACGGCGTTCTCCGACTGCCAGTTTAACGTTGCTTCTGCGGCACTGATCTGCTTTNGCAGAGAAATTTGATATATTTCTCCGAGTGAAGTTTGATTGAGAGGCATATTCTTGAGAGACAATACCCTTGACGTTTCATTTCCAAGTGGTTCTGGAAGTGAATTCAGGTACACCTGTTTGAGGTTGACATCATCTATTCTATTTAGGGCATAGAATCTCTTTGACATCCGCTCATAATGTCTTTCAAGATCCTTCCTCTTGAAGGAACATCATCTCATGCTAAGATATTCTTCTCTTGCTTGGATAGTATAGTGATCCCATGTGCCGAGAAATTCATTATGAATGTGTCCCACCAAAGCATCGATTGTTGGAGATTGTCGGATTTGTAATTGTCGATATTGACCTAGGCTTATCCACCATTGCCTGAGACGTCCTTGGAATTTAGCCACCAGTTTATCAATCGATGTAGGTAAAGTGGCTCCTGGGTTAAGTTGTTGTTCTGTTAGCCATGCATGCATCTCATATACTTTGTCACGCCATTTTGAAGGGGGAACATCATCAAAAGAGAAACCCTTATGTGGTTCTGTACTAAACCGCGGGTTTCCTTCTGTCTGATCTTGTCCAGTTCTTGGGTTTCTTCATATACGTTTCCACCTTCACTCTCTATGTCTTCTTCAACCACAGTAGGTGAAGCCATCATAAAATGTGGGATCATGGCCTCATCATTCTCATCTTTTAATGTTGTTGGTACCTTATTCATCATACTTCCTTGAGAAAGTCTTTTTTCTTGTTTTGCGACCTTCTCGAGAAAAACAGTGATTGGATTAGCGTGCTCCACCATGAATTGCATTTTGCTGGCTTCGGGTTGGTCCTGAGATTTTGATGTCTCGGTAATCGGTTTGGGTGGTTCAAGTATGGCTTCCTTCCCTAGTCTTTTTTCTGTTGGTTTTTTCTTTTTGGTAGACTGTTGTTCATAGAGAACTTTTGTTGGTAAGAAGGAGGATGCTCCAAAAATACTTGGGTCTTGGGAAAAAGATAAAGGTTGTGTTTGGGCTGTGTAAGGTGGTGTGTAGATGGGATATGGTGTAAAAAGGTCATATGGAGTTGGTGGTTGAGTTTTGGGTTGGTTTTGTAAGGAGTGTAATTGAGCTTTAAGGGACTTTAGCTCAGACTCTTTTTGGAACATGAGGGGAGAGTTCATGGAGACAGTAGTTGCAAGGTGGAGAAGTTCTTGGTGGAGAGAGATTATCTTTTTGGTGAGTTCTTTAATGGAAAGGTCCATGATGGTTACCTTTTTGTCAATCTGGCTTAATAGATGGTTTTGGGTTACGGCGTTCTCCGACTGCCAGTTTAACGTTGCTTCTGCGGCACTGATCTGCTTTACTGAACCATCTGGATTCTTAACATTTGGATTCCGGATTTTCCATGAGTGCTTTATATTGCTTTCTTCAAACTCCTTGGATGGAAATGGTGAATCCTGCTGGGATGGGGGTCCGAACATGTAACTTAGTTGTACCTCTTCTTTTTCAGGTGTTGTGGGAGTTGAGCCACCTGAATACAATACATAGTATTCAAAATTCTTGCCACTTGGTTCTCCGAGAAGGCCAACTTGTGGATCTCCAGACTCAAATCGTTCTTTGAGAATTTGTTGTGTAGTTTTCTTTTTTCTCCTACGCCTTGGGGTGTCATCATCATCAGAACTATTCATCTGACAGTGTTGGCAATCGCAAACATCAAAGAATTTGTGGCCTGTTTCATCTTGGAAAGAGTAAATGGGATCTCCCAACGAATCAAAGGATGAGATCGGAACACCATCTAAACGTGGATTGATCTCCAAGGTTTGAGTGTCTTCAAAAGGAGTAATTGTATTGATTTCTGTGCAGAAAGCCGTTGGTCTTGACTTTTCTTCTTGTTGCTTGAAGGCAATCTCTACAGCTCCATCTTTTCTCCTATGAATAGAAGAGTCCACCGATTGTATTGGGGTACTCCGGTCATGGAGTTTTTCGTAATTGGTAACCCATGATTCTGGAAGTAACTTGACAAGCTCATCTCTAGGAATCTGTCTAGGAATATGGATGCACGACGGGCTATGCTGTGACTCCAATTGTATGAGTAGTGCATCTTCAGTGTCTCTTGGGAGACTTAAGTCCATTGCATGATTTTGGACTCTGTACGCCATTTGATGGTGAAGTGTTGCCGCATATGTGTTTCCAATCTGTGGAGCGCCTGTGATTTGCAGCTGGATTTGCATGTTCTGATATATTTGAGGGTCTTCCAATGCCACGTTGAAATTTGGGAAGAGGGTGACGAAAACAGTGCCAGCGTTTAGTGTTGTCTGGATAGTTGCAATACAAGCATGCTGGTATTCCTTGTATCGGGTGTCAAGGAGAGCTACCCGTGCTACAACTGGTAAGCCTTTTCTGCCATGGAGTGTTAGCGCCAAACGTATTGCTCCATAGTGAAGATGAGTATATCCTTGAGTTCGCCAATGATGTATCATGCCTTCATTGATTCTGAGGGGAATCATCTGTTCTGTTTCTGTCGCCGGGATAAGGTGTTGTTCCAACGGAGAGGCTAGAACAAGCTCCTTTGCATTATGTTTGTTAGGGACAAACACCTGGCGAATGTCTTTTGGAAAAGTGGAATTTGGTTTGGTGAAAGCTTTGTAAGGATTAAGTAATGGGAGTTGGGTAATAGGAACTTTGCTATCATCACTCACATACTCTACTTCATATAAGTAATCAATCTTTTTAGAAGTTGATCGTCGAAAAGAAGGGGTTTTAGACAAAGAAGATGAACTTTCCATAATATAAGATAGGACCAGAAACCAAGACAAAATACTATAACTCTCTTCTAACCATTGAAGTAATAACAGTCCATAAGTTGTCTCCCTGTTTTATTTTACCTACTACGAATATAGAGAAATCAATCAAGAGGTGCTTAGCTACGCAAACCGAGGCAAAACTATTGCAACATTAAAAGCCTCAAGGTACTTCGAGCATTACAACCTCATAGAAATTTTTCTCCATACCGTTTTTTCTTAGCATAGTTAGATTTCTGATGTGGAGGATCCATTAATATGGCAACCACAGAGCATACTTTCATACTAGCATGGCAGAAGACAACGTTATGGCGTATTACCTTTCTGGAAGAGAAGAGCTAGAGTTTAGACTGCCATGGCT
>NC_025695.1:27474165-27476884 GCF_000633955.1 Camelina sativa
CAGTTCATGTTGTTTGACCTCTACACATTCGATTTCTGCAAAGTAGAGCAATCACATCAAGAAGAATTGGTGTATCTAACCCAACCATCTCCAAATGCCAAGATCTACATCTTCCCAAACAAGTATGATAAACCAATACCGGTCATTGCCTATTTTGACACTGGAGCTGCTTCATCCATCATCAAACCAGACCTCCTCCCAGCTTCACATTGGAATTCATGTTCAGTCGCTTTCAAAGCAGCCAACGGCCAGATATTTCATATCTCTCTTATCAGCAAGCCAATATACATCCAACTTTTCCCCGGATACATGATTAAATCCAAAGTATTTGGTTCTGAACTCCCTGGAAAGGACTTTATACTTGGATTTGATATCCTCCATAGTCTTCGGAGAGTTTCGTGGCACCCAAAAGGTCTCAAGCACAAAAATCAGCTGCTACCTTGGACAACGGTGTCTCATCTATACCCTATGGAGATGCTTAATCCCATAAAAGAAGAAATAGCAAAGACATCTTGCGCCACCTCTCATTCGGAGTTTCTCGTAAAGTGCTCATCTCCTTTATGGAAGAATCCAGATTTCTTCATATCCTTACCTTTCAAGAAGAATGAAGATATCAACCCAACTAAAGCAAGTCACCCAGGAATGAACCCAGATCACTACAATCTTGCACTCGAAGAGATTGACCAACTCCAAAAAGAAGATCTCATTGAGAAGACCACTTCACCTTGGGAATGCGAAGCATTCTACGTCAACAAACGGGCTGAACAGGTGCGAGGAAAACCTAGATTGGTCATCAACTATCAACCACTCAACCATTTCCTTACCGATGACAAGTTTCCTTTGCCAAAGAGAGAAGTGTTATTCCAAAAACTCCCGCAAGCACAAATCTTCTCCAAATTTGACTTAAAAGCAGGATTTTGGCAGCTTGGAATCAAACCAGAAGACAGACCAAAGACGGGATTCTGTGTACCAGATCGCCATTACCACTGGAAAGTCATGCCCTTTGGACTTAAGGTAGCTCCTTCACTGTTCCAAAAAGCTATGATCAAGATATTCGAGCCTATCCTCCCAAATGCACTGGTGTATATCGACGATATTCTGCTATTCTCCTCAAACATAGATTCCCACACTTCGTTACTGGCAAAATTTCACGATATCATACAGAAATACGGTATTATGTTATCAGAGAAGAAGATGGTGATTGGAGAAACGGAGATTGATTTTTTGGGAATGCACATATCCAAGGGAGAATACTACCTCCAACCTCACATTGCCACCCAGCTCAATGAGTTTCCAGATGAAAGATTATCTTTCAAGCAAGTCCAACAGTTTTTGGGGATTGTTAACTATATGGCGGATTTCATTCATGGTCTTGCAAAACATAGATCGATTCTCTCTGCTCAACTCAAGAAAGATGCCCCTCCTTGGAGCCAGAAATGCACAGAAGCAGTGAAAGAATTGAAGAAAATTTCCACAACCTTACCAGCTCTAAAAATCCCATCAAAGGGAAGAAGAATTCTGCAGACGGACGCAAGTGATTGCTATTGGGGAGCAGTACTCTTAGAAGAAGACGAAAAAGGGAAGAGACATATTTGTGGCTACAAAAGTGGAGTCTTCAAAGATAGTGAAAAACACTATCATTCTACTTACAAGGAGATACTCGCTGTCAAAAGAGGAATAGAAAAATTTGAGTTTCATTTGGTGGGCCAACATTTCCTCATCGAAATGGACATGTCCTCCTTTCCAAAAATGATTCAGTTCAAGCAGAAGATGTTACCACAAGCTCAGTTACTCAGGTGGGCAAGTTGGTTTTCCCAGTGGAAATTCGATGTTAAACACATCAAAGGAAAAGACAACTTCCTCCCAGATTTTCTTTCAAGAACTCAGCGTCAAATCTCGTCAATAGTACCCATGATATACACCCTCAGTCCAGACAATCCAACAGAAGATAATCTGCGAAAAATGATTGCCGATATGCCGCATGGAATAAGGGAATCGTTACTCGACGATGTATTGATCTACAGAGGGATTGAGACACTGCATGGTTTTCTAAAGCTTTATATACACCGGTATGGTCTTGATCAGGGTCCATTTCTTGGCCTCCCTTACCACCCGGCCTATCCCTTCCTTACCACCATCCATATAAACCCTGCTCATTATAGCCGGTTTCCTATAGAAGCATACCTCCTACTCTGGTACATGGCAGATCTTTACACTATTGCGGTCCTCATCCATAAAAGTCAACTGCTCCAGTACTTGGCGAAATGCATATTGACCAGACGGAAGGCGCATTACAAATTATTATACAAATGGCTTACATTATTCCACGATGTTACCTGGTGGCAAGAACATGTTCTTGCACAGCCTGAGTTGGATATACTTGTCACGTTCAGGATTACTACAATCAAAGAAGAACAAGACGGAGTAATCATTATCCTAAAGAAATATGATGCGAACGTTGAGACAAGCTACAATAATGATGCTTTTGCCTCGGGGAATTTCCATCAACGTGCAAAGCAAATTGCATTATTGAATGGATTTAATGAATCTGAAGTTGACCCTAATCTTCTTTGTCCTCACACAGCTCACTGGCACAACAGACACGTCTACCCGCTAGGATTCGCTGAAGAAATACGACAAGTGCTTGCAGGCTTCCATGATCAATACGCGTGGCCACAATCAAATCCAGATCATCCAGTCTACAGAGTTGAAGGGAAAA
>NC_025695.1:27477122-27486336 GCF_000633955.1 Camelina sativa
TCACTGGCACAACAGACACGTCTACCCGCTAGGATTCGCTGAAGAAATACGACAAGTGCTTGCAGGCTTCCATGATCAATACGCGTGGCCACAATCAAATCCAGATCATCCAGTCTACAGAGTTGAAGGAAAAACGTACAAGATAAAACGATACATTCCAGGCCAAAAGATCTACATCACAGAAGTCGCCTCAGACAGTGAAGAAGACGACAACGGATAAGATAGACGTCGCCTCTCTTTTGGAGATAGGGGGAATAAATAATAAGTGAGTAATATATGATAGTGAAATATATGGTTGTGAGATAGTTGAATAAATGGAAGGTTGTAAAATAAAGTAGAGAGTTGAATAAATGGAGGGTTGTAAAATAAAGCTTAGGGAATATTACTATGAATGATAGTCTAGAAATCATCACAAATGGTGATATCATTTTGAGGGATAAAGAACCAATTTTAACTTTAAATTAATCTATGAATAAAATCATTATTTGAAAACCTATTTCGAAACCAAAATGCTACACCATTTTTAACCTTTATGTCAATTTTTTCATTTAAATGAGATTCTTGATAAATCATCTTATGAATTGATGAACTAGTTACTTTTATGTCTGTATGTACAGCTTCCACAAAAACTATGATTTTTGAGGTGGTGGCAATTGGCATTGCTCTAATTTGTATGAGCAACTCTTTTGATAGTTTCTTTTCTATGGGGATCAGCGTGGCTTGAAGATGAATAAAACAACCTTGAACAAAGAAAATATATCAACAACATGGGAAAGACCACTTAAGAGTTTTTTTTTTTTTTTACAACTATAAGGAATTAGGTTAAACGAGTCAGTTTAAGAGGTATACTTAAGATGAATATTTGTGAAAATGGTTTATAAATGTCTTGTGTATTATTCCTGATCATATACAAATCTGTGACCTCTTAATTTTCTAGGAAATTACCATTCACAATAGTCATTTATAAAATAATGATGTTTATGTTGTTTTACAAAATTTTAAAGATAGTTGTGTATTTTTAACCAAATAATTATATGGTCATTGCTATTAAATAATAGTAATACAGATATAACAATCATTTTTACTTTCTTGGCAATGTTGCTACAAAAATGATGATGGCCAGATAGATTCCTAAGAAGAAAATATAATTGACAAGTGGCAAGAATCCAAATCTATTAGGAAAATATGAAGGGAATTGAGATTTGTTATGCGATATATGAATCCTAATCTAGATAAGAAAAAATTAGGCTTTTGCTAAAACTTAGTGCTTATAAAAGATATATATATTGAAGAGAGACATACACAACAAAACTATGATCAAGTAAATTAACTTCTAATTGTACTACTACTAGAGTACTAGTTATATTATAAGTTATCTGGTACACCTTAAAATTTCCTCTTTTAAGTCTTATGCTACTTAATTACAAATTGTATTAAACAAAAGTCTTATGCTGAATTTAAAAAAGCGTGAGAGTCTAGGGACCAAGCTTGTTTTAAAGACTCCAAAAAACAACCCAAAAGCTGTTCATATTTCTCTCTCCCGAGCACCTGAGAAAATCTAAATCTATCATCGGAGCGTGAACAACACTCTCCTCTTTGGCAAAATCCAGAACAATGCTAAAACGACACCGAATCTTCCCTCACCACCAATAGAATTCTGCCACGTCACCTTCTTCTTTCCCACAGTTTTCTTCCCCTTTTCCCATAAACCCCTCTAAAATCCCTTCTTTTAGGGTTTGTTTCAATCTCATCCATCTTCTTCAATCTCTCTCACTGATATTTTTACAATCACTGTTCATTCAATAAAGCTACAAGCTTCTTCGTCTTCAACTACTCTCTATTGTTTGCGTTGATGTAGCAGAAAAAAAAAGAAAAACAAAGAATGTTTCGTTTCTCGTTCTGCTTCTTCTTTCTCGTTCTGTTGCTATCGGCTGGAGAGATTTCATCGCAGTTGGGTTCTGGTCCGCACATTACCGATGTGAACATACTCTTACCTCCGAAGATGAAGAACCCAGTTGAGTACCGCCTTCAAGGAAGCGATGGCTGCTTCAAATGGTACCTTTACCCTAAAAAACCCCAACTCTCTTATCATGTTCAATGTAGCTCAGCTTAGATATTTGCTAAACTATGATTATAACGAGCTTGATTAGAGGAATGATTGCTTTTTCTTAACTGGGTTTTTGTATTAGAGCTTCGAAGTTCCTCAGAACATGATGATTATTAAAGGAATGCTTAATTTGTGATATTGTAATGCAATGTTTGCTGCTTAGTTTTTATATATAGATCTGCTAAGTGGGTGTTCTTTAGTGTTAGGAACTTAATTCAAGAGATACTAGCTAATTGTAGAGATACTGGATTTTAGATTTTCTCTGTACTATTAGTATGGAAGTTTTTTTTTTCTTTTCAAGTCTTAGCTGTACTGTTAGATTGTGTCTGCTGCGTTTATGAAAGCTCTCACGTATGATGAGATATAAGATATTAAGGTTCTGTTTCCTTGTGTATTGTTCAATTTAAATATCTGTGAATAAAGTGATTACAAATCTTGAGTTTGTTTGTTTTTGTTTTAAATTTTTGCAGGTCATGGGATCATCATGATATTCTGTCAGTTACACCTGAGTTTAATTCGAGTAGTCATTGTTCGACCAGCGCGCGTGTGAAATCGATTGCCTCGTATAGTGGTAGAAAGGAAACTGCAGTTTATGCCACTGATTTACAGACCGGGATGGTGATTCGCTGCAAAGTTTTTATTGACAACTTCTCGCGGATTCAAATTTTTCATAATTCTATCAAGCTTGATCTTGATGGACTTTCCATGCTTAGAGTCCGCGCTTTTGACAATGAAGGTTAGTGCTTTGGATGTATTAACTTTGTCGTTTCACAGCCTTTTCTTCGTTCCTGCTTGATATTTGGGTTTTAGTTTATCATTGACATTCTTAATCGTCTATAGCCTAACGGTTTGATATAATGTACTGTTTTTCTTCAGTTTTTGCTGTAATTTTTTTTGCTCTTCTGAAATCTATCTGTAGAAAACGAGTTCTCGTCACTGGTGGGTCTACAATTCATGTGGAAACTGATGCCTGAAAGTGGTGGAACAACGCATCACCTTGCTCATGTGCCTTTGAAGGAATCTCCGTTGACTGACTGTGGAGGACTGTGTGGCTACTTGGATATCCAGAAAAAGCTTGAAGATAGTGTATGTATATCTATTGATTGTGAATTACTGAATTGAAAAATTTGATGGATGAGAGATCTAATGTGACATGGTAACTGCAGGGTGTATTTGCTGATTTGTTTGTCGTGAAGGGAACCAAAATTGGACATGAGAAGGTTTCAGTTCATCTGCTTGAGGCTCCTCTTACACATATAGCCGATGAAATAGTACTAACGGTAGCAGAGGCCATGTCTCTTGAGCCTCGTTCACCAGTCTTTGTCCTGATGGGAGCTTCTTTTGGTTACACGTTAAAGGTCATGCGTGGAAATGTTCCTCAAGGTTTGTCTACATCTTGGAGATTAGTTATTTAGCAATGTTTGGGTTATTCGATAACCTTGTGTGTTTAAAGCTGAGTTTCCTTGATACATATGTCAAATGAATTCAGTGTATAGAGCAGCCTTAGTACATTTATATCAAGCTGGCAGGATTGTTCTAGGATGTTTCAGTGGTGTTAAATCATATTGTAATTTCTTTTTAACTGTAGCTCGAGTGTGATATGCTATGTTGCTTTCCAGTCTCGGTCTTGATTGGTCTATTGTTTATTTTATTTGCAGCCGTGCATCTTCCATCATCACATCATAGATGGTCTGCATTGAACTCTTCTGTTGCTCAAGTAGATTCTTTGTTAGGTCTGACTAAAGCATTAAGCTTGGGGGCAACAACAGTTGTTGTTGAGGATACCCGGGTTGCTGGCCACATTCAAGGATCATCTATTAATGTTGTCATTCCAGATACTCTTATCTTGTACATATCACCTTGGTCAATGTCAGAGGATCTTATTATAGAATCAAAACCTTTTCCATCATCCATGCATTGGTATGTGGTGTCTGGTCGTCAATATCTAATTCAAATGAAGATTTTCTCTGGAAGACCTGATGCACATGAAATCTATATAACTGAGGTATTGCTCTTTTCTTTTACCTTTTTAGCATGCCCACACGTAGTTTGCATCAGTTCTTTGTGTGACAATGTTACGTTGCTTCTGTATATTCTAACAATAGGACGTGGTGCATAGTTTCTTTATCTTTAGGTTTCAATCAATCGTCCATAAGCTTGTAAGGGTAACCACAATGTCTTTGGTCATGAGTCTCTTTATACTGAGCATGCGTGTTTTTCTTGGAGAGGAAAGTGCTGGTGGCTGGCTACACAGTATTCAAATCTTTAATACTGAAGAAAAGCCTGATGACGTGTCTTTTGTGGCTGTTTATTTTCTCACTGCTGTTCATTTGATTGCTTTGAAGTTTCTCTTTTCTTTGCTGAGTTGTCCAAATGATTTATCGTAGATAATATTGCATGTATGTTCAACATAATAATTTTCTTTGTGTTGATTGCAGACGGATGACATAAAACTGTATGGAAACGATTCCGATTATTGGAAAATTCTCTCACTGCCAGATGAACTTCCCTCTGAATATAGTCAGCGAAATTCTAGAATTTTGAACGCAATCTCACCAGGATTAGGAGAGATGACAGCTACATTGACTTACTTCAATGGGCATCAGGACTCAAAAGAGGTGAGAAAATTAGATATCTTTGGAACCCTTTTTGTCTCGTTTCATTTGTTGGCACTGCAGGTTCAATATTTTTGTCTTTAGCAGGTTCTCAAGGTTGTTCAAGAAATTATGGTTTGCGAAAAAGTGCAGTTCACATTAAACAGTGAAGATGACATACCTAAGATCCTACTCCCTTGGACCCCTGCTGTTTATCAGGAGATGGAGCTAATTGTGACAGGAGGTCAGTTTCCAATTTAAGGTTCTCATGACATTTTTTTTTCCTGTTTTACAACCATGGTGACTTGATGATTATTCTCCTTATTGTAGGTTGTGCAAAAGCATCGAGTGACTACAAGTGGTTCACTTCAGATATGAGCATTTTGTCTGTGTCAGCTTATGGAATTATCCAGGCAAAGAGGCCTGGAATAGCCACTGTAAAGGTGGTGTCGACTTTTGATTCACAAAATTTTGATGAGGTATGTTAACTTGTTTGCATATTTTCCATTTGTTGTTATTTCAACAAATAGATCATAAATAAATTCATATGCTCAAACTCTTTGTTACGGTGCTGATTATTTTATTCTTCATAGGTTATTGTTGAAGTTTCCATTCCATCCTCTATGGTTATGTTGCAAAAGTTTCCAGTAGAGAGAGTTGTTGGATCATACCTGCAAGCAGCTGTCACAATGAAGGCTTTGAATGGTTATAACCGGAACTATCATTTGTTACTTCTGCTGTTTATTTATCATATCTCTTTTTGTTGTGCTTTATTTTCTTTTAAATTGTTAACTTGGAGATCTTATATATCAGGTGCCTCGTTCTCTAAATGTGATGCTTTTAATTCATTGATAAAGTGGAAGGCGGGGAGTGACTCTTTTGTTATTGTTAATGCAACATCTGAGATGATGATGTTGGACGAATTAAGAAGCATAGACTCCAGTCCTCCTTGTTCACGGGCCTATATATATACTTCGTCTCCTGGTCGCACAGTTCTACAAGCAACTCTGGCAAAAGAGTTTCATTATTTTGATAAGTCTTTAAGTGAATCAATAGATTTGAAAGCAACTTTGAGTATCGGATCTTATCTGCCACTTTCTGTCAGACAAGATAGTGATGGGAATCATCATGGTGGATACTGGTTTGATAAGGCACAAGAAGAAACTGAATTTGGTGTTAGTAAGCTATATCTTGTACCTGGGACATATGTTGATGTCATGCTTCTTGGGGGACCTGAAAGGTGGGATGGCAATGTTGAATTCACCGAGACTGTGAAGACACTGTATGAAGATGAGGAGGATCGTACAAGCAGAGTTAACGTCCATCATGAGTTTGACCGCCACGCTAATATGTATAAAATTTCATGCCAGAAGCTTGGCTCCTATGTAAGTTGCTGACATTTTATGTGATTATTTTATGGATATTTGTTGCAAATACTTTTGATATCTAAAGTGAAAGATGACGCTGTCACCTCTTCCCTGCTTGAATTCATCCAGAAACTGGTCTTCTTGCGTGGGAATCTGGTGGGTATAGACCATCCTTTACCTGCAGTGGCAGAAGCTGTATTGTCTGTTCATTGCAGCTTACCATCCTCTGTTGTGCTCATTGTTGATGAACCTGGTATGTTCAATATTTCCTCTTCCATAGGTTGGATCTTTCAGAGTTGCTCTAGGATTTACCTCCACTGTTTAAGAATGCCATGATTAGCTCATGACTTGAGGTTATACATGTCATTTTACAGTTAACAAGCTTGATGTGATTAGAGCTGCTAGTCAAGCTGACAGGGCACCAGGAAGACTTCGTGTAACTCCTGTGACTGTGGCAAATGGGCAGATAATCCGTGTGGCTGCTGTTGGTATTAGCGAATCTGGAGAAGCTTTTTCAAACTCGTCAACTCTTTCTCTCAGGTGGGAACTGAGCAGTTGCAAAAATTTCGCGTACTGGGATGATGATTATAACTCAAAAATGACAAACTCTAGCTGGGAGAGATTTCTGGCTCTTCGCAATGAATCAGGATTGGTAAAGATATTAACCAATTCCCTCGTCTATTTCATTCTTCCGATGTTAAATTATATATCTTTGACCATATACTGTTTTGACAGTGCACTGTTCGAGCCACGGTTTCTGGTATTGATTATTCTGTTAAAAGCCAATACTCAACTCTGCTTCCACAAGGTTCGGAAAGTACTCTCACTGATGCTGTACGCTTACAGGTATGCATGTTGGAAGATTCGTTGTTATTCATTACTCCCACATTTTTTTATTATGTATTCCCGCAAAGGCTCCAATTAGTTTTTTTTCTATAGTTATCTGAATTAACTTGTTACTATCACAGATACGGCTGTAGTTGTTTCTTATTTCTGTAAATTGGTTGAATATGCAGTTGGTTTCCACACTAAGAGTCACACCAGAGTTCAACCTGGTATTCTTTAATCCTAATGCCAAGGTAAATCCTACTCATTAGCAAGCGTTTATTTTGGTGCATACATTGATACATTGGAAGCATTTGATGGTTTGAGTATATGCATTTCCCTGTATCTTTATTGGTCTCTGGTTATACAATTTTTGAGAGAACCAGAACTAGGTCTGTAGTACTAATTCAATAGTTTTCCAACCAAAGGTAAATTTGTCAATGACTGGAGGGAGCTGTTTGTGGGAAGCAGTTGTGAATAATTCTCGTGTAGCAGAAGTTATACGGCTCCCATCTGGGCTGCAATGCTCGCAAATGATGCTGTCTCCAAAAGGGTTAGGAACTACACTCGTGACAGTGTACGACATTGGGGTTTCCCCTCCACTTTCAGCTCTTGCGTTGGTAAGTGTGTGTTCTAAACATGATAAGCTAATTTTGGAGAATTGTGGGATTTTATTGATTTGTTAATGTATGTGGAAAATGACTATGACTTCTAACGGAGAATATTTTGGGGCCTGTTGTGTGGAGATCAGTGTCTGGATTTTCACTCTTGATTTTTATGAACCCTGAATCTTTCATGCAATTTTTATCATACAGATTAAAGTTGCAGATGTGGACTGGATAAAGATTGCATCTGCGGATCAGATAAGTATAATGGTATGTTTAGCAGGTCTATCACTTTCGTTAGTATTATGCTATTCCCTCCCCGTCTGTTTTTAGTTCTTTTTTGGTTCCACATTGCTTTTTGTGATATCTAGTATGGTATTCTCATGCTTAATTTGAATGCGGCAGGAAGGAAGTACACACTCCATTGATCTCTTGACTGGCATTGACGATGGGATGACCTTTGATTCTTCCCAGGTTTAAGACATAATATTTGTAGATAACTTGATTCACTGTTCTTGTTTTCCTTTCTCTAACATATTATGAAAATAAGCATTGTCTATCTAGCTACAACAATCTAATATACCTGAATTATATATATTATCAATAGAAAAAAAAATGATATTTTGTAATACGATGTCTCTTTATGACTTAATTTGTTTATTAGCTCTTCATACAAGTTATTGATTACTGAACTGTCAATAAGTGCAGTACCCACTTATGGACATTATGGTGCATATCGAGGATGATCTCGTGGAGCATGTCGTTGATGATGATTTACTTTCTGTTGGTGAACACGTGGCAACTTCCTCTTTTAAAGTTGCTGCTAGACGACTGGGAATAACAACCCTATATGTGGGTTTTCTTCTTGACTCTTTCCTTGCTGTTATGATTTTCTTCTAGAACTAGGATATTTAGGTACATCTGAAGCAAACTTTTTTAATAGGTCAGCGCAAGACAACAGTCAGGAGATAAAGTAGTAAGCCAAACTATTAAAGTCGAAGTTTATTCCCCACCAAGACTTCAACCAGAAGGAATATTTCTTGTTCCTGGTGCTTCGTACGCGGTATGATATATGGAATATTTAATCTTTTTCTTTTAATCTCTGAGATTTGGGTCACTGTGTAGCACATAACAATTTTTTTGTCTGATAAGCATTTTTTATTTTGGTACTTATAGCTCACTGTTGAAGGAGGCCCGACCATGAATGTTTCTGTTGACTACACCACTGTGGATAACGAAGTTGCAAAGATTGAAAAATCAGGACGCCTATACGCAACATCACCCGGCAACACGGTAGGGGCCAAAAGGCTTTGAGATCTACCTTTTTAAAAAAAAAATACTCAAATCCAATTAAGCAGAACAAAATTTGGCTGAAAATTCCAGCTATGCTCTATGGAAAGATATGGACTTGAAAGATATGAAATTTTGACCTTGTTTCTTTTGTGACCAGACAATCTATGCAACTATTTACGGGAGTGAAGGTACTGTAGTTTGTCGGGCAACAGGCAATGCTGAAGTAGGGATTCCTGCTGCTGCAATGCTGGTAGCTCAAAGTGACACTGTGGCCGTTGGACATGAAATGCCTATGTCCCCATCATTTCCTGAGGTTAGAATCATTAGCCAGAAATAACTCGCTGCTTAAGTTAATTCGTCTGGAGTTCTCACTTCCAAAATCTGATTCTTGGTATTATCAGGGAGACCTTTTGTCTTTCTATG
>NC_025695.1:27486436-27490392 GCF_000633955.1 Camelina sativa
TCATGCGTGGAAATGTTCCTCAAGGTTTGTCTGCATCTTGGAGATTAGTTGTTTAGCAATGTTTGGGTTATTCGATAACCTTGTGTGTTTAAAGCTGAGTTTCCTTGATACATATGTCAAATGAATACAATGTATAGAGCAGCCTTAGTACATTTATATCAAGCTGGCAGGATTGTTCTATGATGTTTCAGTGGTGTTGATTCATATTGTAATTACTTTTTAACTGTAGCTCGAGTGTGATATGTTATGTTGCTTTCCAGTCTCGGTCTTGATTGGTCTATTGTTTATTTTATTTGCAGCCGTGCATCTACCATCATCACATCATAGATGGTCTGCATTGAACTCTTCTGTTGCTCAAGTAGATTCTTTGTTAGGTCTGACTAAAGCATTAAGCTTGGGGGAAACAACAGTTGTTGTTGAGGATACCCGGGTTGCTGGTCACATTCAAGGATCATCTATTAATGTTGTCACTCCAGATACTCTTATCTTGTACATATCACCTTGGTCAATGTCAGAGGATCTTATTATAGAATCAAAACCTTTTCCATCATCCATGCATTGGTATGTGGTGTCTGGTCGTCAATATCTAATTCAAATGAAGATTTTCTCTGGAAGACCTGATGCACATGAAATCTATATAACTGAGGTATTGCTCTTTTCTTTTACCTTTTTAGCATGCCCACACGTAGTTTGCATCAGTTCTTTGTGTGACAATGTTACGTTGCTTCTGTATTTTCTAACAATAGGACGTGGTGCATAGTTTCTTTATCTTTAGGTTGTCAATCAATCGTCCATAAGCTTGTAAGGGTAACCACAATGTCTTTGGTCATGAGTCTCTTTATACTGAGCATGCGTTTTTTTCTTGGAGAGGAAAGTGCTAGTGGCTGGCTACACAGTATTCAAATCTTTAATACTGAAGAAAAGCCTGATGACGTGTCTTTTGTGGCTGTTTATTTTCTCACTGCTGTTCATTTGATTGCTTTGAAGTTTCTCTTTTCTTTGCTGAGTTGTCCAAATGATTTATCGTAGATAATATTGCAGGTATGTTCAACATAATAATTTTCTTTGTGTTGATTGCAGACGGATGACATAAAACTGTATGGAAACGATTCAGATTATTGGAAAATTCTCTCACTGCCAGATGAACTTCCCTCTGAATATAGTCAGCGAAATTCTAGAATTTTGAAAGCAATCTCACCAGGATTAGGAGAGATGACAGCTACATTGACTTACTTCAATGGGAATCAGGACTCAAAAGAGGTGAGAAAATTAGATATCTTTGGAACCCTTTTTGTCTCGTTTCATTTGTTGGCACTGCAGGTTCAATATTTTTGTCTTTAGCAGGTTCTCAAGGTTGTTCAAGAAATTATGGTTTGCGAAAAAGTGCAGTTCACATTAAACAGTGAAGATGACATACCTAAGATCCTACTCCCTTGGACCCCTGCTGTTTATCAGGAGATGGAGCTAATTGTGACAGGAGGTCAGTTTCCAATTTAAGGTTCTCATGACATTTTTTTTCCTGTTTGACAACCATGGTGACTTGATGATTATTCTCCTTAATATAGGTTGTGCAAAAGCATCGAGTGATTACAAGTGGTTCACTTCAGATATGAGCATTTTGTCTGTGTCAGCTTATGGAATTATCCAGGCAAAGAGGCCTGGAATAGCCACTGTAAAGGTGGTGTCGACTTNTTTTTTTTTTTTTTTTTTTTTTTTTTTTTTTTTTTTTTTTTTTTTTTTTTTTTTTTTTTTTTTTTTTTTTTTTTTTTTAGATTCAAAGAGGCTGGATCATAAATAAATCCATATGCTCAAACTCTTTGTTACGGTGCTGATTATTTTATTCTTCATAGGTTATTGTTGAAGTTTCCATTCCATCCTCTATGGTTATGTTGCAAAAGTTTCCAGTAGAGACAGTTGTTGGATCATACCTGCAAGCAGCTGTCACAATGAAGGCTTTGAATGGTTATAACCGGAACTATCATTTGTTACTTCTGCTGTTTATTTATCATATCTCTTTTTGTTGTGCTTTATTTTCTTTTAAATTGTTAACTTGGAGATCTTATATATCAGGTGCCTCGTTCTCTAAATGTGATGCTTTTAATTCATTGATAAAGTGGAAGACGGGGAGTGACTCTTTTGTTATTGTTAATGCAACATCTGAGATGATGATGTTGGACGAATTAAGAAGCATAGACTCCAGTCCTCCTTGTTCACGGGCCTATATATATTCTTCGTCTCCTGGTCGCACAGTTCTACAAGCAACTCTGGCAAAAGAGTTTCATTATTTTGATAAGTCTTTAAGTGAATCAATAGATTTGAAAGCAACTTTGAGTATCGGATCTTATCTGCCACTTTCTGTCAGACAAGATAGTGATGGGAATCATCATGGTGGATACTGGTTTGATAAAGCACAAGAAGAAACTGAATTTGGTGTTAGTAAGCTATATCTTGTACCTGGGACATATGTTGATGTCATGCTTCTTGGGGGACCTGAAAGGTGGGATGGCAATGTTGAATTCACCGAGACTGTGAAGACACTGTATGAAGATGAGGAGGATCGTACAAGCAGAGTTAACGTCCATCATGAGTTTGACCGCCACGCTAATATGTATAAAATTTCATGCCAGAAGCTTGGCTCCTATGTAAGTTGCTGACATTTTATGTGATTATTTTATGGATATTTGTTGCAAATACTTTTGATATCTAAAGTGAAAGATGACGCTGTCACCTCTTCCCTGCTTGAATTCATCCAGAAACTGGTCTTCTTGCGTGGGAATCTGGTGGGTATAGACCATCCTTTACCTGCAGTGGCAGAAGCTGTATTGTCTGTTCATTGCAGCTTACCATCCTCTGTTGTGCTCATTGTTGATGAACCTGGTATGTTCAATATTTCCTCTTCCATAGGTTGGATCTTTCAGAGTTGCTCTAGGATTTACCTCCACTGTTTAAGAATGCCATGATTAGCTCATGACTTGAGGTTATACATGTCATTTTACAGTTAACAAGCTTGATGTGATTAGAGCTGCTAGTCAAGCTGACAGGGCACCAGGAAGACTTCGTGTAACTCCTGTGACTGTGGCAAATGGGCAGATAATCCGTGTGGCTGCTGTTGGTATTAGCGAATCTGGAGAAGCTTTTTCAAACTCGTCAACTCTTTCTCTCAGGTGGGAACTGAGCAGTTGCAAAAATTTCGCGTACTGGGATGATGATTATAACTCAAAAATGACAAACTCTAGCTGGGAGAGATTTCTGGCTCTTCGCAATGAATCAGGATTGGTAAAGATATTAACCAATTCCCTCGTCTATTTCATTCTTCCGATGTTAAATTATATATCTTTGACCATATACTGTTTTGACAGTGCACTGTTCGAGCCACGGTTTCTGGTATTGATTATTCTGTTAAAAGCCAATACTCAACTCTGCTTCCACAAGGTTCGGAAAGTACTCTCACTGATGCTGTACGCTTACAGGTATGCATGTTGGAAGATTCGTTGTTATTCATTACTCCCACATTTTTTTATTATGTATTCCCGCAAAGGCTCCAATTAGTTTTTTTTCTATAGTTATCTGAATTAACTTGTTACTATCACAGATACGGCTGTAGTTGTTTCTTATTTCTGTAAATTGGTTGAATATGCAGTTGGTTTCCACACTAAGAGTCACACCAGAGTTCAACCTGGTATTCTTTAATCCTAATGCCAAGGTAAATCCTACTCATTAGCAAGCGTTTATTTTGGTGCATACATTGATACATTGGAAGCATTTGATGGTTTGAGTATATGCATTTCCCTGTATCTTTATTGGTCTCTGGTTATACAATTTTTGAGAGAACCAGAACTAGGTCTGTAGTACTAATTCAATAGTTTTCCAACCAAAGGTAAATTTGTCAATGACTGGAGGGAGCTGTTTGTGGGAAGCAGTTGTGAATAATTCTCGTGTAGCAGAAGTTATACGGC
>NC_025695.1:27497360-27501100 GCF_000633955.1 Camelina sativa
GTTGCTCTAGGATTTACCTCCACTGTTTAAGAATGCCATGATTAGCTCATGACTTGAGGTTATACATGTCATTTTACAGTTAACAAGCTTGATGTGATTAGAGCTGCTAGTCAAGCTGACAGGGCACCAGGAAGACTTCGTGTAACTCCTGTGACTGTGGCAAATGGGCAGATAATCCGTGTGGCTGCTGTTGGTATTAGCGAATCTGGAGAAGCTTTTTCAAACTCGTCAACTCTTTCTCTCAGGTGGGAACTGAGCAGTTGCAAAAATTTCGCGTACTGGGATGATGATTATAACTCAAAAATGACAAACTCTAGCTGGGAGAGATTTCTGGCTCTTCGCAATGAATCAGGATTGGTAAAGATATTAACCAATTCCCTCGTCTATTTCATTCTTCCGATGTTAAATTATATATCTTTGACCATATACTGTTTTGACAGTGCACTGTTCGAGCCACGGTTTCTGGTATTGATTATTCTGTTAAAAGCCAATACTCAACTCTGCTTCCACAAGGTTCGGAAAGTACTCTCACTGATGCTGTACGCTTACAGGTATGCATGTTGGAAGATTCGTTGTTATTCATTACTCCCACATTTTTTTATTATGTATTCCCGCAAAGGCTCCAATTAGTTTTTTTTCTATAGTTATCTGAATTAACTTGTTACTATCACAGATACGGCTGTAGTTGTTTCTTATTTCTGTAAATTGGTTGAATATGCAGTTGGTTTCCACACTAAGAGTCACACCAGAGTTCAACCTGGTATTCTTTAATCCTAATGCCAAGGTAAATCCTACTCATTAGCAAGCGTTTATTTTGGTGCATACATTGATACATTGGAAGCATTTGATGGTTTGAGTATATGCATTTCCCTGTATCTTTATTGGTCTCTGGTTATACAATTTTTGAGAGAACCAGAACTAGGTCTGTAGTACTAATTCAATAGTTTTCCAACCAAAGGTAAATTTGTCAATGACTGGAGGGAGCTGTTTGTGGGAAGCAGTTGTGAATAATTCTCGTGTAGCAGAAGTTATACGGCTCCCATCTGGGCTGCAATGCTCGCAAATGATGCTGTCTCCAAAAGGGTTAGGAACTACACTCGTGACAGTGTACGACATTGGGGTTTCCCCTCCACTTTCAGCTCTTGCGTTGGTAAGTGTGTGTTCTAAACATGATAAGCTAATTTTGGAGAATTGTGGGATTTTATTGATTTGTTAATGTATGTGGAAAATGACTATGACTTCTAACGGAGAATATTTTGGGGCCTGTTGTGTGGAGATCAGTGTCTGGATTTTCACTCTTGATTTTTATGAACCCTGAATCTTTCATGCAATTTTTATCATACAGATTAAAGTTGCAGATGTGGACTGGATAAAGATTGCATCTGCGGATCAGATAAGTATAATGGTATGTTTAGCAGGTCTATCACTTTCGTTAGTATTATGCTATTCCCTCCCCGTCTGTTTTTAGTTCTTTTTTGGTTCCACATTGCTTTTTGTGATATCTAGTATGGTATTCTCATGCTTAATTTGAATGCGGCAGGAAGGAAGTACACACTCCATTGATCTCTTGACTGGCATTGACGATGGGATGACCTTTGATTCTTCCCAGGTTTAAGACATAATATTTGTAGATAACTTGATTCACTGTTCTTGTTTTCCTTTCTCTAACATATTATGAAAATAAGCATTGTCTATCTAGCTACAACAATCTAATATACCTGAATTATATATATTATCAATAGAAAAAAAAATGATATTTTGTAATACGATGTCTCTTTATGACTTAATTTGTTTATTAGCTCTTCATACAAGTTATTGATTACTGAACTGTCAATAAGTGCAGTACCCACTTATGGACATTATGGTGCATATCGAGGATGATCTCGTGGAGCATGTCGTTGATGATGATTTACTTTCTGTTGGTGAACACGTGGCAACTTCCTCTTTTAAAGTTGCTGCTAGACGACTGGGAATAACAACCCTATATGTGGGTTTTCTTCTTGACTCTTTCCTTGCTGTTATGATTTTCTTCTAGAACTAGGATATTTAGGTACATCTGAAGCAAACTTTTTTAATAGGTCAGCGCAAGACAACAGTCAGGAGATAAAGTAGTAAGCCAAACTATTAAAGTCGAAGTTTATTCCCCACCAAGACTTCAACCAGAAGGAATATTTCTTGTTCCTGGTGCTTCGTACGCGGTATGATATATGGAATATTTAATCTTTTTCTTTTAATCTCTGAGATTTGGGTCACTGTGTAGCACATAACAATTTTTTTGTCTGATAAGCATTTTTTATTTTGGTACTTATAGCTCACTGTTGAAGGAGGCCCGACCATGAATGTTTCTGTTGACTACACCACTGTGGATAACGAAGTTGCAAAGATTGAAAAATCAGGACGCCTATACGCAACATCACCCGGCAACACGGTAGGGGCCAAAAGGCTTTGAGATCTACCTTTTTAAAAAAAAAATACTCAAATCCAATTAAGCAGAACAAAATTTGGCTGAAAATTCCAGCTATGCTCTATGGAAAGATATGGACTTGAAAGATATGAAATTTTGACCTTGTTTCTTTTGTGACCAGACAATCTATGCAACTATTTACGGGAGTGAAGGTACTGTAGTTTGTCGGGCAACAGGCAATGCTGAAGTAGGGATTCCTGCTGCTGCAATGCTGGTAGCTCAAAGTGACACTGTGGCCGTTGGACATGAAATGCCTATGTCCCCATCATTTCCTGAGGTTAGAATCATTAGCCAGAAATAACTCGCTGCTTAAGTTAATTCGTCTGGAGTTCTCACTTCCAAAATCTGATTCTTGGTATTATCAGGGAGACCTTTTGTCTTTCTATGAGCTCTGCAGAGCATACAAGTGGACTATTGAAGATGAGGAGGTCCAATTCAGTGTTCACCATTACAGTATAAATAGTAATTTATTTTTCCGACTCCCATGTTTATGACATAAAGCTCTGTTTTTTCTTGTTAAGGTGTTGATTTTCATTGAATCATCCATTAATGCGGAAGAGAATGCTGGTTTTGTCAATGTCGTCCAAGGAAGGTAACTTAAGATTATCGCATGTGCTCTTGCATTTTTATACACTATAGATTAATAAGATGCAAACCGTTGTTCAATTATGGTTATTATTTATTTTCAGGTAAGGATAATTATAAACTTTTCCCTATAGGGAAGTTGCTTTTCACTAGTCTAAAATATCCTTACAAGGCATCATCATGCTCAACATCATACAACTTTTTGAAGTTGGCTTAGCTAGTGCAATTAGCTTGCACGTAAAACATTGTTCGAACTAATATTTACTCAAGCTTAGAAGCCAAAGACACAGTTTGTTAGTTATAACTTGAGCTTAGTATTCCTGTATTTTGTTCAGCTAAGGTTTATGCAGATTAGTAAACTTTGACCGTCCATCTATACAACTCAACAAATTCTAAAGAGCAGCTTATCTTTTCTCTTACAGATCAGCTGGCAAAACCAGAGTCACAATTGCCTTCTCATGTGATTTCGTGTCTCCTGGCTTGTACTCTGAATCTAGAACGTATGAAGCGTCGATGATTTTATCTGTTGTGCCTGATCTCCCACTTTCTCTGGGGACGCCTATGACTTGGGTGCTTCCGCCTTTTTATACATCATCAAGTCTATTACCTTCATCTTTAGAGCCACAAAAGCATAGGGATGGTCAAAGTCACAGAGGCAATATTGTCTATTCCATATTGAAAGACTGTAGTT
>NC_025695.1:27502265-27533330 GCF_000633955.1 Camelina sativa
TGATTTTGAACGAGACACCATATCAGTTAATGGCGGAAGTGTCAAAACAACAGATAGCAACAATGTTGCATGTATTCAAGCCAAAGACCGCACAAGTGGAAGGATTGAGATTGCTGCTTGTGTGAGGGTTGCAGAGGTATTATAAATGTGGAAGTGTTATAGTAGACAATGTTATAGTAGAGGATCGTTGTCTGCTCTAGTGCATAGCCACTCGATTCTATTATTCTATTTGCTTCATTTATCTTCTATTTGTCTACTGTGTTTGTAACATAGAATTCTGTCAGGTTGCTCAAATAAGAATGAAGAGTGAGGGGATCCCTTTCCACGTGATAGATCTAGCTGTTGGCGATGAACTTGAACTTCCAATAAATTACTTTGACAGTTTAGGTAACGCTCTCACAGTATTATGTGCATGCTTCATTTTTTTGTGTATTTGTTTTGTTTCCTTAATCTTTGATTTTGTTTTGAATAGGAATTCATTTTCTCGAAGCACATGGAGTTACTACATACAACGTTGAAACTAATCATCGTGATGTTGTATCTATTAAGACTGTCAATGACCAACCAAGTGCCTACATTAAGGTGTGTTGATCCTTATTTTCAATTAGACATGTTTTGCTTATATAACATACTTAGTTAAAAAGTTAAGATTTTTGACGTACAATCTATTTTCTGTATATAATGAAGGGATTAAAACATGGAAAAGCTCTCATTCGGGTTTCCATTGGCGGTAATATCAGGAAATCAGACTACGTTTTGGTAAGGACTAATATCATGAATCGAGTTACCTAGCTTTATAAATATTCTCTGTAAAAAATAACTTAGTGTCGTGTAGTTATGCGTCTGTTATGATTGTCGCAATTGGCTATATCACAGATGTTTTCTTTTGTCAGGTTTCAGTTGGGGCGCGTATCTGTCCTCAAAACCCGGTCATTCACACAGGAAATTTCTTAAATTTCAGCATAGCAGGTAAAATGTCAAATCAATTCTACATGATAAAGCCATTCGAATGCCCCATTATATTAAAAAATACAGATTTCTTAAAATCTAATACAATTGCAATGTGATTTAGGGGCAGATCATCAAATCTCTGGTCAATGGGTTACATCAAACAGAAGTGTCCTATCCGTCAATGTGGCATCTGGCCAAGCTAAAGGGATCAGCCAAGGCTCAGCTCACGGTAAATATTTTCATGCTTTTTCAATAAGATATATTATTTATCTTGCTGCTGATCGTTGTTGCGTATGCACAGTTACATTTGAAGGTCATGGTTTGAAATTGCAAACAAAAGTCACAGTGCTACTTGGAAACACAATATATGTTGACTCTCCAAAAGAAACACTGACAAATGTAGACGTCCCTGCTGAAGGGTATAACTTTCCAGTAAAATTCAGGTCTGTAATCTCTTAATGTTGCATTGTAAAAACATTTATAAATTAAACTAGTCACTGATGATGATATAACTGCAACAGGGAGAACAAGTTTGCCGTCCCTGAGGCCATGTTTAACTGCCAAGTAGACCCTCCGTTTATAGGGTATTGATGCTTATTTCAACTATACTTGCAGTAATTTATGTGTATATATATATATATATATATAAATGCTCGTTCTTGCTTTGACTCTTACTTATCTTGCATTGAAGATACGCAAAGCCACGGATGGATCTTGATACTGGCAACACTTATTGTCTTTTCTTCCCATACTCACCAGAGCATCTGGTTCACTCCATGACTATAGCAAAAGACATGAAACCTCATGTGTCCTTCTCCATTAGTGCTTCACTCAAAGAAGCTCATCATGTTTCGGGATCTGCATCTGCACTTCTTATTGGAGGGTTTTCTGTAACGGGGCCAAACAAGGTTATCAAGTTTCTTACTTTCTTTGCATCTCCGAAAGTATCGTTAAGCAAAGCCTATATGTGCTTTACGTGAGTTTGACCTGGAAATATTTTGCAGCTGAATATAGATGCGAATTCAAACACGACCATCATTTCAATACTGGGGAACACCGGTAAATCCCGTATATCCATTGGTCGTTAGTTTTTTCTTCTTTCTCTCTTTTTTATATAAAGAAATGCAAATGATACGTAATATTACTCATTGCAGATGTTCAAATTCACTGGCGTAACAAAGGTTGGCTATCGATCAGCTTGATCAAAAGGGAAGATTTTGGTATCGCAGGGCATGCACTATACAAGGTAATTTATCACTTAAACCCTATCTATAAGTTCAGTAATCTAATCCACCCATACTAGTAAAAGATTAACAATTTAGTAAGCTNTCAAACAGAAGTGTCCTATCCGTCAATGTGGCATCTGGCCAAGCTAAAGGGATCAGCCAAGGCTCAGCTCACGGTAAATATTTTCATGCTTTTTCAATAAGATATATTATTTATCTTGCTGCTGATCGTTGTTGCGTATGCACAGTTACATTTGAAGGTCATGGTTTGAAATTGCAAACAAAAGTCACAGTGCTACTTGGAAACACAATATATGTTGACTCTCCAAAAGAAACACTGACAAATGTAGACGTCCCTGCTGAAGGGTATAACTTTCCAGTANAGAATCCTCATCACTCTCCCTGCTACTGGTGAGCTACTTCTTATTACACTGGTTATAGATTAGGCTCTAGTTCTTCAACTTACCATGTGATGAAATATTTTCTACAGGCCAAAGTGTAGAAATCGATGTCTCCTATGACACGGGCGAGTCCCTCTCTAAAGATGGATACTCTATTTTGTTCAAGATACTATGGAGCGTTTTGGTGTTGACTGTATCAGCGATCATCATGTTGAAAGTGATAGATAGATCAGGTCCAACAGGAGCTACTAGAACTGCAACAAACGGTGGAGCTGCAGCACCGGGAACACCAGAAAGAAGAAGCGGTGTGGTTACTTACCACGAGGAATCTCCTAGAACACCATCACCTTTTATGGAGTATGTGAAGAGAACAGTGGATGAAACTCCTTATTACAAAAGAGAAGGAAGAAGAAGGTTCAATCCTCAAAACACTATGTAAAATCTAAGATGATGATGATTTTGTTGCTAGTTGGAAACTTTGTTCATTAGAGATTAGAACATCTTTTTGTTTGTAAACCACCAAACCCGAGGCCAGCAATGTTTATAGAATTTGTAAATTGAATTGTCATCAAAGGATCCGTAATTTGTCAGATATAGGCAAGTTATTTAGGTTTTTGAATTAAGGGAGATTATTCGATGTATAAAGTTTGAAACTAGTGCATAGAAGATCAAGATCGATGTTTCCAAAAAGTAGCCAGGGAAGTGACTATATGGAAACATTATGGTCCGTTTATAAGCTCGAGCTGTGCTATTACCATTTATGGTTTTGGTAGTCTTTAAATATAAATAAGTCTTGGTTTTGCATTTGACAAAATTAACAGTGGAAAAATGAAATAAAATTGAATAAAAATCATAGATATCAGAAGATGACCCGAGAAGCAAATCGGTGAATTGTGCAATTCACTTGTGACGACAGTGGTGGTTCACGGACACAAGGCCATGACAATAGAGCGGTTAAGCTTTCCCACAAAGTAATGGTTAATTTCCTGTAGCAAAAATGATTGTGAGTGATAGTGATGATTCCAACGGTGATGATGAATCTATCGACGGTGATGTTGATTATATCGGTTACGATATTTACGATCGAGAAATAATTGGTATGGCGACGGTGATGTGAGTGTTTGATGGGCTGAAACGGAGGTGGCGTGAATTAAGGTTCTGATGTGGTTAATCGAGCAAAGAGAGGAATCCTCGATGGCAACGACTATTGTCACATTTTTGTGTGTTTAATGTTGATGTATAGATAACAAATTAATTAACAACGTATATAATATGTTAGCATATAAGTTAAAAGAAAAGAAAAACCGTTTAAAAAAATCTTCTATATATTAAAAGATAAACATTTTTGAAGAAATACTCACGTGTCATCAAAAAGTTTTGTGCTTAATTTATTACTTACCCTTAATATTATATAATATTATATAAAAATATCATTATTATTCAATTTATTTACATATACAATATTTTGTTCCTATAAATTCTAAAATTGGTAAATATGATTCAAATATAAATAAATATTATCTCCTACATGTTTTCAAAATTATTTTCAATAACATGAGATGTAAAAAATATGTATTTAAATCATATTTACAAAAATATAAATAATATTATTTCTTATTGTTTGAAATTTTTTAACAAAAAAAATTGAAATTAATTTTGAATAAAAGATATTGGAAAATCTTTAAAAAACAATTTGACAACATTTTAAATTTATTGTAAACTATAAAATATTTGAACTTATGCAAATCCTAATTTTCAGTTTTCCATATAGAAAATTTCTGATATATAAGACTAACTTATATTAAAGATTCCTTCATTTCAAAATTAACATATTAAAAAATAAAAAATCTTATATATTTTTAATATTATTTCTTAAAAATTTCGAGGGACAGATTTTTATAGATAAAAAAATATTATACCCCTTATGGAGTATGGCTACCGGGACGGATTTGACCCGCTTAAGAATTTAGATCATTCGTTTTGAGAAGTTTTAATCTTTTTGATGGTTTTTATCCGTTTCATAATTTTACAAATTTTATACAATTCTGATTAGTCACTAATTCGGTAAACGTTAGATTCGGGTATGTTGCTTTGTGAATCTTAATTTTATGCTAAAACTTTTATTATTTCAAAAATCACAAATTGAATGAAACCAAACTAATATAAATTTGAGATGTAAATGATTTAACAAATAATTATATCTATAAATGTAACTCTATGTGTACATAATATATTACAAACTTTATATTAAATATAGTTTTTGATAATATATTTCAAACTTTATATTAAATATAGTTTTTGAAATTAATCACGCACGTATGTGCGGATCCGTACCTAGTAACATTTGTTTTGTAAATAATTACATTGGAGTTAAAAACAAAATTAATCATTTACGAAAGGGGTATAACTTATTTTAGTACAAACACGCGGATCCCTGGTCGGAATTATCAATAATGAAACATAATGTAATATAAAAATAAAGTTCGGAAGTGTTTGTTAAAATGGTCCGTTAGTTAGGTGGTATAGGTAATGGTTTCACGTGTAGGAGGCCTCCTGTTCGATCCCCCGATCCTCTTAATTTTTTAATTTAAGTCAACTATTCATGTATTAATATTTGTAGACATTGACGAGATTTGGAGTCATAAATTATGAAAATGTGATTAATTATTATGGGATTTCATTTTTTGCCATAAGTAAAACAAAACAAAAATTATGGAAATGTGTTTAAGTAGGGATAAGTTTTTTAAAGTGGTTGCTATATTTGTATCCTGATTTATACAGAAAATTTTAATTTAATTCTTACCAATTATAATTTCAATTATCAATTTATGCCGAAATCATATCTGAAATTTTAAATTTGACCAGTTATAGCTTCCTTTATTTTTATTTTGAGGATCTTAGAAATTTAATTACTAATCTTCGAAATATATTTGCTTAGATTTTTTTGTTAAAACTAAACTTGCCGAGTACTCTTCATTCATCTATATAAAGAAAAGATTATTTCAACCATTGATACCCATTGTTTAAGGTTTTGACTTTCTCTACAATTGAGATTTTAGTTAACGTTTCTTTTATTATATTTTATTTTTCATAACATTTTTTCAACACTGACCTAATTTTTTATATTGTAGAATATGATCTGAGATAGTTGGAAAACTATGGGTATTATTAAGGCAGTCTCCAAAATATTTAATTAAAATTCAAGGTATATATCTTATCTTGCTCTTATATTTGGTTGACTTTTTGAGATGGTAATGACATGGGACGTAGACCATATTACCATATTTTAGTCAATCTGCTTTGAATAATTTATCATGTGATTTTACTTTTAAGGATAAAGAGAAGAATACTTTAATATTCATAATCAATTTCATTGTTCTAAGGCTGTCATTTTTTTATAACATAATTTCAGAAAAAAATGATAAGTAGGATGGAAGCTATATTTTTGTACTTCAGAAGTTAGTGTTACTTTTTATCATTATATACTCGATTTTACATAATATTTTTAACGTTTAAGATTTTTAATATGTTTCATATTTAAGATTTTTTATATGTTTCATATTTGTTTCAAAGTTTTTGTTACAAAAACGCATCATATATATTTACACTTGATATAAATTTCATGTTTAATGTTTTTTTTTCCTCTAATTTACGTTTTAAATAATCTTATATCTTTATCTTTTAATATATATATATATATATATATATTTTTTTTTGTTTCTTGCAGATGAATGATTTTGTGTAAGCCTCTCTTGATTTGATCCCATCTTCCAAACATTTAAAAATATTAACACTAAATTCTCAACAATAAGAAAATCCTTCTGAATTAATTTTATATTGTATAATTTTGTGATAAAAGAGATTGATATGTCATTATCCTTTTATTTGATATGTAACTTAATGATGAAATAATTTTTTAATTTTTTTAACCATAGTGTTCATAAAGCATAATATATAACATTTATTAAATTATTTATTTAGATATACTAAATTTACTATATTTTCCACTATTTTTCAGTCGTGATGGAACTGGACGAGATTTACCACCCGTAACAAAATTACGTTTAATATTTTCAACAAACACGGGTTGATTTTCGGTACGGTTGCAGTATTCTTACACTAAAAATTTGACAAAACACTGTAAAAGAGTGGCCAACTAATTTTTATGGAAAAATACTACTAGTATACAAATAAAATTTTACGACCTAAAATGGTTAATATTTGATTGAATATATGTTTTACCATTGTTTTTTTGAAGTAATTTAATTTACTAATTAAGTACATATACTTTAAGAAACAATAATGAACGTTTTAAAAAATCCAGTTTATTTATGGTATTAAGACGATAAATAATATATGTCAACTGAAATGGGTAAATTTGAATAATGAAAAAAAACATATTGAATGATTTTTTTTTTAAAAAGGGACATAAATTTTAGATAAAAGTACGAAATCAAAAATATAGGTAAATAAATTCAAGTGTTAGGTTTTCACTAATTCAGATAAAGATTGATATGCGACAGGTAGTTAACTACTTTAGAACGGACACTTTGAATATTTTGTTATTTTTGAAAAATAATTATATAGTTTTTGAAAATTATAATTTTTGGATTATTTCAACTAACTAAATAAAAGAAATATTCAACGGAGAAATATGGTATCCCGTCTAAATTTCTTATCCAATCTCATTTAGTAAATATTGTTTAACGAGTAATTATTTAAAATAGAATGAACATAAGACAAAAAAAATTCCGATGAAGACGAGATGAGACGGGATGAGTCGGGACGAGAGGGGATGGGACGGGACTGGATGTGTTTCACGTTCCAAAGTAAATACCATTAGGGTTAAATTTTTTAAAATTTACATGAAAAAGAACGCACTTGTGCTATAACACCCATGTTAATATAATTCTTAGTCATTTTACAAATTTAAAATTTGTATGAAAATATTTTGTCTCGTGCTGTAGCACGGGTTACTACCTTCAGACGGGTAATTTGAGAATTTTTGGTATTTTAGATAATATTTTGAGAGTTTTGAGAATTATAATTTCTATAGTTAGTAGAAATTAAACATACAAATGGAGAATACATGTGTTTCGTCTAAATTCTTAGCAAAAATTTATTAATAATATTATTATATTGATAATTCTTTAAAATAAATTGGTTATGGGACATAAAATTTCTAATGGGATGGATCAGAACGGGAAAAGGATGAGATGGGACAAGACGAGATCTAACACTCCGTAACAAAATTACTTTAACATTTCATCAAACACGGGATGTCTTTGATTATTATGGATGGATTGAAAAAAAAATAATTTTATATTTTCCAGCTAATGAAGATGATGATCACGTTTATTTTCGGTACGGGTTGCGGTATTCTCCATATACACCAAAATATTGACAAAACACCGTGAAAGAGTGGCCAACTAATTTTAATGAAAAAAATATTACTATTATAAAATTTAAATTTTCCAACCGAAAAAGGTTTATTATTTGATTGAATATATACTTTACCAGTATTTTTTTAAGTAATTTAATTTACTAATTGAGTACATATACTTTAAAAAACAATAATTAAATTTTGAGAAAATTCCAGTTTATTTATGGTATTAGGACGAGAAATAGTATATGTAAACTGAAACGGGTAAATTCGAATAATGAAAAATAATATATTGAATAGTTTTTTTAAAAAGGGACATAAAATTTAGATTAAAGTACAAAATAAAAAAATATAGGTAGATGAATTTAATTATCAAGCTTTCACTAATTTGGATAAGGATTAACGACTTTGGAACGGGCACTTTAAAATTTTTGGTATTTTTGAAAATAATTATATAGTTTTTGAAATTATAATTTTTTGGATAATTTCAACTAACTAAATAAAAAAATCAATAGAGAACTCATGTATCCCATCTAAATTTCTTACCCAATCTCTTTTAGTCAATATTGTCTATTGAGTAACTATTTAAAAGAGAACGAACATAAGACAAAATTCTGATAGATACGGAACCAGACGGGACTGGATGAGACAAGGCAAGATGAGACAGGATGAGACGGGACGAGGGGTGATGAGTTGGGACGTGAGGAGATGGGACATGACTTGACGTGTTTCCAATTCCAGAGTAAATAAGTTTATGCTTAATTTTTTTAATTTAAATGAAAAATAACGCTTGTGTACTATAGCACTTGTGTACGCACATTTACTATAGCACCCGTATTAATATAATTTTGGTCATTTACTAATTTAAAATTTATATGAAAAAATTTATCCCGTGCTGTAGCATGGGTTACTACCTAGTTATCATGTAAGTAAATATACTAATGTATAAAATAACGTAATAACTAAACTATAAAAGTATACAAACATATTAATAGTATAATTTTAGCTAATAACATACATATAATAACTGATTTAACACAATACATATAAATTTACCAAAACATTTATAAAATTATCGCGATAAAATGAGATTTACTGTATTAATCAAATAGTAATAATTGATCATTCTTATATTGATATACGATAATTCTATCTTATTATATAAAGTTTAGTTCTCAAAGTTACTAACTCACTTTTTGTAACTCACTAGATCATGACCAGTGTCACGATCTGGTGAGTTTTTAATTTTGATCTATGATCGTTAAAACTAATACATGATTTTAACACGTAACAAGTAACTAATCTGAAATTTTGACATATGTAAAAGTTAATATTTAATAAGAGATTTAAGATTACGATAAAAACAATAAAATTGTTCCAAACAATATTAATAATATTAAAAAACACTATTAAAAAATTACAAAAATTAAGCAATTTTTTTAAAATAATTATAAGGAGATTATATAAATATAATTCATAAAATTCAAATTATAAATTTTTTTACATATTTTAATTTTAAGTTATTAATTCTACAAAAAAATAGAAAAGGGATTAAGAAAAATATACATAAAATTATTAATTCTAATAAATGTAAAATACACACTTCTATATAAACATAGATCATTTCATATTATTCATCTAACAAAATAATTTATTCAAAAATATTGCTTTCAAGTTTCTTCTATTGGTGAAATTTTTTAAAGAGAAATACCCTAAAATAGCACTTAAACAAGTTTTATGGACAATTAGAGCACACATTCCATAAATTTCCAAAAATAGCACAATTTAAAATATTAAAATATTTAAAATTAATTTTTAGAATTTTTTTTTAGGTTTGGTTCTCAATTCAAATATAGGGTATAGTTTTGAGGGGTAGGGTTTAGTATTTTGAATTTAGGATTTAATTTTGAAAGATTAATTAGTGCTATTTTTGGAATTTTGAGATGTTGTGATAAGTTTGGAAAAAACTTATTTTGGTGCTATTTTTGAGAATCTCCCTTTTTTAAATGGGAAGACAAATTTTCCTTATTCTATATAACCAAAATATACTATTTTGGTGCTACTTTCTCCTTTTTCAGTTTGGAATAGGTAAGATTAATATGTTGACCCAAAAAAATGAAGATTAATATTTGCATCTTCTTTTTCTAATACTGTATTTAAAATTTATTGTAGTAGTTTTAGATTGTTTTATTTAACATATTAATTGTAGTAATTTATTTAACATATTAAATTTACTGTATTTTATCAACCTAATGGTTGGATAAAATAGGCTAATCAAACACAAGCTTACAACAAACATAGATATATTGGAAAAACATTAATCATTGTTGATAGATCTATAGGAGCTTAGAGATCGAGCCTACATCATGGTGTGTTAAAGAAACTTGCATAAATACATTGAGAAATTTAATATTAGTTACTATCAAAAGATTTTGTGATGTTGGAAAAGGGTCTTTAGTTTCAGTGGTTGTTGGAGCAAGCCACTTTAAGATAGCTAAAAGACGTAAACATGTTCTCTCGACACAGGGGAGGGCAGAGCCGAGATTCTCTCTATGGTGGAGGAGGTTGGACGCAAAGTTATCTTCCCAAGGGAGGAAAGGTTAACTACAAGAAAATGTCGTAAAGATAGCATATGAATATAGCGTTTTTTCCCTTCATGCTATAGTTAACATACTGGCGTATTTTAGATAGCGTTTGGGTAACTGTAAACGCTATATTATGTTTTTAGAAGTTACAGTTTTGTTGAAGCGTATCTTACATATAGCATTACAATGTTTAAAACGCTGTCTTTAATTTAGGCGGAAAAATTATTTTCATTTCCTGGCTAAGTACTTAGCTAAAAAACCAAGCGCCCAATTTTTTCATTATTCCCTCTTACCTTTGTCGAAATATCTCACATTCTTTTCTTTTGCTTCTCTGTTCATGAGCTAGGGTTTTTCATTTTCTTTCCTTTGATTCTTAGATTCTTGTTGAAAATCTCACATTCTTAGATTCTCTATCTCTAAGAAGTTCTTTAGCTCTCTCCGAAATACTCTTATCTCTCTCAGATAGTCTGTCTGCAAATTTATCGAAATCGAAGGTACATATTTGGATTGAATTCTTATAATCGTATGTTGGGTAATCGATTTTGGGTTTCGAGATGTGTATATCCGTTTTCTTTTCGACAAATTAGACAAGTTTTTAGGATTTCTGTTTCAATTTTTTAGGGTTTTATTCGTTTCAGTTTGGATTTCGATCGATTTAGTTCTGTTTCAATTTTTTAGGTTTCAGTTTTAATTTTTTGGGGTTTCTGTCAAATTTTAAGGTTTCGATTTGTTTTGTCTGACTATAATCGATTCTTCTTTACAAGATTATTATGGTTTCAATTGGTTTCAGTTTTTAAGGTATCAATTTAGTTTTGTCTAACTATAATCGACTCTCCTTTTGCAGGTTCTCCCTTTGCAGTCTCTTCTTTACAAAATCCTAGCTATCTATAGGTAATTTCAGTTTTATATGTATCTTCATTGAGTTCAGAAGTGTATTCTATAGTATGTATCTCTGTTGGTTTATTGAGTTTGAATCTGTCTGATATAAGAATCTACTGTCACAAATGTATTTATCCGTTTGACTATGGAGTTGTGTAACATGGACAATTCTTGGGTTTGGCTTCCAAGGTATGGTTTTATATTGTTATTACTAATAATTTCTTAACTTACAACTGAGTTTCTTATGACTGTTGATTGAACTTGAAAGTATTTTCTACCTTACAGGAATAATCTCGAGTATGAGAAAGGAGCAACTGATTTGTTTATGGGTCAGCTAGGAGATTGGAAGATCCTCCAAATATGTTTTGTCCATGTATTGATTGCCGGAATCTGTGCCATCAACCAATAGCCACAATAGTATATCATCTGGTGATTAGGGGTATGGACATGATGTACAAGAGGAGTAGATGTTGGATTAACCATGGGGAGACAAAGGATTTAACAAGAGGTGATGATCCAACTTCGGAATTTGAAGCTTATGAATTGTTTAGAGCTGCTTTCTTTGATGGTGATGACAATCCACAACCCCAGAATGACAATGCAGATCAGAGTGACAATGCAGATCAGCATGAAGAAGATTCAGAATTTATGAAAAAGTTGAAAGATGCTGAGACGCCACTCTACTCCAGCTGTTCTAAGTACACTAAAGTGTCTGCTATCATGGGGTTGTACCATATTAAAGTTAAGAGTGGGATGTCAGAAAATTATTTCGATCAACTTCTAAAGATGCTTCACGACATGCTACCTGGAGATAACGTCCTTCCAACATCAACAAATGCAATGAACAAGTTCTTGAAGGTAATTGGTTTTGGTTATGAGAACATTCACGCATGCAAGAACGATTGCATTCTTTATCGGAAGCAGTACAAGGATATGACAAGCTGCCCTAGATGTAGTGCTTCAAGATGGGAGATGTATAAGCATACAAGCGACGAAAAGACAGAGATTCCAGCTAAGGTTCTTAAATGTTTCCCGATAAAGGACAGATTCAGAAGGATGTATAGATCAAAAATGATGGCAGAGGATCTATGTTGGCATTTCAGTAATGCTTCAGAAGATGGAATGATGCGGCACCCGATGGATTCTATAACTTGGGCTCAGGTTAATGATAAATGGCCATAGTTTGCATCTTACCCAAGAAATCTTCGACTTGGTTTGTGTACTGATGGGATGAATCCTTTTGCGATTCAAAACACCAGGTATAGTACATGGCTAGTGTTTCTTGTGAACTACAACATGGCACCTACATTATGTATGAAGGCTGAGAATATAATGCTCACTCTATTATACCTGGTCCAACTGCATCGAGCAACAACATCGACGTGTATCTTCAACCGTTGATAGAAGATCTACAGGATTTGTGGAATGAAGGTGTGGACGTTTATGATGCCTTCGCAAAGGAAACTTTTAATCTTAGAGCTATTTTACTTTGGACAATCAGTGACTATCCTGGTTTAGGGACATTGGTAGGTTGTAAAGTTAAAGGTAAACAAGCGTGTAATGTTTGTGGCAAGGATACACCTTTTAGGTGGCTGAAGTTTAGTAGAAAACATGTCTACTTGAGCAATAGGATAAGACTCAGACCTGGGCATCCTTACAGACGCAAACGGGGTTGGATGACAACACGATAGAAGAAAGGACTGCATGTAGAATTCAAACAGGGGTTGAGATATATGAGCATTTGAAAGACTTTAGGAATGATTTTGGTAGAGCTTTAGATAAGAAAAGTAAAAGAAAGAGGTCTGATTTGTGTGAAGATGATGAACTTTCAGAAGATGAATATGATGAAGACAGTTATCAATGGAGGTGGAAGAAGCGTTCTATTTTATTCGATCTTGATTACTGGAAGGTTAGCATATTTTCTATATAAAATTTATATAAAACAATAGATAACTTTAGTTCTTTACCATTGTCTAACTTAGATCTTTGTTTCCATGTCTTAGGATATGCCTGTTCGTCACAACATTGATGTAATGCACGTTGAGAAAAACGTGTCTGATGCTTTGTTGTCCCTTCTCATGCATAGTGCTAAATCTAAAGATGGCTTAAAGGCACGACAAGATTTAGAAGATATGAGTATTCGGGAATCATTACACTCACAAGTACGTGGGAAGAGAAACTACTTACCACCTGTTGCTTATTGGCTTTCCAAGACAGAAAAAGAGGTTCTGCAAGAGGTTGTCTGAGTTCAGAGGACCAGATGGGTATTGTGCGAATATCGCAAACTGTGTTTCAGTTGATCCTCCTACAATTGGTGGCTTGAAGTCGCATGATCACCATGTGTTACTACAAAACTTGTTACATGTGGCTTTAAGAGGACTACTGCCAACTGGACCTAGGATTGCAGTGACTAGAATATGCAACTTCTTCAATCAATTGTGTCATCATGTGATAGACCCAGAGAAGTTTATATCGTTGGAGGCTGAGGTTATTGAGTCATTGTGCCAACTGGAGAGGTTCTTTCCTCCTTCCATGTTTGATATCATGTTCCATCTTCCTATTCATCTAGCAAGGGAGACACGGTTGGGTGGGCCGGTCCATTTTAGATGGATGTATCCTTTCGAGAGGTACTGGGTAATGTTTTTTAAAATCTCTTTTAATTATTTGATGTGATGAAAACTGACACTTATTTGTTTGATATGTAGGTATATGAAAACCCTCAAGTCATATGTTAAGAATTATGCAAGACCAGAAGCTTGTATGGATGAGGAATACATGGCAGGAGAATGCATTGCCTTCTGTTTGGAGTTTCTAAAGTCTTCTGTACCAGCACTGGGAGCTGCAGTCCGTAATGAAGATCTTGATCCAGATGAGCACATCCTCGAAGGTCGTCCAATTAACAAGTCTAAATCAATTGTACTTACAGAGAAAGAGCGGGAGATAGCACATAGATATGTTCTGATGAACACAACAATGTTTACTCCATATGTTGAGTAAGTAAATCAACATTTTCTTTCATTGTTTTCATGTTTCACTTTTACAAATATCTACGTAACACTTTTGAAAAAAATTTGGACATTTTATATAGTATGCACTTGGAAGAATTACAAGCTAAGGATGTGCACTGCAGAAGAAATGAAACTCTTTTATGGAAATTGCATGGAGAGAAGTTTACGCAATGGATTAAAGAGAAGGTATGCAGTTAGATAAAGATACACATCTTATTAAAATTTCGACTATCCAAATTATCTCTAAATACTTGTTTTTCTTCTGAGTTTTCATTAGATCCTAAGTAACTCAAAAGACCATTCTAAGCAGCTAAGGTGGTTAGCCTTTGGACCAAGACAAGAAGCTCAGACATTTAAGGGATACATATTGAATGGACATCGATTTCACACAAATGAGTTAAAACGGAAGACTCAGAACAGTGGATTATCCTATGAAGCGTTCACGATATGTCGATCTAGTGCAAGAGATACAAATCATAAGGCGGACATTGTGACATACTATGGAGTTATAGAAGATATCATCTTGCTGGACTACCACATGTTCCAGATCCACTGTTCAAGTGTAGATGGGCAAACAAAGGGATTGGTGTGAAGGAAAAAGACGACTTTACGCTTCTCAACTTGCATATAAACCAGTCTGCATTTCGACAAGATCCATATATTATGTCGTCTCAAGCAAAATAAGTTTTTTATTCCTGAGAAGATGACTCATCCCCTTGGTATGTAGTTATGAAAGCGCCACCAAGGGGTTATCATGAGTTGGAGACAGATGGAGAGCACCACCATCATCTAGTCAGCAGTTTGAAGATTTGTTGAATCAATCTTCTGATGATGATGAGAGTTACTGTGTTAGGGAAGATTGCGAAAGAGTATTAGTGAAGGATTAGTAAATATAGGCTTAGTAGTTAGTATTTATCAGTAATGATCTACAAATTGTGGCTAAGTTTTTTCCTTCTTGTTTTGTTTGCAGAAAACATGACTAAAATAACCACTCCTAAGAAAACCAGACGTAGCAAGCGTCAGCAAGGCATTGAGGTTACACCTCTTGAGGTGAAAACAGCCAAGAGATTGAGGAAACATGCTAAACCAGTAGAAGATGAACATTCCGAACAACAACAAGGAACTGAATCAGAAGATGAACCACTAGTAGAAGAAGAAACTGAACCAGTATTAGAAGGAGTAAAGAAATCTGTACCACCATCTGAAGAACCTGAAGTAGAAGGAGTAGAGAAAGAGATTGAGAAAGACGTTGAACAAAATGGAGAAGATCAAGAAGCTGAACAACATGAAACTGCAGGAAATTCACCTGAAGAATGTTTAACAGAACAATCAAAGAAGAAGAAGAAGAGGAGAACTAGAGGACCCACTAGGATGAGAAAAGTGGCTAAAAGCCATGAGGACAAAGTAGATGTTGAATTTAACAGCCTCGGTGACCATGTTGGGAAGGGATCAGTTACACTTTCATCTTTTCTTGGAGCTCTTGTAAGGGAACATGTACCAGTACTTATAGATGATTGGAGGCACTTGGATGAAAAGACAAAGGATACAATGTGGGAAGAGATTCAAGTACAAATGTTATTTGCTATTTTACTTTGTGTTTTACTTTATGCTGTTAACAAGTTTTTATGATAACATTGGATAAATTGTTGTAGGGGAGGTTCAATTTGACCGAAGAATGGCAAAAGAGTTCAGTGCTAATGCAAATGGGGTGCTCATGGAGGGCTACTAAGTCTAGGCTAATTCGAAAACTGTGTGCTACAAGGAGCAAGGAAGATATACGAAATTTGAAACCAAGCAACATTCCCAGTGAATCAGCATGGTTCAAGTGGGTGAAGAGTAGAACTAGCCAATCTTTCAAGGTTTGCTTTCAAGAACATTATTTAGTTATGTTCGGTTTATTTATATCTAATATATTGGAATGACTTTTATAGGAACAAAGGGATCAGTACAGGTCTTTGAGGAGAAAGCAGATTCCACACACAACCAGTCGCAAAGGAATGGTTCACCTTGCTCATGAAATGGTATGTCTATGTTATGATGAATTGTATTCATGAGTTATATCCTATAAATAGTGACTGTGATTACTTCTTAATATAAATAATTTATTTGGTACTTGTAGAAGAAAAAGGCATCTGACCCGAGTAAGATTACTAGAAGCAAGATCTGGATAGCTGGGCATACGGCATACCCATGCAGATGGAAGACCTCTTAAACCAGAGTTTGAACAAACAATTGTAAGAAGTTCTTAAATCCATCTGTTAATTTTACTTGGTAATGTATATTGATGCATTAACAAAATTTTAAACTAGGAACAAATTAAATCGCTTGGAAGTGAGATAGGCTCAAACTCCAATGTTAGTCTTAAGGAAGATGTTGTGAGTCAAATTCTAGGGAAAGATAAGAGTGGAAGAGTCAGAGGAATGGGCGGAGGAGTTACTGCTACCAAGCTAGCGTTCTTACAGCCCAGAGATGCACATGTGCAGAAGATTGAAGCTAGACAAGCAGAACAGGTGAGCGAGATTGCTGATTTGAAACACATAGTTCGTTTAATATTCAAATGTGGTGTTCATTTCCTGGTAAGATGTACTATTGAAAATATTATTGTTTGTATATTCTCAGAGACAACAAGATGATGGTGCATATTCGGACACCACTGATAAGAACAAAGAAGGACCACAATGTCAGATACTTTTGTATTTAGATGAAGATTTTGTTGTTGCTTAGGGAGAACTATGCTCTCTTCAACCAAGTTACAAGATTGGCCGTATGCCTATTGGTCATGATGCGGCAGATATACTTGTGACCTTTGTATCAGATAAAAATGCATCTCTATGGAGGCCTACACAAACTGTCAACTCGATTGGCCAGGCTCTATGAACCAAAATTTCATGGCCATTTGATAAGATAATTTTGGACACTATGGACTCTTCAACTGGAAACAAGGGCGCTGATGCATCGGTAAAGTTCTTATGTTATAGTTTGCAAGTTTATGGTAATATATAAATGCTTATTGGTTAGGTGACACATGAATTATGTTTTTGCATGACTTGTTTAGGCCACAACCATAATGAAAAATAGATTACAGCTTTTTGATTGGAATTTGGGTGGTGAGGTAGTTGTTGAGGCACATATGATTTCAACTGACCCTAAACAGTTGCTGAATAAAATTCCTTTAGGTCTGAATGCTGCGATGGTGAATATTGTAAAAGTGATTAACAAAAATGCTTTCCTATGGAGACCACCAAGTGAAGACATTTCTGTGATGGGTGATGCACTGTTTGAGAACATAGCATGGCCGCTTACTAAGCTGTTTAAGAATAAGAAACATGGAATGGAGGATGCAGAATCTGATAGTGAATCAGATGTTAATAAAGAAGGATCAATTCCTAACAGAGCAGTAGCATCAAATTCTAATGGAGCAGGATCATCAGTTTATAAAGGAGCAGGAACAAAAAGTTCTAATGGAGCAAGAACATTAGGTTCTAAAGGAGTAGAACCAGCTAAAGAATCATCACCTAAGGTAAAACTCTAATACATTTATCTTTTACATGATGTGTTGTATAGTTGTGTGATTGTGATTAAGTACTTTATGCAATTTAATTTGTAGAGTGCAAGTAACAGCTCCAACAATTGCAACTTGTCTAAGAAGAAATGCTTCCTCATAGATTTCTTTGGATCGGGAAAAACAGTTGCAGAAGGCCGAGTTTGTTCAACCAATCCAAACGACATTGTCCACTGCATTCCATTGGGTCCAAATGCCACCAAAGTTTGGGTTGACGTCTGTAAGATTGGGGATGCACGAGTATGGAGACGAACTTCTGAATTCGAGATTCTTGCTAATGCATTAGGTACTACTGTTGCTTGGCCTAATGGCAACATTGTTTATATGTGAACCTTTCTCTTATGGTGGATTAATTGTGTTGGATAGTGGAACTTGTTCGGCTAGTAGAACTTCTTGTATTTGTACTTGTGGAACCTTTCTCTTGTATTTCATGATTGTGGCTATATGAACTTTTTTTTATAGATATTGTTGGTTTGACAAATGACAGGGTGTTTATCTAATAAGCAAAATATAACAGAGCTAATTAATATAAGAAAAACAAAATCTGGGGTACAATAAAAATAATAATACAAAATAAATGCTATGAAACAATAAATAATAACGAAGATTAATTGCTATTATAAAGTATACAATAGCAATAAAGAAAACACAATCTAAAAGATAACTAATATAGCATAAGGTAAAACCGCTATGTAAAGTGCCATATCTATTATAATGGGCACAGACATAGCGTTTGTTATAACGCTATGCTTTCCTGTTATAGTGTTTTCCGGACGATATATATGTGACATTTTCTTGTAGTTATCTCCCCAAGGGAGGAAGGCATATCGAAAGTTCTCTCTATGGTGGAAGAAGTTGGACGCAATGTTATCTCCATAAGAAAGGAGGGCAGAGCCAAGATTCTCCCCATGGTTAGTCATACACTATTGTGATGTAATTTATTTTTTATTCAAAATATTTTTTGAGCCAACAATTTTAGTAATTAAAGAAACTATGTAAAAGTGAAAATAAAGAGACATATAATATTTGGCTTAATTTGTTCATATAGACATTTTCTATGTAGTGGTAAATAATATATTTATAACATACAATATATCTAGATGCAAGAGCGAATCTACATTGATAGTGGGTGGGGCACGTGCCCCACATTAAGTTAAAATATTTCTTAACAGAGTAATAGAGGTTGTAGTCTCCTAGCTCATTTAGTAATAGTGTGCCCACACGTAGTCTAAGAGTGCCCAAGTTTGAACTCTCAACTTGATGTCTTTTTTGTTTCATTATTATTGTGTGCATTTTCAATATTCAATTGTATTATTTTCTTAAATAAAAATGTGTGTTATACTGAGTCCTATATATATTAGTATATTACTAATTCTATTTTAGCTTTTAACAAATTTTAAATCATCATTTTAATAGTAAAGACTACATCTGCATTTTTAAAATTGGTCAAATTAGTAATTTAGTAAAACATTTATCATCTACTTTGTAATTCATTTCATATTTTAGAGTTTAAATTTGTGTGACATATTTAGATATGTGAATGAAAATGATAAATTTTTGAATATAAATGATAATTTTTCAAATTACTTTTCTAACTATATCTAGATTTATAGATTAGTATATTTGAAAACCAAAATAGATGATATGTTCAAAATAAAAATTATTTAATATATTATTATTAATTATAACATAATCTATGCCCCACCCAAATTAGTAATCTGGATCCGCCACTGCCTAGATGTAAAAAAATATAATTTTAATGGTAATATACATAAAATATTTGTATTTTTTTTTTTGGTCAAAACATAATATATTTGTATATGGATATAAATCATTGTGTTATAATATATATATATATATATATATATATAAATAATATAAAATAAAGTTTAATATATTTTCATTAAATTAAATTTTATTTACACATATTAGACGAATCCTTATCTAATAGATTATATATTCATGACTCGAGTTAATAGGAACGTGTGCACATCACGTGAAAAAAGAGTCAGAGAACATAGGTTTTCCTTTTCCTTTTTAGAATAGGTTTTAATTTTTGAAAATCTATATGCTATAAGCAGGGCCGGCCCAGTGAAATTTGTGGCCCAATACAAAACAATTACTTTTTAATGGATTTTATAGATAAAAAAATAAAAGTGAAACTAAATCTTAAAATTTCGGAAAATGAGGCCTATTTTTGCAATAAAAAATAGATAAATTTAAAACTTGAGGCCAAATCTATAACTTTCATAAAATTGAGGCCTATTTTTGCAGTAAAAATATTTTTTGAGGCCTATTTTTGTTACTAAAAATCTAAAAAAATATGGAGGCCCAACATCTATGTGTCATAAGAATGGGTGAAAGGCCGGGCCTGACTATAAGTAACGTGGCATAATTTTCTAGGGTTAAGCAGAAGATGACATGGAGTTTACGAATCTATACTTTGGTAATATGCATCAAGTAGATCAATTGTCGTATCTTACAAGCGCCATTGTTTCTTCCTTCAAAATTCTCTTGAATGAGCTTTGTATAGTTAAACAACACTTATCGACTAGATTTTACGTTTGAAAACATTAACAAACTTACCATGCATTCCACTAGTATGGCAAAGTATTTACTTTTGGTTAGTAAATCTCCTAAAATATATGAAAAGGAGTACCCGGCGAGGCTGCTGAGTGGCGAAGATGTATAGATTTCATATCAGGTTCTTGTATTGGTCAATCTTTTTCATATCCTACGGAGTCCGATTTTTCCTGATGAAGTCCGTAAGAGATGCAGCAAAAAATACTCAAAGCACAACCCATGCACTTTTGAGTTACGATGGGGAGACTGTTATTCATCAATATGGCAAACAAGCTTGCTCCTGTTATTGATCCTCCTTCAGGAATTGATTTAACATAATTATATTCACAAAATAGAATAATATATATGTAGCTCTCTATTACTAAAAGCTAAAGCAGCAAATGAGTGGACATACTATGCACAATTGGCAATTTATAGCATTTTTAGTATTGCTTCACCCTTAATTAAGATTTTCATCTAGTTAACTATATGATAGCCGTGTTATTGATATAAGTGGGTTATCGATATAAATCAATAAGTTGACCACTGTTACTTTTTTCGTTGGCGTTTATCAATATACATTGCATGATAACATATAAATTGACCACTGTTACTTTTTTTTCGTTGGCGTTTATCAATATACATTGCATGGTAACTTTTTTATTTATTATACACTATAGTAAGTTATATCAATTTTAGGATCGATATAACTTGGTTATCGATATAACTTCGATATACATTGTCTAATACATTTTGTTATCATACACTATAATAAGTTATATCAACTTCGGTATTCGATATAATTTGGTTATCGATATAACTAAGTTATATTAGTTAACAAGGTTATCATATAGTTAACAAGTTCATCTACTGTAGTCAACTTATTAACTTATATCGATAACAAACTTATAGCGACAACAAGGTTATTATCATACAGTTACCAATCATATGCTGCATGTAGTGGAAGATTTGGACTTTAGGTGTGTAGGGATTATTTGGTCTTTTAGATTAATATCACCCATAGAAGGTTCTTAAAAAAACATGACTGATGGACTGGGGAGATATGTATATAAAAGTGTTTACAAATTACAACAAAATAATGATCTAAAATAATGGACCCACATATCAAGTATCTTTAATCATCTGCCAAACAGCTTTCTTCCTTTGCCTACTAGGCTACTACTTTGCCTTTACATCATCCTTGTCTTCCTCCGCCACGGTGAATCTGGCTCGACCCGGCGCTGCCATCTCCATCTCGGCGGTCAGGGCTTTCTCTCTAAACTTTTTCTTGATATCACTCTTGTAAAACTTCTTGGTTCGGACCACCAAAACCATCTAGACCAATACACCAAACAAAGTTATCGCAGTAATTATTATAAAAGACAACTTAAAACAAGACGTGTCTATGCAATTCAAATCTTCCCCACCCCTACTCGTGTTCCCTAATGCCTTATTTTGCTTATCCGCCTCCACGTCGTACAAATATCCTGCGACCCAAACCTTTAGCAAGTAAGACCCGATCGGGGTCGCGACTGCCCCGAAGTTATACAACATCGCGTAGTACTTAAGACCAAAAATCTCGGAAATTATAGCAAGTAGAAGCGGCCATTGCGCACCGCAACAAAACCCTATGATGACTGATGCAACGTAGAGTCCACCAGGGACATTAAAAGCGATGAGTAGGTAACCGGCGCAGGACAAGAGGAGGACCATTGTGAGCATTAGAGGTCTTGGGAACTTGTATTTGATCAAGAAGATCTCAGAGACCACACCTGAAACCACACGACCATAGTAATTCCATATGCTAACGAGTGATACAAACGTACTAACTCTTCTCTTTGGGTAACCGAACGAGCTTCCGATCTGTCCCAAGTTGTCTATCGCCGTTAAAGTCCCTCCTACACCACAGATGGTTGCTAAGAACAAGATCAACATGTCTATGCTAAACAACGCTTGCAAGATCGTATAGTCATCTCCACTCTCCGGTGGGTTAAACCTAGTCGTCCAACACGACGCCGCTTTCACCCTCTCCCTCTCCTCCTCCTCCTTGTTTGACTCTTCATCTTCTTCTTTAACCTCTGATGAATCTAAGCGGGATTCCTCAGTGACGATATTGACCGGTACTGCTGGATTGTTTAAGGGGACTTGTTTGTCCGTTCAGAGCTTCTTCTCTTCCAAGACAACAACTATGATGGGCAAAAGAAGCAAGACGAGCATCACGGCGACGCTACCTCCAAACTCACTTTGTGTGAAACCGGAGAGCTTGTTGATGATGATGACCACCATGAGAAACGTGGCGAGCCCTAGTGAGATGTAGAGGAAGTTATACAACACCTTTAGCTCGTTTGTCTGTCTCGTCACTTTCATTATTCTTATCGTTCTCAAAAACGCAAATGATACTATTGCGGGTAACCAACCTACAAATACAATCACTCATACAAATTAGTACTAGAACTTATTCATTAATCTTTGTTTTATATGTAATTAAATGACTACTCTGTTTTTTGCTCTGTTTCATGTCATTAACCATAAAGTCTCATGACCAATAAAATTTTAAAATTGAGCTTACCGATCATTAAGATAAGTTCTTTTGTGTCTTCACCATAGAAGGCGTGGTAGAGCTGTGTAATTATGGCGCCACTAAGACCAATATAGCCCTTGAGAATCCCCAAGACAACCCCACGTGACTCCGGGAAGTACTTAACGCACGTGACGACAGATCCAGTGTTAGCGAACACGAGAGAGTTGGCTCCGACGCAGATGTAGAGACACATGTGCCAAACTTGAGGTTTCGAGATCCGTTTTGTGACAGCGAGCCAAATCATGAAGTATCCAAAGAAGTTAAGGATGGCTCCGATCAAGAGGATGAACCACGGGGGAGTCACCTCGTTGAGTAGACCCGTGAGGACTCCGACGTTTGCTCCGAGATCTTTGAAGAAACTAATGAGATTAAGAGTGGTTTGGTCGTAGCCTAAGGTTCTCTTGATATCGCCCGAGTAGATACCGAACATGTAAGTGGCTCCAGCCGTCGACATGATTAAGAGACTCGCGAAGAACATGAACCATCTTCCGGTTAGAATTTGGATGGCTAAACCCTTCATTGATCCACCAGTGGGTGATGCTTTTTCTCAGAAGTAGGAACAATTGAAAATATTTGGACTATTGTAGGATGGAGAACAGAAGGGAGATAATAGTTACACTTATGGTAGCTACAAGCTTGATAACTCTTACAACAGAATGACACTCCGACTTAGATGTGACTCTAATTTGTGTGACGGAGCGATGTTGTTTGGTTGCTATGTGACCCATCAAATTTATGAATAATAGACAACGATCCGTTATTCTATTTTTTCGAATGAATTCGTGTACGATTTAGATGACAAACTTATTCAAAAGAATAGTACTTATTACTTAACATTATTGTTTTCACACTATTACACGTTTTCCCCGCCAAAATGTGATTAGACAGAAGATATGAGACAAAACGACTTTAAAATTGCATCCAATAAGTAAATGACACGCAGAATACGTCACAACGACTAGAATGAATCCACAAAATGATATTCGTGGTCCGACGACAAATCTTTTAAGCTAGAGATCAATCTTTCAGTTCAGGACCATTTCAAATTATTTCGAGGTTTTGTGTAATTAGATTAAAAAAATGTAATGTTAGTTGTAAATAAATATAGTTAAAAATTTAAACTCGAGGTAAGTTTAAAACATTGAAAACGTCCTCAAAATAATTTTAAAAGTGGACTTTTACATTGACCCTTTAATCATAATCGCATCGCTCTTGTAATTACACTTTGTAATTTAAACAAAGCTAATCACACTCTCCACAGCTCTTACAAAATAGAGAGAAGATAGATCCATATTAAGTTGTGTGGGTGGACTACGTTAGAAGGGATCCGATCCGTAGTGTGAATGTGTATCTGGATATCCAGACATATATATACGTAAGCATATACATGAGTTTAAAAAACACAACCATCAAAACAAAAACTTACAATATCCTAAAAAGACTCAACTTTAGTTAAAATTATTAAATGAAAAGTGATAATGAATGGAGACAACTCTACTTATAATTTGTTTGTATTTTTTCTTCTAAATTTTTTTGTATTATAAATATAAGATATTGTATGAAAAATTATTATAAAGAGTAACAAGCATTATTGATATTTATATTACTCATAAACAAATATTATGACGAAGTGATCGTAAGTGAGAATATCAAACAAACGATTATAATAAGTAAATGCAATTTTCTGATAAAATAATTTTAAAAATAAAATAAATTTTATCTTGAGTAAAAATTTATCAACCTATAATTATAATAAAAATACACAACTTCTAAAAATAAAAGATGAAATAGTTAAATCTTAAAAGCACATAATTTACGAAAAATTACGATATATAAACACAAACGTAAGTTACATTGAAACGACCGACCCGTTTTTTTTAAATAATAAATAATAATAATAATAATAATAAATAGACTACAACTAGTGGTCCAATAACCAATAGCCACCTAACCACAATCACAACCAACAACGAATAACAAATTACCAATAACCAGTAAATATCCAATAGTAAATAACCAATATTAAACCATAACAATAATCCAATAATCAATCATCAGGAAACATGAAACCAGCAACCTAGCAATGTTCTAATTACCCAACTCTAGCAACCTAGCAATGCCAGACAACATCCAAACAAGTCCCTAGAACATCCTCCTCTTCATTGCCTCGATTCCACAATCACACTTTGTCTTTACCTGCACAACAAACACATATTGAGATGCATGAGTATTTGATAAACACTCAGTGAGGCAATCCTCCCATCTACTGGGCTATACACATAAGCAACTGTAATCCCAATGTTCCAAACAATCAACAAACAAAGCATACAAACCAGGAAAAACAAACATCATCTCGCTGGAAGGGAGGTGTCGACCGACACCAGCCGAGTGTCGACCGACACCAGCCGAGTGTCGACCGACACCAGCCGAGTGTCGACCGACACCAGCCGAGTGTCGACCGACACTAGTTCTTGGTGTTGACCGACACTACCTCACAGTGTCGATCGATGCCGCTTCACTGGTGTCGACCGACACTACCTCTGCAACTGCGATCCGCACGAAGCCGAGAGTCAAATCTCGCTCCCAAATCTCCACCAAATTGTTCAGTACTCAAAACCCAAGCCAAATACGTTCTTAGGAACCTATAACAATCAATTCCCAGCAAGAAAACACACAAAAACAGCAACAAACAAGCAAGAACAAGGAATCACAGTTAGGCATGGTCATGCACTCACCTCCTTGCAGGAAGTTTCTGAATCACAGAAACGAATCCATACCTCCTAGTAAGCTTCTAGCACCTTCCTAGCCTTGGATCTCTCAAGAAACAGCAAGGAATCTCACCAGTCTCTCTCACAAGCTCAAGAACCAAGTTTTCTCCCTTTTCTCTCCCAAAACAACAAAGCGGCGACAAAACAAACTCTAAAACCCTTCTTGTCGTCGAAACCCACTTAAATAACCCGGTTCAATGGTTTTCTAAAACCAACCCGAACCAAATCGATCAAAAACTCAATCTGGCCGAACCAGAAACCTTGGTGTCGACCGACACCACCGTTGGTATCGATCGACACCCACCCCCAAAACACAGAGTTTTGGTTTGCGGGCATTACAATTCTCCCCCACCAACATAGATTCGTCATCGAATCTCGAACAACCATCAGCCAAGAACTCCCGTGCAACCGTCTCCACGGTCCACACTCCTCCAACCGATCTATGAAAGGTCACCTCTAGGCGATAGACTCACGCTCCAGACATTATTTGCTCTCGACTTTTGGACTTTCCTTTACTCATAGACCTAAACCTTGAGTTTTTATTGGCTCCTCATCAGACTGAAGTCTGCATGCCATGATATTGGCTCCTCATCGGGCCGAAGCCCGCATGCCATAATATATAAAGAAGTCCAATACTCGTCTCTCGGGTTGCCACCCTACAGCGCTCCCCCGGATCGTCATCCAAAGTCGATGTACCAACCATAATCTCAAGCCACAAAGTCTTAGAATATGACGGTACTAGGAGAACCTAAGTCCTCCCAAGAGTCGCGAGCAAACAATTCTGAACACGTCTGAGTCCTATCCTTATCCAGGTTCCCTTCCCGTGGCTCGCGTAAGACAACAAAATGTCCTACCAACCACATATCCCTCTCACTGGAATACCTCATGACCACACAAGGATCATATACATGCCTCAAGGGCCACCACAAAGGCCAAACAAATGTCCTAAACAGGACCGCCACCAAGACCAAACAAATGTCCTAAACATGACCGCCACCAAGACCACTCAAATATCCTAAACATGACCGGCACCAAGGCCAAACAAATGTCCTAAACAGGACCGGCACCAAGGCCACTCGTCCCGAAGGACCGTCACAAAGACCATTTGTCCCGAAGGACCGTCACAAAGACCATCTGTCTCGAAGGACCGTCACAAAGACCATCTGTCCCGAAGGACCGTCACAAAGACCATCTGTCCCGAAAGACCGTCACAAAGACCATTTGTCCCGAAGGACCGCCTAAACAGGCACTCTGGCTAAACAGCCCGCCACAAAGGCAACACAATTGACTAAACAGTCCGCCACAAATGCCACACAATGGCTAAACAGCCCGCCACAAAAGCCACACACGGCTAAACAGCCCGCCACAAAGGCCACACAATGTCTCAAAGGACCGCCACACACAGGCAAAATGACTCAAAAGTCCGCCACTAAGGCCACACAAGCCCCTCCAAGGCTCCCCACCACTAAAAATGGACAAATTCTAACTCACATAAAACTTTCTTTTTTTAGCACTTTACACTTTTGGAAACTTCTATTTCAGGAAACTTTCCCTCAACACCATCACAGTCCCAAAGGACTCTCATCAAAGGATTCTTCTTCTTCCGAAGATCCTTGGTCCTCCTCCCGATAACCCTCACTGGTCTCGCCTCCAAAGTCATGTTAAGCTGAAGATCTTCAGGAATCTTAGCCAACCACTGATCATCCTCACGGAGACACTTCCGCAACATAGACACATGGAAAACCTTATGGAATGCTAGCATAACCTCAGGTAACTCCAGTCTATATAACACTGGTCCAACTCGCTCAATCACTCTGAACGGACCCATATACCTCGGACTCAACTTAGTCTCAGTCAATCACCTGTTCGGACCCCACAACAAGGCCATGTTGAGGTACATTCTGTCTCATACCTGAAACTCAAGATCTCTTCTCCTCTTATCAGCATAACTCCTCTGTCTATCCTGAGCGTCCTTCATGTTCAGCTTGAGAACTTGAATCTTCTCTGAGGTCTCCTGAACAAAATCTGCCCCGAACATGCTCCTCTCCCCCACCTGAATCCAGCATAACGGTGTACGGCATGGCCTCCCATACAAAGCCTCATAAGGAGTTTTCTTAATACTCGCCTGATAGCTGTTGTTGTAAGCAAACTCTACCAGGTTCAGGTGATCTGCCCAATGGCCACCCCAATCCAACACACACATCCTCAACATATCCTCCAGCGTCTGGATCGTCCTCTCCAACTCTCCATCTGTCTGGGATGATAAGCTGTACTCATATGCACCTTAGTGCCCATCTCTGCCTGAAATGCTCTCCAGAACACCGAAGTGAACTTAGAATCCCTATTAGACACAATACTCGCTGGCACCCCACGAAACCTGACTATCTCCTTTACATACTTCTTAGCCAAGATCGCTGCTCCATCAGTCTTCTTAATGGCCAGAAAATGTGTCGACTTAGTCAACCGGTCCACAATGACCCAAATAGTATCAAACGTCCTGGACAATGACAAACCCACCACGAAGTCCATAGTAATCATATCCCACTTCCACTCTAGAATGGGAAGACTCTTCAGTAACCCTCTTGAAACCTGATGTTATGCCTGCACTAGCTGACACACATCGCACCTCGCAACCCAACTAGCTACATCCTTCTTCATCCCGACCCAGTGATAATACCTCTTGAGATCAAGGTACATCTTAGTCGCTCCTGGATGAATAGAAAACTTGCTCGCATGAGCCTCTCTCAGGATCTTCTGTCTCAACTCCTCATCCTTGGGCACACAAATCCGACCGTGCACTAAGATAGTACCATTATCTGAGACCTGATACTCTAAATCAACATCCTTAGAGGCATTCACCAGCCCCATATCCTTCTCTTGAGCCCACTGCACTCTGCTCAGAAGATCTGCTCTATCAATTGCTTCCAAACCCAACGGTTCCTAAGACACAACACATAACCTCAAAGCACTGATCTCTCCTACTAGAGACTCCATCTCCTGCTCCTGAGCTGAAGCTATCCTCTTCCAACTCAGAGCATCTGCAACCAAGTTACCCTTACCAGGATGATAGGCTATCTCTAAATCATAATCCGCCACTAGCTCCATCCACCGCCTCTGCCTCAAGTTCAGCTCGGCTGAGTGAATATGTACTTCAGGCTCTTATGATCTGTAAACAAATGTACTTTTGCACAATAAAGATAAGATCTCCAAATCTTCAGGGCAAAAACTACAACAACCATCTCCAAGTCATGAGTAAGATAGTTGTCCTCATGCTTCCGCAACTGCCGCGAAGCGTAGGCAATCACCTTCCCATGCTGCATCAACACACACCCCAAACCAACTCTGGATGCATCATTATAAACCACATAGGGTTCCCCCTGCTCAGGCAAAGCCAACACTGGCGTAGTAGTAAACATCTCCTTCAGGCTTACAAAGCCTTCCTCACACTCCTGTGACCAAAAAAAAGGAACATCCTTCCCTATCAACTTAGTCATAGGACGTGCTCTGCTCGTAAAACCCTGCACAAATCTCCTGTAGTAACCTGCCAACCCAAGATAACTCCTGATCTATATGGCATTCTGCGGTCTAGGCCAATCTCTGATAGCCTGGATCTTCTCTGGATCTACAGAAACCCCATCTACAGACACAATATGACCCAGAAAACCATCTCACGCTGCCAAAAACTGCACTTGCTCAACTTAGCAAACAATCTATGCTCTCGCAGCTTCTTCAGAAATGCACTACATGCTCCTCAGGACTCTTAGAATAAACCAGGATGTCATCGATGAAAATGATGACAACCAAGTCCAGAAAACTCCTGAAACACGCTGCTCATCAATCTCATAAACGCTACTGGCACGTTAGTCAACCTAAAAGGCATCGCCATGAACTCATAAACCCATACCTCTTCCTTCTTCTTGACAAACACCACCGACGCTCCCCACGGTGAAGTGCTAAGACGAATGAATCCTCTGCTCATCAAATCCTCTTGTTACTTCTTCAGCTCTACTAGACGAATAATCAAGTATGCTGACATCAACTCACCACCATCTGAAAATCAACCCCTGTTGCCAGTCCAAAAACCTCTAGTAACTTGCCTCTAAGGGAAACTTCCTAAAAATGGCTTAATCCAAAATTAGCTTTCCGCTTAACAATTCTCCACAGCAAATCATCAATACGAGCGTAATAAAACAAACAAGTACCATACGTTCACATATTCTGATTCACCGTATCAAATGCTTTGCAGGCCGCCAACTCAACCCACTTGACTTATTTCCCCCAGCAAGCTTACCAAAACCCTGAATCTAGCAACCTTGTCCATCTCCAATGAACTTCATCCAACATCGTCGCAACAGTTAGTTTAATCTTGCCATGAAGGCTTCTCATGAACTTATGTATCTGGCAAACATGCCTTTCCTAGCTCATACTTGCTGCAACTCCCCTTCACGGGACTCCAGCACCACCGGCCGCACAATCCTGGCGCAATAACCACACATTCATGACCGCTCCGGTCATAAAACCCTGACCCACTGATCAACACATCCAAAACCCGAGATTAAACCACCATCACTCTCTCGAGGTTTTCATTCAGTCGTTATGTTTATATTCATGTCCTAGGCATTGCTTGCTTCAAACTCCTCCACCCTTAGGTTGCAACCCTTGGGCCATACCGACCTCACTCTCAGACCACTGTCTTCGAGTTATACCGTCTCACTTTTGGACCATAATCCTCAAGATCTCGGTATTAGAGGAACTAATCATCCCCTCAGGAGAACATCATCCCCTCTGCCACTCTCGAAGCCCACAGCCCCTCGAGCTATCGGTATTCTGAGAAAACCACCATCCCCTCAGGAACAACAATCCTTAAAGACTATAAACATCTTTCGACCAAAGGTACTTCCCGTGGTACGAATATAACATTACAATGTTACACCTGCCCACTCAACTTCTAATATCCAACTGGATTTCCCACCAAACAGTAAAAATATCTGCTCCAATTACATATGACCATCTATCCGTCTCTCTAGGCTCGATACCTCTCGCGAAGAATCGCGCACCGGTCATCTACCACTGCTCTATCCTCCTAACATAAAATAGAAAGTCCTCAACATCCGCAGCCCTCGGCTGCACCCCGCCACATGTGGTACAACTGGAGCCTG
>NC_025695.1:27534511-27556139 GCF_000633955.1 Camelina sativa
TACTTCAGGCTCTTATGATCTGTAAACAAATGTACTTTTGCACAATAAAGATAAGATCTCCAAATCTTCAGGGCAAAAACTACAACAACCATCTCCAAGTCATGAGTAAGATAGTTGTCCTCATGCTTCCGCAACTGCCGCGAAGCGTAGGCAATCACCTTCCCATGCTGCATCAACACACACCCCAAACCAACTCTGGATGCATCATTATAAACCACATAGGGTTCCCCCTGCTCAGGCAAAGCCAACACTGGCGTAGTAGTAAACATCTCCTTCAGGCTTACAAAGCCTTCCTCACACTCCTGTGACCAAAAAAAAGGAACATCCTTCCCTATCAACTTAGTCATAGGACGTGCTCTGCTCGTAAAACCCTGCACAAATCTCCTGTAGTAACCTGCCAACCCAAGATAACTCCTGATCTATATGGCATTCTGCGGTCTAGGCCAATCTCTGATAGCCTGGATCTTCTCTGGATCTACAGAAACCCCATCTACAGACACAATATGACCCAGAAAACCATCTCACGCTGCCAAAAACTGCACTTGCTCAACTTAGCAAACAATCTATGCTCTCGCAGCTTCTTCAGAAATGCACTACATGCTCCTCAGGACTCTTAGAATAAACCAGGATGTCATCGATGAAAATGATGACAACCAAGTCCAGAAAACTCCTGAAACACGCTGCTCATCAATCTCATAAACGCTACTGGCACGTTAGTCAACCTAAAAGGCATCGCCATGAACTCATAAACCCATACCTCTTCCTTCTTCTTGACAAACACCACCGACGCTCCCCACGGTGAAGTGCTAAGACGAATGAATCCTCTGCTCATCAAATCCTCTTGTTACTTCTTCAGCTCTACTAGACGAATAATCAAGTATGCTGACATCAACTCACCACCATCTGAAAATCAACCCCTGTTGCCAGTCCAAAAACCTCTAGTAACTTGCCTCTAAGGGAAACTTCCTAAAAATGGCTTAATCCAAAATTAGCTTTCCGCTTAACAATTCTCCACAGCAAATCATCAATACGAGCGTAATAAAACAAACAAGTACCATACGTTCACATATTCTGATTCACCGTATCAAATGCTTTGCAGGCCGCCAACTCAACCCACTTGACTTATTTCCCCCAGCAAGCTTACCAAAACCCTGAATCTAGCAACCTTGTCCATCTCCAATGAACTTCATCCAACATCGTCGCAACAGTTAGTTTAATCTTGCCATGAAGGCTTCTCATGAACTTATGTATCTGGCAAACATGCCTTTCCTAGCTCATACTTGCTGCAACTCCCCTTCACGGGACTCCAGCACCACCGGCCGCACAATCCTGGCGCAATAACCACACATTCATGACCGCTCCGGTCATAAAACCCTGACCCACTGATCAACACATCCAAAACCCGAGATTAAACCACCATCACTCTCTCGAGGTTTTCATTCAGTCGTTATGTTTATATTCATGTCCTAGGCATTGCTTGCTTCAAACTCCTCCACCCTTAGGTTGCAACCCTTGGGCCATACCGACCTCACTCTCAGACCACTGTCTTCGAGTTATACCGTCTCACTTTTGGACCATAATCCTCAAGATCTCGGTATTAGAGGAACTAATCATCCCCTCAGGAGAACATCATCCCCTCTGCCACTCTCGAAGCCCACAGCCCCTCGAGCTATCGGTATTCTGAGAAAACCACCATCCCCTCAGGAACAACAATCCTTAAAGACTATAAACATCTTTCGACCAAAGGTACTTCCCGTGGTACGAATATAACATTACAATGTTACACCTGCCCACTCAACTTCTAATATCCAACTGGATTTCCCACCAAACAGTAAAAATATCTGCTCCAATTACATATGACCATCTATCCGTCTCTCTAGGCTCGATACCTCTCGCGAAGAATCGCGCACCGGTCATCTACCACTGCTCTATCCTCCTAACATAAAATAGAAAGTCCTCAACANCCTGAATCCAGCAACCTTGTCCATCTCCAATGAACTTCATCCAACATCGTCGCAACAGTTAGTTTAATCTTGCCATGAAGGCTTCTCATGAACTTATGTATCTGGCAAACATGCCTTTCCTAGCTCATACTTGCTGCAACTCCCCTTCACGGGACTCCAGCACCACCGGCCGCACAATCCTGGCGCAATAACCACACATTCATGACCGCTCCGGTCATAAAACCCTGACCCACTGATCAACACATCCAAAACCCGAGATTAAACCACCATCACTCTCTCGAGGTTTTCATTCAGTCGTTATGTTTATATTCATGTCCTAGGCATTGCTTGCTTCAAACTCCTCCACCCTTAGGTTGCAACCCTTGGGCCATACCGACCTCACTCTCAGACCACTGTCTTCGAGTTATACCGTCTCACTTTTGGACCATAATCCTCAAGATCTCGGTATTAGAGGAACTAATCATCCCCTCAGGAGAACATCATCCCCTCTGCCACTCTCGAAGCCCACAGCCCCTCGAGCTATCGGTATTCTGAGAAAACCACCATCCCCTCAGGAACAACAATCCTTAAAGACTATAAACATCTTTCGACCAAAGGTACTTCCCGTGGTACGAATATAACATTACAATGTTACACCTGCCCACTCAACTTCTAATATCCAACTGGATTTCCCACCAAACAGTAAAAATATCTGCTCCAATTACATATGACCATCTATCCGTCTCTCTAGGCTCGATACCTCTCGCGAAGAATCGCGCACCGGTCATCTACCACTGCTCTATCCTCCTAACATAAAATAGAAAGTCCTCAACATCCGCAGCCCTCGGCTGCACCCCGCCACATGTGGTACAACTGGAGCCTGCACTGGTACCCCTCTCGGTAACTGCTCCAACAGTACGCCAACAGATCCGCCAAGCGATCATCTCGACCCTGGGCTCCACCTGCTGCAACCCCACACCTGGGTTCCCAGCACCCTTGGCACGCTCACCGGCTAACCCCCTGTGGTCCCTCCTGATACGCTTGCGACCCTCTGACGTACATCCTCGTGGAACTATGGACCACACACTCGCTGGCCTCGGGACCCGCCTGACCATGACCACGAACACGTCCCCGTCCACGACCAACAACTCAAACACCTTTAGCCACTGCACTTCCAAGAACAGAAGCTAACAAGCAATCTTAACATAATACAAAAACACAAAAACCAAAACTCACCATGGAATCACACTGTAGGCTCGAAGAGGATGTTCTAGGACTCCATGCCACACACAATTGACTAACTCACATAATCAATCAAGACATGCAATCCCAAACATCTATAGCACAAAGCCTAGTGAACCCAAACCTAGAACCGTAAGGGCTCTGATACCAAACTGAAACGACTCGACCCTTTTTTTTTTAATAATAAATAATAATAATAATAATAAATAGACTACAACTTGTGGTCTCATACCCACTAGCCACCTAACCACAGTCACAATTAACAGTGGAATAACAAATTACCAATAACCAGTAAATATCCAATAGTAAATAACCAATATTAAACCATAACAATAATCCAATAATCAGTCATCAGAAAACATGAAGCCAGCAACCTAGCAATGTTCTAATGACCCAAATCTAGCAACTTAGCAATGCCAGACAACATCCAATCGAGTCCCTAGAACATCCTCCTCTTCATTACCTTGATTCTACGATCACACTTTGCCTTTACCTACACCACAAACACATATTGAGATGCATGAGTATTTGATAAACACTCAGTGAGGCAATCCTCCCATCTACTGGGCTATACACACAAGCAATTGTAATCCCAATGTTCCAAACAATCAACAAACAAAGCATACAAACCAGAAAAAACAAACATCATCTCGCTGGAAGGGAGGTGTCGACCGACACCAGCCGAGTGTCGACCTACACCAGCCGAGTGTCGACCGACACTGGTTCTTGGTGTTGACCGACACTACCCCACAGTGTTGATCGATGCCGCTTCACTAGTGTCGACTGACACCAAGTGGTGTCGATCGACACTATCTCTGCAACTGTGATCCGCACGAAGCCAAGAGTCGAATCTCGCTCCCAAATCTCCACCAAATTGTTCAATACTCAAAACCCAAGCCAAATACGTCCTTAGGAACCTGTAGCAATCAATTCCCACCAAGAAAACACACAAAATAGCAACAAAAAAGCAAGAACAAGGAATCACATGCTTAGATTAGCCATGGTCATGCACTCACCTCTTTGCAGGAAGTTTCTAAAGCACAACAACGAATCCATACCTCCTAGCAAGCTTCTAGCACCTTCCTAGCCTTGGATCTCTCAAGAAACAGCAAGGAATCTCACCAGTCTCTCTCACAAGCTCAAGAACCAAGTTTTCTTCCTTTTCTCTCCCAAAACAACAAAGCGACGACAAAACAAACTCTAAAACCCTTCTTCTCGTCGAAACCCACTTAAGTAATCCGGTTCAATGGTTTCCTAAAACCAACCCGAACCAAACTGATCAAAAACTCAATCTGGCTGAACCAGAAACCTTGGTGTCGACCGACACCACCCTTGGTGTCGATCGACACCCACCCCCAAAACACAGAGATTTGGTTCGCGGGCGTTACATACATAATTAAAGTTAATTAAATTTCTATATTACTATAATCGTTTAAAAATCTTTAGTTAGATTATATAGAATAATGTTGGATATTAATCATTAAAAATTCATCTTATTTAGATTCAACATGAAACGAAAAATTTGTGGCAGCGAACAATAATTCATTGATTTGTTAGTTATCTTAGAAGAGCCAAATATATATATATATATATATATATAATTCAAAGGACATAAACATTTAGATAAACATAACTATTAGAACAAAAAGTTGTAAATAAGATATGGTGAAAAGACATAACTCTACAATCAAAAAAGCAATAATATGATTTTCTTTTATGGTAAAAGACACAACTCTACAATGAACAGACACAACCATATGATTTTTTCAAAAAAAAAATTATTTAACAAAATGGTACGTCGAAAAATCGCAATTGTTAATGGCATTTATTCAGACTGTTATTATTATATACATTTTTATTGTAAAAGACACAACTCTGCAATAAACAGATGCAACCGTATGATTTTTTCAAAATAAATATATTATATAGATTTTTTATGGTAAAAGACACAACTCTACATAAACAGATGCAACTATATGTTTTTTAAAATGTATATATAAAATTATTTAGCAAAAATGTCCTCCTTTTATATTGAAGTGACGAATTAGAATTATTTATTTTCTTCTAAAAGTTGAAATTTAGATTTTTCATTCCAACAATCTTTTGTTAAATCAAGAATTGGAGGAATTTCTTTACTTTTAAAAGAATGAATACTAGAAAATAATTTCGAAAGCTGTAAAAGCCGTTAAGATTGAAATTTTATATTATTTTATATAATGGCAAAAATATGAAAACAGTTCAAACAGACAAATATATATATATATATATATATATATATATATATATATATTTCAAAAGATATGAATATTTGAATAAACACAACTCTACAATGAACAGTTGCAACTTTACAAAAAAAACGGTTACAATGAACAATCACAACTTTTCGTAAAACACACAATTAAAAGTTTATGCAGATTTTTTTAGAATATTATCCAACAAACACAACTTTTGGTGGCAATTATTCAGATTGCTATTATATATAGATTATATTGCAACTTTTGATAACATATATTTTTATTTGTATTGCAAAATATTGTATTGTATTGCAAAATACTACGGGAGAACTTATTTTTAACAAAATATTGTATTGTAAAAGATTATTTATTGCCATAATGAATACAAATGTTCAATAATATGTTTTAAATATTGTTAAAAATGTTTATAAATAAAAATGAAAATAATAATTATGATGAAGAAATGATCTTCTGAATCTTTTATGAAAGTAATAAAAAAGAAATTCCTCAAAATACCATAACTTAAGTTTTTTTTCCCAAAAATACCACACTTAAATTTTCTTTTCCAAAAATAACACCAAAAAAAAAATTGATTCTTCACTGGGTAGAATTATTTTTTCTAGGTTTGGGTTGACAAATTTAGATGTAGGGTATAGGTTTTAGGGGGTAGGGTTTAGTGTTTAGGATTTTAGGGATTAGTTTTTAATAGAAAAAATTTTAGTTCAATTTTGTAGTATTTTTGGAAAAATACATTTTAGTTGTATTTTTAGAAAAAAAACTAAATATAGTATATTTGGAAAAAAACTCATTTTAGTTATATTTATCAAAAGTAAATTACGTCTTAGTAAAAAAAAAAAATACATAACAAAGAGTTGAAGATAAGAGATGTGAAAATTTAATATTTGTGTTAGGAAAGTGATAAAATTTAAGATAAAAATTTAAACTTGAATTTTTTACAATCTCCGTTAAATCAAGAGCTTCATGTAGCAAACCCCATGTACTATACGCGTTCAACTAAAATGACCATGTATTTTTTATGCATCTGCCCAATTTACCATAAACTAGCTATAAACTTTATAATTCCACCAAAATTATAAAATTCTTCACAATTTACCATATTCAATTAATCGGGTTTTAAAATCGTAAAATCTCGTTTATTTTTTTGCGCTTAGAGTAAACCCATGTTTGATAAGTTATCCCAAATCCAATTTTAATCCTTAATTCAAACCTCTCTTCAACATAGAGGTTTCAAATTCCTTTGATTTGGGAAAAAAATATATTTTGATAGCAAAATAGTAAACACAATTTTACATTTTTAAAACGTAATGAATTGAATATGGTTAATTTGGAAAAAAAATTATAGTTTGGGTAGAATTATGAAGTTTATAGCTAGTAATGGAAAATTGGGCAGATGGAAAAAATACATGGTGATTCTAGTTGAACGTATATAATATAGTAAAACAAGGCAGAGAGACTACCTCAGTGATGCTACTTTTTTCCTCCTCTCTAATTTAATACAAAACTAATTAAAAAATACATGTATATCTTTCGTATTTGACATTGCAATTTCCATTTAATTATTTCATGTGTTCGTTTAGTGTTACACATGACACCAAAGGTTTAGATTTAAGACAAAAGTATATTGTTCTTTGTTGTTTTTGATTGGTTCATTATCATCATATGATATGTGCCTCTCTAATTATATTCTCGACATTGCTATGTACGTTTTTCAATGACACGAGACGACATTTTTTGAGGGCTATGTGTTTGTAATGACACGAGACAATTTAATAGGTTGTGTGGAACCCACCCACATGCTGCTGCAGCAAGGGTGATATGCTAACGTACTAAAGATGTTGTAGTAGAATTATGAGTTATGTCTTACGTGTAAAGGAGAGAAAAGGTAGGTTATATATAATACTAGATTAGGCCCGCGTATTAACGCGGATATAAAAAAAATATGTAAAATTTTAAGTTGTATTTAAAACGTTAATTTTATTTGATTTTATTTTTTAAATATATACTCCATTTTGTAATACAATTTCTTTGTATATTACATGATAATAAAATTAGATTTTAATTTTATTCACTCAATCCCAATGAGTAATATTTATAATTTTCATATCAAAGAAAATGTTTATTATATCAAATTTATATTACTTAATATTTTTTTTAAATTAGAAATTAAGAAAACATAATTCTCAAAAAAATAACTGAAAACTAATTTTATTTCATATTTGAAAAAGTAACAATATCTTAAATATATTTGTTTCATATTTTTTAATCTCATACCTATAATTTTACTACTTGTCCACTAATTTTAAATAAAATTATACTAACATCATCATAAATTAATCAAAAATTCAAAGACTTTATTATGAGAGAAATTATTTGTTTATGTAAAGGTAAGTATCTACAATCCTTTTTTCTTTTATGATTAATAATTGACAGTATAATTTATTTAATTATGGTATTATAGTAATTAATTGTATAATTTTCTTAATTCGTTTTCTTATAGAATTAGTAACTTAAAATTAGAATTAGTATTATATATATATATGAACTATCTTTTATATTTCTTAAATTGTTTAAATTTTTAATTTCTTATAATTTACAAATATGTAAAATAAAGTTTTTGTATAACACATGACAAAATCTTTAATTGTTAAAATTGACACGTGTTGCGATTACATGAGTTACTAACTTTGAAAATTGACACGTGTTGCGATCACATGAGTTACTAACTTTGAAAACCAAGTTTTATATGATAACATAGTATTGAATATGTTATCAAATCATTCACCGATTGAAAAACTTAAGGAAATTACATTAATTTCTGATTTTGATTATCTTATTTTCTTATATTATGTTAATATCTAATTTTAACACTTTTTTTCAGCATCACTAATTTTAACACATTAAACCGTTTTATACTTTAATCACTTTTCTGTATAAATTTCTTTTTACTATATGATTATAATAAATAATAATTGCAATTAAATTGGAAATATTTTCCTTATTAATTGCACATATTTTCCTATTAAAATTAGTAATTTAATATATAACTTTCCTATTAGAATTAATGATATAATAGATTACTTTTGATTTTATATAACTTTTAAAAATATTAATTCTAATCCTTTTATTTTTAGGATTTTTTAATATTCCTAATAATTATTAAATAAATTTTCTTTTCACACCTGTCAAAATATAATCGATATACTTGACACATGTCGCAACTATATGAATTACTAATTTTCAAAACTAAAGTTTATATAATAAAATTTCTATAGGCAACCCTTAAATCAATAATGATTTTTTAAAAATATTATATATGTTTAGTAATTTTTTTAAAAATTGAAAATTATTGATTATTAGAATTTGGATCCATTGAACAAATTAATTAGTATAACTAATAAACGAGTTTTTTCAGAAACTTAAAATAAATAGGGTTGAAAATACATGAGTGATTAATGAACACCCATATCCCACAGTGAAAAACTACATGAAAGTTGTTTATAATTACTTAAATATAATTTTTTTAAACTGGAAATCTATGGCGAATAAATAATTATAACCTCCCAACTAGGTTTTAGCCCGCGGTACACTGCGGGATGATTTTTTCTAATTTTAAAAAATAAATTTTAAGTTATATTCATGTGTTTTGCACAAGAAAAAGTTATATTTATGTGTTAATTTTGTTTGTTTTGTTTAATATAAAAAATTGTATAATTGTATTTGATTGTTAATTTTAAAATTTTACTCGTGGTATATTGCAAGATAATTTATTTTTCACATAATTGTAATTTAATTAACTTAATTAACTTCGTGTATTGTGCTAATTTTAATGTGTTTTAACATGGAATTAGTGAGATTTTAAATTTAAATTACTATTGACCAAAATTCATACCCGCCATGTGATATCGTCTTGTAATAATTTTTTTATCCATCTAGAACCGAGGAGTATCTTGTTTTTTTTGTTCACTTGCCGATCCAAATTGCTCCTGTAGTGCTTAAATTTGCTGTTTTTTGTACAATGCAAGTTTAAGACTTTTATTACTTTGACTTGTTCCAAGTATATGAATTCTCGTGGTCTTACAAATTTCCTTTATATTTTCTTAATTGCACAGATTTGATGGACTTGCTTTTTTCATGTTTTCATTTAATATCCTCCTAAAGATCTTGGGCGAGATACTATTCTGAAGTAAACTTTGTTACTTTCAAACCTTCTTGCATATTTGAAGTTATGATTCTTAAACCAGTTTTAAGTCTAGGTGATTAAATTGTTCTATCTTCTGTACATTAAGTCGCTCTTTTATTTAATCATTGAGGAGTGGTAGGGTGCAGTTCATCATATTTTGTATTATGCACATGATGGACCTTTCTCCAATATAAAGAAGCTAAGTATAGTGAACACAACTTATAAACATTCTGCAGGTTAGTTAATCCAAAAAAAGTTAACCTACGAATACCTCACGTTCTTATTTTCTTAGCTTCATGCTCAATGGTCTCTTCACCTCTTTGTTTTCTTCACTTTCAGGAATCAGGATGTAGTCAAGCTTTTCTATGAACGGTGGTTCGATTCTGTATTTCTTCAATCTCATTAGATCATAAATTCTCTTTACCAGAATTCAGGTGTGACAATCTGTCCCGCGGATCCCACTAACCTCCCGCTAGCTGTCCCAACTGAAATGACCTGATCTGTTTTTTTTTTTAATAGTAAATAATATTATTAATAATAGTAATAATAATAATGAGTAACTACAACTAGTGGTCCCAAACCCACTAGCCACCTAACCACAATCACAACCAACAACGGAATAACAAATATCAATATCCAATAAATATCCAATAATCATAACATAGGTAATATCCAAATACCAAACATCATGAAATATAAAACCGGCAACCTAGCAATGTTTCTAATGACCCAACTCTAGCAACCTAGCAATGTCAGACAACAACCAATCGAGTCCCTATAACATCCTCTTCTTCATTTCCTTGATTCCACGATCACACTTTGCCTTTACCTGCACCACAAACACAAATTGCCATGCATGAGTATTTAATAAACACTCTGTAAGGCAATCCTCCCATCTACTGGGTTATACACACAAGCAATAGAGACATCTCTAACCATCAACGAACAATCAACAATCAACAAATAACAAACCAGGACTCTGCATCGACCGACACCAACATGCATCGACCGACACCACATGGGGATGCATTGACCGACACAAGGGATGCATCGACCGATGCAAGTTATACATGCATCGACCGACACTCGCACTGGATCGACCGACGCATGCTCGACATAACACGAAAACCCTAAGGTTTTACGCGCCGTCCTCGCACTTGCATCGACCGACGCACAAAGTGCATCGACCGATGCAACATGCCGAGCATCGTGTTCCCCAAAGCTTCTCGACGGATCTATGTTCCTGCAACCACAAAACTCGATCCCAAGCCACAAGAAAGCTTCCTAACGTCCAAAATAACCATCTAACAAGCCTAACAACACATAAACAAGTAGATCAGAGAAGCTCTAGCTTAGATAAGCCATGGTCCTGCACTTACCTTTGCCAAGACGAATCTGAACCTTAAACCAACAAGAAAACACTTCCAGGAAGCTCCTACAACGATCCCAGCTACAGATCTCTACAGGAACAGCTTCCAATCTCCAGAAATCACCAAGAACACTCAAGAACACTTAGAGAACTTTTTTCTCTTTCTTTTTCTCTCAAAAGCGGCCAAAACCCGACTAATGAGACAAAACTCGTGTTAAGGGTTTTCCCTAACCCAAAACGCAGCGTTTAACTTAACTCGTCCGCAGAAAACTGAACCTGCATCGATCGATGCAATCCCCTAAACCGGATTTTGGTTCGCGGATGTTACACCAACGGACCATCTGTGGATCCCACTAGCCAACAGCTAGCTACCCCAACGGACCCCAAGCTGGCCTTGCAGGGCATCGATCATAATCACTCACCGTGGAATGGAACTACTCATCCAAATCCACCAGTAGATTATTGGTGCGCCAGACGTTCCTCGAACCCTGGTCTCCACCCTTTAACAACCTTCCCACAAGACAAACTGTCACCAATTAATCCGTTGGGGCAGCTAGCGATTGGCTAGTGGTGTCCACGGACGGTCCATTGGAGCAGCTAGCGAAGAGCTAGTGGAGTTCGCTGGACGGGTTATCACACCAGATATCCTTTAAAAGAGTGTTGGACGATCTATCATTCACAAAGTAAGATAAAAAAACAATCAAAGGTAATAAAAGAGGAAGCATCAAACCATTACAATCCCGCCTTTGCACTTGATTCCAACTCCTCTCTGTATGCCAAGAAAAAAAGAAGGATTCTATATAGCCAAAAATCTCAAACTTATATACCACTCGGTTTACCCACTCTCTTGATCCCAAATCCCAACTTGGTTGATCTTGGCACAAATCCTTATCTCGCTTTCACCATATCGTGAGAAAAATAAAAAAGTTTTTTCTAACTATAATCTGTTGCGATACCAACACAGTGCTTCAAGAAAAAAAAAAAAAAACTCACAAAATAACAGTGGATACACACACACATACGTCTATACCCTACAAATTGTTAGCACAAAAAATGACACATACATACATAATCCAAGTGTCTAGAGAAATCATCAGTAGGTAGTGTAGAGAAATGAATCAAACTAACCTCAATCAAATTATAAATTGAGAAATCCCTTCACTTCACCGGCCAATAAAATTATACGCTAATTTGAGCAAACTTTAAAATTAGAAAATATAACAATTTGAAATAAATGTTAATATTCAATATTTATTGCATAAATAAATTATAGAAAACATAAGGCACTGTTTATTGAATATTCTCATAGATTTGATACAAATTATTGTTGGAATGAATACAACTTAGTCCGATTGTTTTGGAAAGTCGCGATTAGATGAAGTAATTGTTAACAAAATCTGAAAACCTTACGCTAATTTAATTAATCGCAAAAATTATAAATCTAATATATTTAATGATAATGGCACTGTTCGTAAATATGTTTCAATTCTAAGCCTACTTTGTCAAAACTGCTGTAAAAATGTTAATATAGATATATGATAGACATTATTACATAAAATAATAATTACTATTTTATAAATATTCTAAGTTTTAACAAACAGGAACAGGTATACCACAAGCTTCTAAAACTTGTTTAGAAGATGTCTTATATGGAACAACCAATGGATTTTTTAAGTAAAAACAAGAACATGATTGATTATCTTTTAATTTGGTGCAACACTCCGTCGACGGTGGGGATCCTCCTATAACTGCTGGTAGACATACTTTAAAATCTTGGATGTCGCATGCCGCCTCTGCTTTGGACAGAGACAGAGAGAACAGAACAAACACGATGAAAACTAATGCAGTTAACTTCATCTTCATTCCTTGTGCCCTTACTATCTCTTTCTATCTAATTCTAATAGATATATATATTTTTTGATTAGAAAATGTATGAATATTGATTATGAGTTTTGTTTAATTGGATGGTGAAGCTATATATATAGATGGAGTATTATTTTGCAATAGGAAAGTGTGTGTGTTTTAGGTAGCTAACATATTCTGTATTTTTAATAACATTTATTTTAGTGTAATTTCATCTCTCTAGGCCGATTTGCTATATATGCAAGATTTGAATTAAACAATGTTTGACTTTGATAGTTTGATTCCTAAAATCGGCCTATAGAGGTGACACATTATTGGAATCAAACTATCAAAGTTTGAATTAAAATTGAAAATATTTAATGCTTGACTAAACAATGTTTGACTAATCAATAGATCTTGAATAAAAATGTGTGACTAGTCAAATATATGATCTTGAAATGATAACTACTCACCCATGAGGCCATGAGGGGCAACAATAGGAAAGGTCCCCCTCTGTAAACTTAACAAAGTATACGCAAAGCACTTATGACAAGAACTGAATCATACGTATAATGCCAAGTTACTTAACATATCATGTGAAAGAAGATCAACGTTTAGTGTCACCAATCTCTTTAGTTTTCTGCACAAGACAGTGACCCACGTTTGTTTTACGTGTGTTAAGGCCATTTGTATTTATATAATACTCCTAAAAGATAAAACGGAGGAGGTCTAGATGACTAGATCATCTCTCTAGGCCGATTTGCTATATATGCAAGATTTGTTGTATGGGTGATTTTGTTCTCCACAGAAAAGCAGATACAAGTATAGTCATCATATAAAAGACTTTGTTGTATGCAAGATTTGTTGTGACTTCAATTATAAAGATTTTGTTTCGGGGTGTTGAAGACTTAAGTGATAGGTACAAGCCACAAGTGTATTGGGAATATTAGTACTGAAATTATTTTACAATTTGTAATTTTCATCCTCTCTTTTGTAATTTCTTTTTAAACATCCTCCAATTATTAATTTGGAAGTACGTTTGGTAAAGTAACCTTTTATTTGTAAGATGTACACAATTAAACCCTTCCCATTTGAATAAATATCAAAACTTAAGAAATTTGTAATATAAAAAGACATAACTTAAATAATTCTAAAAGAAATTAGTATCTATAATTTAAAATAAATTAAATTAAATTCTTGAGGATCATTTTAGATAGCGGGTCAGAGTTTACATAAATATAATTTATAGTTTTTTACGGGTTGGTCTACTAAAATACACAAAATATTTTAGTTTGATATCAAATGAGTTAACGATAGGTGTTAGGCCAATACTAACCAAACCAAACACAAAAAATAAAATTCATAAAAAATTATAGAATTTAAATATCAATCAAAACATATTTTTTAAAAAAAATCAACAAAAAAAATTTTCTTAATAATTATTAAAAATATTATCCTGCGGTACACCGTATTGATTAAAATAACATAATTTATTATAAAATAAATCTAATTATGGCATTTTACTTTTTTTTTTGAACAAAGACTTGATTTTATTCATTATAAAGCCAAGTACAGAGAAAAGAATTCAAAGATCCAAAGTTTTAAGATAAGGGCATTCCCCAATTCCAAACAAAGGTAGATAAAGATGATCGACATAAAGACCCAGAGAGCTTTGAGGCAAAGGCTATGAAGCGGTTTGACACATGTGAGATCAAGGATTGTCGAACAGTCTTCTATGAGTAGCTCAATGGAAGACAAAAATTGTCATTGTCACATGACAAAATGACGTTGGTAATGTATTTATGGCTATGAGTCTCGCCGGCTTGAAGTACAGCATAAGCCATACCATGGGAGATTATGGTTTTATAATCGGCTGGAGCATGTTTTGAAACACTAACTAAAGAAACTGGACCTTCCTTAGGGCGAGCTAAGGCTGCTAGGATCCAGATTGTAGAAGTGATGGCAGAAAGGTGGTGGATGAAGTAGGTAGCTAGAACTGTCGAGGGGTGGTTGTTGGTAGAGAAATCTCTAAGACCATAATCACAGCCTCAACAATTTGAATTCCGAACTAAAACGCCATGGGATTTCAGATACTTGGGAGCAGTAAAGTTCACCATTGAAACTAATAACAGGATACGCAAAAAGTAAGTGTAAAGCCGTAACATAACATGTGGATCCTCTCTGCCATGAAAATGGTGATCAAGAATTCCCCACACAGTTTTTAATCGGCAAGACACGGGCAAAGAATAAACAGACCTGAGCTTCATAAAAGAGGATGGTTGTTGGGTATTAGTACTTACCGATGTCAGGGATAAGCAATTGATGGCGCCAGGGGACTTCAAAAGCTTGGGGGCAGTAGAATTCACCAATGAAGCTAATAACATGATTCGCAAAAAATAAGTGTAAAGTTGTAACATACCAGGTGGATCCTCTCTGCCATGGATTTTGTGTTCAAGAATTCCACAAAAAGTTTGTAAACGGCAATACACGGACAAAGAATAAACCGTCCTGAGCTTCAGACAAGAAGATGGTTGTTGGGTATTGGTACTTAACGATGTCGGTAATAAGCAATTAATGGCGCTTTGGAGACAATAATACCAACATCGACATAACGGATTTGAGAACAAACGACCTTTCCTATTCAAAATTTTAAAAACAGGATTGAAAAACCAAGATGGGTGAAAGACCCCGGCCCTGGACATGCGATGGCCGGTGAGGTTGTCTCGTCCCTTACTCGCTACTTAGTCATATTTTATGGTCCATTCTTTAAACAAAGTTCATTCGCACATTCTGTGATTCAATACTTAGAGTCTATATGATATAAACTTAGAGTAAGGCAAACAATCAGGTATTGTATTAAATAATCAAAGGATTCGATACAACTTATGAGTTTGCATATAAGCTAGTACAAGCTGTATAATCGATCCTAACTACCCTTAAAACCACCACTCATCTTCCCGGCCATGAGTCTCGCGCCTAAACAGTTGCCTTTCCACGATCACTCTCCTTTCGTAGATGCAACTACCCCATCCCTCAGAACCCATAAGGTCGGTACTGTACCGTACCTCTGACACTCCAAACTTACTCGCTGAACTCTCGGCCTTAGAAATCTATCTCTTGATCTCTCTCTCGATCACACTCGAGATTTTACTGTGTTTTCTGATTTCCGCTGATGTGTTTGGAATGATGATGCGCCCTGTATAAATAGGGTCATGGCCGATGTCTAGACCCCAAAAGACACATGTCCGACAGAACCATTCGTTCGCTCCCGTTCGGTCGTGCACGTTTGGTCGTGCCTATTCGGTCATCGCGTCCCACCATCCTGACCACTCACCAGCGAATTTATTGACCAGGCTTTGTGTGACAAGTTATTACGAGAGGAGGCACACTTTTTCGCAGCGAATTTGTCGGACGCTTTTATTCCCTTGGCTGACCGGAATTCTTCTCCTTGGTGCCAGATTGATGGTTCTTGGAAAGTAACAGAAATCCATTCGGGTTTGGGATAGTGGTTTTGTAATGGTGAGGAGAAGACCTTAATGTTAGGAGCTAAGTGTCTTAGACGAAGTCCATCCCCACTTCATTCGGAACTCAAAGCACTGTTTGTGGGCTATGGAGTGTATTATCTCTGGGGGATTGTGTTGTTAGAGTTTTGAGACGGATTCTACGGAGCTACTAGCGATGGTGCAAACCCCTGAAGATTGACCGGCTTTATCAAACTTTTTGGATGATTTCACCTTGCTCAAGGAGTCTTTCCCTCTGTTTACCATCTTTAGAGTCTCACGTGCGTCTAATTTGAAGGTTGATTGTCTTGATAGATCTTCAAGATCTCTTCATTCTGAAATTTCTTTCGTAAACTCTTTTATTTCGGTTTGGGCAACCAATTTTGTAATTCTGTTTTAATTAACTAGAGATTAACCTGGGCTACGTCCGGTATATTTGACTACTGGGATTTTAAGTTGATTAAGTTGGTCTTAATTTTTTTTAGTTTCTTGACTATATATGGAACACAATCATGTGATCGATGCTCTATCTATCAGTTTAGTTAAACTTAGATGGTACTTATAATTGTTTGATTTTATCTATTATTTTTTTCATTGTAATTTATTTAATACTATATATATGTACTTTTATTATTAGTCTAGATAGTATTGTTCTCATCTATACATCTCTCTTATGGGATCGGAGTTTTGGCTGTGTTGACACATTAGAAGAAGAAGTAACGCAAGTTCTGGTGTTCATAAATAAAACCAAATCGTTAACCGTTAGAAGAGTAACTGGTAGATAACTGCAAATGTAAAGCACAACACAATAGTAGAATTTTCCAAACCCACATACACATAAAGACGACTCCCACCAAACAATGAAACAACACACAATTTAATCAACTAATCACTTAGTTCACAATTGTCAACAACCTTTTAATAATAGGTTCAGTTGGGAAACTTCTCCCGGCCAAGCTTAGTGATGCAAATAAAAAGATGAAACAACAAACAGAGGACCATTAGTTCTTTTATATTAATAGAGCACATGTGTTTCGTCGCATAAAAAAGAAAGAAAACATACATGACTTAGAGAATGGATGGTTAAAAATTTTACTACAACATAGGATGCTCTGCATACCTGGAGGCGCTTTAGGTATTCACCATTTCTAATAGAGGTAAATAGCATAACGTGTTCACCATATGTAACAAAGATAATTTGGAGTTTTCGACACTATAAATATAATTTCCAAGATTACAGAGTCGTTGAAACACGGATTATAGAAATCACCTTAATTTCACTTTCTCACCTGCAAATAATTATATGACTCCGTGTTAATATATGTTCACTCTTTCAGCCCTAACTTATATTATATTATTTTAATTGAGGTGTAAAAGTTTAGTGTTGTGTTTTAAACAATTTTTGACCTCTTTAAAGAAAAAAATAAGTGTATAGGCGTCTTATACTTTCTTAAATTCTTCAATTTTAATAGCATATTAAATTGATGTTAAGAAACACAAAGCCTTTAATCAATTGAGACAACCCTGTAAAGTTGTAACCTTGTGAGTTTCAAATTATAATTACAAATAACGAACCAAAAACTATATGGTCTCTTGAAGTGTAAGATTAAAGAAGAGAAGACATGTACCTTGAGTCAAAAGGATAAGAGAGGTGGATCAACTCTTGAAATTGCAAGAGTCATGGTCTCCATCAATTTTGATTTATCATAGACCATTGAAGAGTAGTTTTTCCTCCTGCCTTTACTACTCTATATATTGTTAGAAGTGGTATTTACAAATATATTAGTAACTTGGTAAAAAATTATGTGAAGTTGAATATCGAGGGACATAAAAACTTGATTGAAAGACAATCTAAGCAACCATGGAAACTGTCAAAGCAATTTCTACGGAAAAGCATGAACCTCTATAATACCAGAGAAAGCGATTTTGTAAAGATTTACCGTTGTTTACTCTATGACTATATCTCTCTCCTTCTCCTTGCTTAAACCCAAAAACGGATCCCGATGACACTGTTTTATTGAGACTGAAACTGGGTATGCCACCACATGAGATAAATGATCGAGGGGAGAGTAATCGTTATTGCAATGGAGAGCTGGTTGTTGAAAGACATTTAGAGAAGATGAATTTGTAACGAAAACCCTAGGGAAGAGTAAGAGGTCTAATCTTAATTATTAAGGGGAACTCGAATTATAGGAGCTTAAACGTTGTTGGCTTACGCTTAGGTCTGTGGTTGTTTTCAAATGATTTTAGAGACGCTGACATCGCAACTCGAGAGGAAATATTGAAAAGCTGAGGAGGACACAAAGACTCAAATTGTTCCTTTTATTAATAGTAATGTTTGGTTGGAAAAAAAAATTAATAGCAGTAAAAATCGTTTATTTAGCAAAAACATTGTAAGTAAAATAATTTGTGTGGTTAGCCGTTTCTCTAATGCTATTAATTAATAACTTAATAAAATAAATTAGATACGCACCCACAGTACACTAAAGGAACATGTTTGATTTTTTTGATTATTTTATTATTTAACAATTTAGTGTTTTAGTTTCTAATGATATATATATCGTTGTAAATATAAAATTTATTGTATACTAATATATAATGAATACGTATGCTAAACTAATAGCAATGATGTTTGAGTAGGTTAGTACTATTAGTACACCGCATATATATGTTTTCTATCATTTTGTATATGATATTTTGTTATTAGTTAGATATTAGTGTCTAGAGTAGTTGGTTTGTCGTTCGGTGTTGAAGCCAAGTTTGGGGTTTGTCGTTCGGTGCTTTCTACCCACTGTTTTTCAAACACTATAAACCTACAAAAGGATGCATTTAATCTAACACAAGCTTTTTGTTTGAATAAAATTTAAATTCATACCAAAAAAATAATCAAATAGGTAATTTAATGTTCTAATTCAAGTAAAACTAAACTATAAAATCCAATGTTCAATAGATTTAGCTATTATAATGTAAGAGAATAATTCATATATTGATCTTGTTTTTTTTTGTTTCTTTCTACAAAGTATATTCCTTACGTTGTAGTATCAAATAGGTAATCTAATATTCCAACTCAAGTAAAATTAAACTATAAATATCCAATAGAATTAGTATAATAATGTAAGAGAATCATTCATTAGTTGATCTTGTTTCTCTCATTTTTCTTTTTAGTATACAAAAAGATCCCGCAAAAGAAAAGGACCACTGTGAAAAGAACAGACAAAACTTTGTCCGAAAGAAAGGTAAGAAGAAATTTCCAACATCGCAATAATGGATCTAAGAAAATGCCACGAATGTCAATCTCCTCTAAAATATACAAAATTCTCATCGAAATGTTATGCGTGCTACGAAGATCACCATGACAACAAGCAAGGCTACAAGTGTGATTGCTGCTCGTTTTGTATCCACGAGGAATGCCTCATCGCTAACCTGCCTTCTCGTCATAAACACCCTCTCAAGGTCATAAATTGTGACTATTACAAAGAGTTATGTCGTCTTTGTGAAACCCAAAGGTATCCTCAGATACTTTATCACTGTTCACAGTGTTCTTTTAATATATGTATCCCTTGTGCGAGAACACCTCTGATCTTTGACCAAACAAAGGTGCATGACCATGCACTTCTCCAAGTAACTATAAAACTCCCCTTCACTTGTGATGCATGTGGGTTGAGTAGTACTGAATACCCGTCCATTTGTCTTCAATGTTGTTTCATAATCCATCGAGCATGCATCTTCTTACCACGGGTTATATACATCAACCGCCATGACCATCGTATCTCTCATGTCTATTCTCTTGCCAATGGGAAGTGGATTTGTGGGGTATGCTATGAACATGTTAATGGAGACTATGGAGCATATTCTTGCTCAGTTTGCTCTTACGTTGTTCATTCAATATGTGCAACAAATAAAAAAGTTTGGGATGGGAGAGAACTTGAAGGCGTACCCGACGAAGATGAAAAAGAAGAAAGCAAACCGTTTGAAGTGATTAATGAAGAGCTAATAAAACATTTTAGCCATGAACACCATCTTAAGGCTTCATTATCTTCCTCAAGACTCGAAGAACCAAGAGAACACTGCGATGCATGCACTCTTCCTTTTTATTCTGAATTGTGCTACAAATGTACACAATGTGATTTTATTCTGCATAATGAATGCGCTAATCTCCCTCTGAAGAAAAGACACGAGATAAGCACACAAAAACTTACGTTGTGTGCCAAAAGCCAGCATGGCGCAAACCCTAACAACCTGTTTTTTTGTGTTGCTTGTCTGCGTCATTGCACCGGTTTCTCATATTTTCCTGAAAAAGACCCCACGTTCCTCAGCATTGAAGGTTTTCAGCGTTTTTACACAGATTTCTCATATTTTACTGAAAACCCAACGTTCTTCAGCATTGATGTGCGATGTGCGTCAATTTCTGACGCATTTAAACATGAAAGTCATCCCCACTGGTTATTTTTATATTTTAATTTGTTTTACTCGACGTGTGAAGGTTGTAACTCGGATTGTCGTTTTTTTCTACGTTGCAAGCATACATATGATTGTGGTGGCTGCATTTTATGCTTCACATGCGCAACTTTACCCACATTTGTAAGACACAAGTACGATGATCACCCTCTCTCCTTATGCTATGGTGAGAATAATGTGAATGTGACATATTGTTGCGAGATATGCGAAGAGGAAGTATATTCAAAGATTTGGTTTTACAAATGCAATGAATGTGGCTCCACTCTTCATACTAAATGTGTATTTAAAGATCTAATACACTCAAGACCAGGATACAGTTTGGTGATGGCTAACAAGGGGTCATTTGATTTGCTTCCAAACAATCGTCTCTCTCGGCCGATTTGCTATTTATGCAAGATTCGTTGTATGGGTGATTTTGTTCTCAACAAAAAAGCAGATTCAAATATATTCATATGCTGTTCTTGTGGCTTTAGTTATGAATTTTTATTTGAAAATTAATTTATAGTTTGTAAATACATACTTTTATGTCTCTTGTAACTAATTTATAAACATAAAAANTCACATGCGCAACTTTACCCACATTTGTAAGACACAAGTACGATGATCATCCTCTCTCCTTATGCTATGGTGAGAATAATGTGAATGTGACATATTGTTGTGAGATATGCGAAGAGGAAGTATATTCAAAGATTTGGTTTTACAAATGCAATGAATGTGGCTCCACTCTTCATACTAAATGTGTATTTAAAGATCTAATACACTCAAGACCAGGATACAGTTTGGTGATGGCTAACAAGGGGTCATTTGATTTGCTTCCAAACAATCGTCTCTCTCGGCCG
>NC_025695.1:27557167-27572801 GCF_000633955.1 Camelina sativa
GTTTTACTCGACGTGTGAAGGTTGTAACTCGGATTGTCGTTTTTTTCTACGTTGCAAGCATACATATGATTGTGGTGGCTGCATTTTATGCTTCACATGCGCAACTTTACCCACATTTGTAAGACACAAGTACGATGATCATCCTCTCTCCTTATGCTATGGTGAGAATAATGTGAATGTGACATATTGTTGTGAGATATGCGAAGAGGAAGTATATTCAAAGATTTGGTTTTACAAATGCAATGAATGTGGCTCCACTCTTCATACTAAATGTGTATTTAAAGATCTAATACACTCAAGACCAGGATACAGTTTGGTGATGGCTAACAAGGGGTCATTTGATTTGCTTCCAAACAATCGTCTCTCTCGGCCGATTTGCTATTTATGCAAGATTCGTTGTATGGGTGATTTTGTTCTCAACAAAAAAGCAGATTCAAATATATTCATATGCTGTTCTTGTGGCTTTAGTTATGAATTTTTATTTGAAAATTAATTTATAGTTTGTAAATACATACTTTTATGTCTCTTGTAACTAATTTATAAACATAAAAAATTGTACTCACTTAAGTAACATGATGTATTATAAAATAAGGATATTTAAGTTACTTTACAATTAGACTGTCTCAATTCTCTTGTGACAAGAATGCAACATTAATTTATAATCGAAAAATAATGAGGTAGCATATCTTATTTTAATATTATAGTTTTATACACACCTGGCTATGCTCAATGATTGTAAATTCTCAATACTCAAGTGAAAATACTAATTGGTGATAAAAGTTACCAATGCTATGAGTGCTAAACTTAATTTCGGGGAGCATATTGAATTTAGTATTTTAAATTATTTGAGTTGTATGGGTGTATTGAATATAGTAATTTATATGACTTAAGGTTCAATGAGTTTTTATATAATTTTGATAGTTTTGAGGACTTCTACATTGTATCTATTATTACTTCTACATCGTATTTTTGATTATTTGTTTCTCTTTTACTTTTCTTTAAAGTTATTCCTTACGTTTTTAGTATCAAATAGGTTCTAATATTCCAACTAAAAAAAAACTATAAAGTCCACAATAGAATTAGTATAATAATGTAAGAGAATATAATTCAAAAGAATCTATATTGATATATTTAAAATAAGAATCATGGTAACTATGACTATGAGGTCGTTGCGAAGGACTAGATTTCTTTTTCTTTAAAGTCATTCCTTACTTTTTCGTATCAAATAGGTAATCTAATGTTCCAGCTCAAGTACTATATATCCAACATTTATATATTTATATATATAACTTATATATTTTCTGATTTTCTTTTTAATATACATATATCCTGCAAAAGAAGAAGACAAAGGCGCAAAGAGAAGTTGAAACTTTTTTCTAAAACAGAAACGGAACAAGGTTAGAAGAAAGTTCCAATATCGTCTAACAATACAAAGAAACTCACTTAACATCCATTATATTCTGATTGAAGAAAAAAAAAGAAAAAACCTTGACAGTTGGCCTTAAGACATGGACGCCATAGCTTCTGAGAGTTTCCTTGGTGGAATGAAAGCAGACTTTCATGAGCATTTTGTGTACCCAACAAATATTTCGTCTGTATGCGATGCATGTTACAACTCTGAAGAAAGAGTTGAGGGTGAAGGTGGCTACATATGCAATCGTTGTGATCTCTATGTCCACAAGGCTTGCATCGAGATCAACAACCCTTATCGTCACAAACACCCTCTCAAACTTCTCCAGCAGAACTATATACATGAGTATAGAAAAAAATGTCTCTCGTGTAAAGAACTCCTTCGTAGTAAAGAGGATCCTCCACTGAAGTTGTTTTATCATTGCTTCATATGTGACATCTCTGTATGCAATCTTTGTCCTAGTAAACCGTTGGTTATTGACGACATTCCAAAGGAGATTCACGAGCATCCACTCACACAAATGATGATTAAGGTATCTTTCACTTGTGAGGCTTGTGGCATTTGTTGTGATGGGTTTCCTTGTGTGTGTCTACGGTGTAGTTTCATCATCCATAGAGGTTGCACCCAGTTGCCACGTGTTATACGTATCAACCGTCATGAACATCGTGTCTCACATACTTATTCTCTTGGTCCTGGAGATTGGGTATGCGGGGTTTGTCACAAATGCATTAATAGACTTTATGGGGCTTACTCTTGCTCCATTTGTCGCTATGCCGTTCATTCAAAATGCGTGAAACGAGACAAAGTGTGGGATGGGTTCGAATTAGAAGATGAACCTGAAGATGATTATGAAGATCTTGATCCATTCAAGGTGGTTGGTGAAGGGGTGATCATCCATTTCAGCCACAAGCATCATCTTAGACTTACTGACAACAATCATGAAAGTGTTAATGATGGAAACAAACACTGCTACGCATGCACATTCCCAATCTATTATGATCCTTGCTACACGTGTACAAAATGTCATTTCGTTCTACATGAAACATGTGCTAATCTACCCAAGAAGAAACAACATGAGGTCCACAATCGCGAACTCATTTTGAACGGCAATCCTAACGGATTATGGTTCCATTGTGAAGCATGTAGGCGAATATGCACTGGTTTCAGTTATCAGAGAGAAGAAGCGGAAATAGATGTTTCTTGCGCCATGGTTTCTAAGACATTCAATCACGAAAGTCATCAACATCCATTGTTCTTCCTTTCAAATGTTTGGTTCAATAGTTGTGTAGCTTGTGACGAAATCCTGCCTTATGTGATGAGATGCATTGAATGTGATTATGAATTGTGCTTTAAATGTGCTACTCTGCCAAAGAAGGTAATAAGATACAAGCATGATCGACATCCTCTTTCTTTGTGTTATGGCAAAAATACTAGTGGGTTGTATTGGTGTGAGATTTGTGAGGCAAAAATAAATCCGAAAGAGTGGTTCTATATGTGCAATGATTGTGCCTCAACTCTTCATGTTTCGTGTATACTTGGAAACTTCATACAAGTTAGACCCGGGCACATGTTCATCACAAAAACCGGCGAGCATTTTGAAGTGGTTGACAACATTCATCACACTCGACCCTTTTGTAGCGTGGACGAATGCAGACGGCGTTGCATATATGAATATGTTTTAGAAAGTAAGGACAACAAAAATACATATGCTTGCGATCCAAGATGTTTGATGTTCAACAAGCGGTAATCGTAGTAATTTATTGGAAAAGGGAAGAAATAATGCTTAACATGATCATTGGAAACAACCAATGGCGGACCCATAGGACGGTCAACTGACCGGGTAAAATGTTGAAATAGTATTGTTTTGCATGTAAAGTTGTGAATTTCCAGTAGCATAGTTGGTCTTCCTTTAGTATGATGACCCCCCAAACCTAGGTTCGACTTCTCCATACTACACCAATAGTCTGGGTCCGCCACTTGATGTCTAAAATGGTGCTGAAAAAAAAGAAGAGTTCGTCTTCTTGGTGTCTTCACCTCCTCTTTTATAATGTCATCTTCTTCTATGGTGTCTTTATTTGGCCATTTAATCATTCGACTCCAATTAATGTGTCTGTTTTGATGTCACATTTATTCTGTAACGTCTTGTGTCTGTTTTGATGTCACATTTATTCTGTAACGTCTTGACTTTGTATTAACTTGGTCTCCTTCTTGGCTTTCCTTCAACACGCCCACATGCGAATTATGTCGTTATTCACCTTTCTTTCTCGATCTCCTAGGGAGTTCTTGTTCTTCCCAAACTCTTGAAGTGTTCTGCTAGCTAGATTACTCTGGTACCGAATTGTCATTTGTTTCTTTCGAACTCCTATGGAGGTCCTCAAGATGAATCACTTCGGCATCGAATTGCTTTTCTTCAGAACGTGTTCTTCAAGTAGTGGGCTCAACAGTTGACTTACAAAATAACTCTCAATTCTATAGACTTGAAAAACAAAGTTTACTACTTTGGGCCTATCAAATAATTCATAAGTTGAGTTACACATTAATGGGCCACCTCTTTTATGCAACATGGACCTTCTCAGAGTAAACAATGATATGGTACAACAAACATCCTTATCTCTCTAATTTTAATCATAAACCAAATCAAATAATAAATATAGAAATTATTTTATGTTGAGAGAAAAAAACAAGAATTTGGCTGAAAATAATCGAGTTCTTCATCTCGTCAAGATCTTAGGGTATATATTAGGCCTGCGAATCCGAACCGAACCGAAATTTGGACAAATCGGTTCAGTTATTGCTCTGGTTGTTATTCGATCGGTAAGGAAAAAAATAAATTTCGTTCTGTGATCGGTTCGGTTCAGAAAGGGTAAACCGACGGATAACCGAAAATTAACCCTACCTATATAAGCTTATACACCGGTTTGATTAGTTCTAGCCTAATCCAAAAACCTAAACAACTTTTGCTCTCGACGGCTGCGACTGCGACTGCGAGAGAGAGTTCTTCGATTTCCTCTTTGATTCTTGCATTTAAACTCAGATCATCCTTGTTCTTAATCTTCAAGGTAAGTTCTTCTCTGTGAATCTTCTCCAAGTTCTTTTCTATTAAGCTTCTTCAAGTTCTTTGACGTTTTGTTGTTAATTACTTAGCTATAGTGTGTTTAGGAATTAGAATTTGGGTCTTTAAAATTGCGAGACTAGTGTTTTAAAGCATCGATTATGAGATATAATTTGCTGTCTGTCTATGATTCATAGTCATAGTTCATAGTATTCTTAGTGTGATGTTCTTAATCGAGATAAACACTAGTCTAATTGTATTCTTAATCGACAAAAATGGACTGTGGTTGTTTGTCTTCTTCGTTTGTGTAGTTCTTTCTTGTGGATGGGACTAACTAATTGTGTTATCTTTGAACAGGTCTGTGATGTCTCACGATTCTGGTCAACACAACAACGAACTGTTTCTACATGGTGAGGTTGATGGAGAAGAAGCTCCGTCAGCTGCTTCCGTTGGAGGGAAAAGAAGAAGAACTCAGCGAGACACTTCTCCTCTTCCATCCCAACCGAGGAAAAAGCTAGGTCATAGATCTCCGGTGTGGGAGCATTTCATTCAACAAGTGCATGAGCCCGCACTTGCCAACTGTCGTTATTGTGGTCAAGAGATAGGATGTGACACAATGATACATGGAACAAGTGCCATGAAGAATCACATTAAAAGGTGTAAGTTGTTCAAGATGCATGAAGAGAGTGGTGTTCAGAATGTATTGGTTGGTGATAGCAGTGGTGTAATGACAACAATCAAGTATGATCAGGGTTTGTTTCGAAGGTCTGTCAATGAGATGATTGTACTTAGTGAGCTTCCGTTTTCATTTGTGGAGTCGGAGGGGTTTAGAAGACTTTGCAGCAACGTTCTTCCAATGTACACGGTCCACTGCAGGAAGAAAACAACTTCCGATATATATGGTATGTATTTGAAAGAGAAAGCAGCTTTGAAGGAATTGTTTGCTAAGGAAAAGCAGAGAGTATCTATGACGACATATATCTGGGTAGCTCCCACTACTTCTGGTAGGTACATGGTCGTAACCGCACACTGGATTGATAGAGAATGGAATTTACAGAAGAGGATCATCAGTTTTAAGCCTGTCACAGATCACAAAGGTGATACAATTGTTGAGCACTTGATTGACTGTCTATAAGAATGGGGAATCGAGAAGGTCTTCACAGTAATTGTGGATAATGCTAAGGCGAATGACAAGGCTCTAAGGGTGTTCTTCGATGCTTTGATAATGAGAGGACCTGATGCCTTAGTTAGAAATGGAGAGTATCTTCATATGCGGTGTTGTGCTCACATCTTAAACTTGATTGTGAGGGATGGCTTATCTAAAGCAAAAGCGAGTATTGTCTATTAGAAATGCGATTAAGTGTGTGAGATCATCCAGAGACAGGCTGAAATCGTTTCTTTTGCGGGTTGAGACAGGGAACGTAGGTGGAGGAAGCTTATGTCTTGATGTTGCAACCAGGTGACACTCGACATATCTAATGCTCATAGCCGCAATTAAGTTCAGGGTTACATTTGAAAATATGTTGGTTGAAGACAAGCTCTATAACGAGTACTTCATGGAGACGGAAGAGAATGCTGAAGAGAATTCTGAAGGGAATACGAGTGAGAATGGCCAAAAGCGTGTTGGTCCACCTACTTTTGCTGATTGGGAGCAGGTGGAGAGGTTAGTGAAATTCTTGAAGATCTTTTTCAATTGCACTGTGTCCTTCTCGGCTACCAAAATAGTGACCTCTCCTGTTTGTTACAATGAGCTTGTTATGATTGAGAGGAATCTGATCAACCTAAACATTAATGGTGATTTGCTACTAAAGACTGAAGCAATGATGATGAGGGATAAGTTTGAAAAGTATTGGGATGGTCTCACCAACATGAATACGCTTGTAATCATTGCAAGTGTATTTGATCCCAGAAACAAAATGCAGTTTGCTGGTCTTTGCTTTGACAACCTATATGGCAAAGACAAAGTGGAAAGTACTCATCTAAGATCGTCTATTAAGAGTGTGATGAAGGAAATGTATGGGGAGTATGTGGTGAAGCTGAGCGGAAGTGAGCCTGGAAACTCAACCAATGGTGGAACTGTATCTGAACCTGGAGTGCCAACCAATGATCTGTTTGATTAGTCAGATGACGATGGTTATGAGAGGATGGATACGTTGTACTCTGAGATGGTTGCTGAAACTTCGAATGAGGAATGTAGCTGCTTTAGGAATGGACTTTGATGTTTTATCTTGGTGGAGGCGTAACACTTCAAAATTTCCAGTCTTATCTGAGGTGTCCTCGCCATTCAAGTTTCATCTGTTGCTTCTGAATCTGCATTTAGCACAAGTGGTCGCATTTTGGACCCTTATCGAAGCTCTATGTCACCTTTCATGGTTGAAACTTTAGTTTGCACTCAACAATGGCTGAGGAATACCGTTTCTACTGAGAAATTAGCTAGCTTAGTTCAGATGTTTGAGGAATTGTAGTTTCATGAGTCCTTAGGTAACTCATTTGTCTTTTATTTAAGTTTTTTGTGTTACTCTCTTTAAACCGAACTAACTGAGGATCATTTACCTTGTGCAGCTTCACAGAGTGAGAGACACCCATCAGCAGATCTGTGATCTAGAGATGAACACAAGTAAACTTGATTTACTATGTTACTTTCAGATTTATTTACAAGGCATATGTATCATTCTTATTGACATAGTTTCTGGTTTTCGTTTGCAACAGGAGACAACGAACTAAAGCAAATAATGATCTTAATTCTTAAGGCTTGTCTCTCTTTCTCTCTATATCTTTTGAAAAAACTAATATAACTATTAACTACCTATATTTTGGCATGGAGTAAAGAATGATAATATACCAAATGCATCATGGTAAGAAGAAATGATCATTGGTATTTTGTCATTTCTGGTAATCTCTTCTAACTTTTGGCTCCACGCGTTATTTTTTGAACAATTGTGAATTGTCTCTTTACTTGAGACGAGACAAGTAGGAATCCAACTGTAGGATTGCCTTGTTGTTTTTTGTAAATTGTCTCCAATAGTCGTATGTATGTGACTAGGATTGACTAATGTTGTTGTTTTTTGTAAGCATAACTTGTATTCTAAGTTATGCCTATGATGCTTAATGTCATGAATCATATGCTATAATCTATATGTTAATTTTGAATCGTTGAGTGTTTTAAGTCCATGGTCCAAAATTAAGAACCTCACTTAGAGTTTACCATTGGAGGACCATAATTTTAATTAACAAACAAAAGGTTCCTATTTTGTAAAAGTACAGTTTTAATAAAAAATATATATAAGAGCCCCAAAATACAAACCTCCCAATAAAGATGCTCTTAGTGTAGTTAGTTTTTGAATTAAAGCTTTAAACTTTGACAAGAATTGTGACACTACCAAACGACAGAACACAAAACTAAACCCTAAAACACACACAGAATACACCAAATTCAACACCTTACTGTGTCAAGCACAAGTAGCTATGTTGATACCTCGATTCGATTCCACCACTGGGACCGTCCAAAACACATTTAAAATCTCCTGATGAAGCATCAAAGATCTGAACAACACTATCTAATCCACCAGAAGCAAGTAACTGTCCATAAGATTGTGAAAATTAACTTGGACAGAAAGGAATTGCTATAAAATGGCCTATATGGGATCAAAAATCAAACAACCCTAATTCGTTTACCTAATCGCGAAATCTCCTCGACTTCACATCACCTCCGCCGAAATCTCCTCCGCCTATTCAATCTCCTCCGCTACGCATCACCTCCGACCCCAACCTCCTATGATTACATATCATTCGATTCCATCTTCTTCCAAAGTCGATTTAGGACTTCTATCGCGAGAGAAAGAGAGAGAGACATAGAGAAAAAAAGATTGAACTCGATCGGGCATAAAAAATTTTTTGCTCTTCTATTATTTTCTTTGTCCAACAGAACTTTGACACGTAGCGTCTCTTAAATCAAATTTGAGTATACTATATAAGTGGCTCTCTTATCTTTTTTTTTCTTTTAACTGATTTATTTTTTCCCACAAAACAGTAAAGACCCCTCTTAAAACCTCCCGTTGGAGAAGGTCTTAGTTAAGAAGTTATTCTTAATAATATTGGCATTTCTGATTTATTTTTAGTCAGATTAAACCTAAGAAAAATTGCTATTAAAAGCTGATATATATCTATATATATAAAGTTGACTTTTCTCTCTTCTCATTCCTCCATCTCATCACTTCTTAATTTAAATTTAAACAAATTCATCCACATAATCAAAAGAACCTAAAATCTAAAGTTAATGTATCAATTAATTCACTCATTTTTGAAATATTTTTTTATTATTATAAACAACTAGATTTATAACCCGCACGTTGCGCAGGACTATACTTTTTATTGTTATTAATGCGAACCGTTAAATATAATTATAATTATCCAATATTAAAATAAAAATCTGTATAGATGTCAAATTTATTTTATTAAGCGATATATAACTTATATTTATTTTAATATTTTTCACAGTTAATTCTTTTTTTTTCCGGTATACACTCATCATAATTATATTTACTCTCTTTTCACATTTTATTATCTCACTTGTAATATATTGATTATGAAGACATATCATAACTATTTTTTCATATTTTTCATCTTCCAATACTTTTTTTAATCGGTTGAGTGATCATTAATTACTAACATAGACGTAAAGAAATCTTAGAGAATATTTCCACCATTTGTCGCGAAGTTTTTTTGACAATGTTGTACTACACATATATTTTGCTTTCTAGTAATGGATCTCATAATTAGACTTGTTTCTATCCATAAACATCATATTATAACTCAAATATTACATTTTATCTTAAATTGTTTGAAAAAAGTAAAATTATGCTCACATATATATATATATATATATATATATATATATATATTTACTTAAAATCTATATAGTCTACTATGTTTCTACTTTTTATATAGTGTTCTTTTAATTTAATTCTCCTAAATCTACAAACTCATAAGATTCATCTAACTTTTAAATATGTGTACTTATGCAAAAATATAACTCTTTTTAATTTTTAATTAAAAAATTCTACAATCTACCACTACTATTATAATTGTTTTTTTATTACAAATAGCTTTCTCAATTTCTTCTTAGTATTTTTCACTATTCTTTTTTTGGTGTGTGTGATGTTCATAATAAGTTTTCTTTAATATGTTTTATTTCAAGTAACCTTATACATTTCTCTTAAATATACACATAATTTTAATTTTTGACCACTTGATTAATATTTTCTCCTTTTTTTGGATATACCTTTGTTTAACAAATTTCACCATTTTTCAATTTTGAAAACGATAGATAATATTGATCATTCAAACTATTTTAATTATTTATATTATTTAGAATTCTAAATAATAATATGCACCAAATCCTTCTGGCTTTAATCGGTAACATAAATTTATAATTTAACACTAACAACATAGTCTCAAGTTTTAATATATATATATATATATATTAATTATATTATACTATAATTGAAATAATAATATATACCAACTTTTAATCTAATTTAACACCAAGAATTGAATAACCTCTTGATTTAAAAAACCTTTAAATTGTTCTGTTTGTTTTTGGGAAAAAACTCTTATTTTCATTATCCTAATAAATATAAATCTTGAAAGTAATTGTTTTTCATTAAATATATGATAGCTCTATTTTCCCCTCTTTCTAGTTTTTTTACAAATATTTACACAATTATTATATATTATGATAGAAATAACTAATTTTATATGTATGTTATCTCTGTTCATATTTTACTTTGATATATTTTTTTTGGTTGTATTTTTTTTTCATTTCGTTTTTATTTTACATTTTAGTTTAAATTATTGTTTTTATAATAATTAAAATATTTAAAAATGAGTGAATTAATTGATGCATTAATTTTAGATTTTATGGACTTTATATGTGGATTAATTTATTAAAATTAAAAATAAGAAGTGCTGAGGTGGCAGCACCACCAGAAGTGAGAAAAGCTAACTTTATATATATAGATAATTAACAATAAACTAGAAAGAGGGGGAAATAAAAGCTATCATATATTTAAAGAATATTAGAGTTTTAAAAAAACACAAATTTAAAGGTTTTTTAAATCAAGTGGTTATTCAATTCTTGGCGTTAAATTATAAATTCATGTTATGAATTAAAAGTCGGGGTATATTTTCAATTATAGTATAATATAATTAATATATATATATATATGTATTTAAAACTTGAGACTATTTTTGTTAGTGTTAAATTATAAATTCATGTTACCAAATAAAACTAGAAGGATTTGGTGCATATAATTATTTAGAATTCTAAATAATATAAATACTTAAAATAGTTTGAGTTATCTATATATGTTATATATTTTTTCAAAATTGAAAAAGGGTGAAATTTGTTGAACAAAGGTATATCCAAAAAAAAAAGAAAACATTAATTAAGTTCTCAAAAATAGTATATATTTAAGAGAAATGTAAAAGGTTACTTGATATAAAACATATTAAAGAAAGTTTATTCTGAGTAATCTTTAAAAAATAAGAATTATCTTATGAGTTTGTAGATTTAGGAGAATCAAAATAAAAGAACACTATACAGAAACATAGTAGACTATACATGTTTGTTGTGCAAAAAAAAATGAACTTTACATGTTTTAAAATAGAAAATTTTATATATGTGAACATAATTTTTCGTTTGTCAAACACTTAAGATAAAATGTAATATTTGATGTAATAAGATGATCTTATGGATATAAATGAGTCCAATTATGAGATTCATTATTAGGAAGCAAAATTTACGTGTAGCACAACACTGTCAAATAAATTTCGCGACAAAAGATTAGTATATTTTTTAAGACTTTTTAACGTCTACGTCAATAAGTAAAGATCACTTAACGGATAAAAAAAAGTGTATTGGAAGATAAAAAATAGTTATGATATTTCTTCATAATCAATATATTCATGTCGGATCAAATTCAGATCGAATTCGGATCGGTCGGATAATTTGGATACTGATTATAATACTCGTATGAACAATTTATAAAATTCGGATTAGATTTCGAATCGGGTATCCGGATTTGGATATAACGCCCATGCCTAATTTTATCTCTTTACCACCATTTTTATTGTCACTTTCCGTCGGGTTGGTCACTACTGCCGGCCATCACTACAGATCACCACCACCGGTCATCACCATCGGTTATCACCGCAGGTCACCACTGCCAGTCACCACCACTGATCACCACCGTCGACCACCTCTGCCAGCCATCTCATCTTATTTTCTTAATTTTTTTTGAATATAGTGCTATATTCTCAATTTTATTTGTAATTTTAGTTATCATATAAATTGACCATTTTCTATTTTTAAATTACTAAAAAAAAAAAGACAATCTAACGGCTAAGATTCACTCATTAGAAAACCAAAAAAAAGCGAGATCAAACGTCCTTATTTCTAAACACAAGAAACGAGGTTAAGATCGAGTGCTACGCGGAGTACAATAAGTATCCCCCTTTCTCTTCTCTAAGGGTTTTAGGGATTTGCTCACTGCACGACACGGCTTTTAGGCGTCTGCCGCTTCTTCTTCTTTCTTCTTCTTCGTTCTCCCAAGGGTTTTAGGGTTTCGATTGTGCCGTCATGGATCCTTATGGAACGGAAACAGTTATCGAAGATGAAATCCAGGATCCTAAACCATCCGATGATGTTGAAGACGATGACGACAAATCTCAGCCTCACTCTGGTGGCGGCGTCGATAGTGCTGGGTACGTTTCTTTGATTTCTTCCCAAAAGATTCTAGATTCAGGAATTAGGGTTTGGTTCTTTTCTCTATTTCATGAAAATTTTGATAAAAGGAAGAATCTTTTTGTTTCGAATCTCTTAGGGTTTTCTAAATTACTAATCTTTTTCGTTAAGCTCTGTGAGATTTATGGCTTGTTAGGGTCTTTTGCTATAGAAAGATTCAGACTTGTTATCGCTACTCTTACGAATTAGCATAAAAGTGATTTATAGAGTGGAGGAGGATAAGATTAGTGCTCTTCTCTGGTTTCTTAATACTTAGTGTTTAGTGTACTTATACGATGTTTTGTGGAATTTGTAGAAAGATATTTGTTGGAGGTTTAGCCAGGGAGACAACTTCAGGTTAGCTCTTGTGTCTGGTTGCAACATTGTATGAGGTTAGCGCTCTCGTTATCGTGTAAAGTTCAATACTTTTCTTAACTCTGGCTTTCGATTTGCTGATGCAGCTGAGTTCGTCAAGCATTTTGGGAAGTATGGAGAGATCACTGATTCTGTCATTATGAAGGACAGGAAAACTGGACAGCCCCGAGGGTTTGGGTTTGTCACATACGCTGATGTCTCTGTGGTCGACAAAGTTATGGAGGACAATCACATTATCATTGGGAAGCAGGTGACATTGAGCTGTTCCTTACAGTTTTAAGTTGTGTTGTGCCTTACAGTGTCATAATATATTCACTCTTTGTTTTTTTTGGCTCTTCAGGTTGAAATTAAGCGGACAATACCAAGAGGATCCGTGAGCTCTAATGATTTCAAAACCAAGAAGATATTTGTTGGTGGGATTCCTTCATCTGTGGATGATGGTAAGGCCTTTCCCATTTTTATCTCTATCATATGGTTTTTATTTCAGAATCATGTTAGATATTAATTCGGTGATTGGTGTTTGAATAGATGAGTTCAAGGAATTCTTTATGCAATTTGGAGAGCTAAAGGAACATCAGATTATGCGTGATCACTCAACTGGAAGATCACGTGGCTTTGGGTTTGTTACATATGAAAGTGAAGATATGGTTGATCATCTCTTGGCCAAAGGGAACAGAATTGAGCTCTCAGGGACTCAGGTAACTGCACGCTCTTACAAATATTGTTGAGATTCTAAGACTTTGTAGGGATAATCAGGACACTCACATCCGCTTTTGCTGAATTGTCTTTGGAAAATTTCTTGTATAGGTTGAGATAAAGAAGGCAGAACCAAAAAAACCAAACTCAGTTACAACCCCGTCAAAGCGGTTTGGTGACTCTCGCTCTAACTTTGGTGGAGGTTATGGAGATGGTTATGGTGGCGGTGGTGAATATGGTGGTCCAGGTGGTCCAGGTGGTCCTTACAAATCAGGTGGTGCCGGCTATGGAGGTGGCCGGTCTGGTGGTTATGGAGGATACGGAGGAGAATTCGGTGGGTATGGCGGTGGTGGATACGGTGGTGGCGTGGGACCTTATAGAGGAGAACCAGCACTTGGATATTCTGGTCGTTATGGAGGAGGCGGCGGCGGTGGTTACAACAGAGGTGGTTACGGTATGGGAGGAGGCGGTGGGTACGGTGGTGGACCTGGTGATATGTATGGCCCGCCATACGGTGNTTTTGTTTTGGCTCTTCAGGTTGAAATTAAGCGGACAATACCAAGAGGATCCGTGAGCTCTAATGATTTCAAAACCAAGAAGATATTTGTTGGTGGGATTCCTTCATCTGTGGATGATGGTAAGAACTTTTTCCATTTTTATCTCTATCATATACTTTTTGGTCAGAGACATGTTATATATATATTAATTCGCTGATTGGTGTTTGAATAGATGAGTTCAAGGAATTCTTTATGCAATTTGGAGAGCTAAAGGAACATCAGATTATGCGTGATCATTCAACTGGAAGATCGCGTGGCTTTGGGTTTGTTACATATGAAAGTGAAGATATGGTTGATCATCTCTTGGCGAAAGGGAACAGAATTGAGCTCTCAGGGACTCAGGTAACGGCACGCTCTTACAAATATCTAAGAATTTGTAGCTATAATCAGGACACTCTAATCTGCCCTGTTACTTTGCTGAATTGTCTGTGGAAATTTTCTCGTTTAGGTTGAGATAAAGAAGGCTGAGCCAAAAAAACCAAACTCAGTTACAACCCCGTCAAAGCGGTTTGGTGACTCTCGCTCTAACTTTGGTGGAGGCTATGGGGATGGTTATGGTGGCGGACACGGTGGTGGATATGGTGGTCCAGGTGGTCCTTACAAATCAGGTGGTGCCGGCTATGGAGGTGGCCGGTCTGGTGGTTATGGAGGATACGGAGGAGAATTCGGTGGGTATGGCGGTGGTGGATACGGTGGTGGCGTGGGACCTTATAGAGGAGAACCAGCACTTGGATATTCTGGTCGTTATGGAGGAGGCGGCGGCGGTGGTTACAACAGAGGTGGTTACGGTATGGGAGGAGGCGGTGGGTACGGTGGTGGACCTGGTGATATGTATGGCCCGCCATACGGTGAACCTGGAGGTGGGTATGGTGGACCAAGTGGCAGTTATGGAGGCGGTTATGGTAGTAGTGGTATTGGTGGATATGGGGGTGGAATGGGTGCTGCTGGTGGCGGAGGCTACAGAGGTGGACTTGGAGGTGGAGGCGGAGGAGGTTACAATGGCGGTGGAGGAAGCGGGGGAGGATCATTTTATGGAGGAGGGGGAAGTAGAGGCGGATATGGAGGCGGTGGCAGCGGACGGTACCATCCTTATGGAAGGTAGAGAGTTTGATAAAAGCTCCAAACTTCTTCTTACTCGTTCCGTCATGCTTAGTTTGTGTAATGGTTATCAAGATTGATGATAGCTAGTTATTGTATTCTGAGAGAGAGAGAGAGGAGGAGGCTTTTAGGGCTTTTGGTTCCCCCCCTGAGTAGTTTACATACATTTTTAGAAAATTATCTCGACTTAACAGTGTGCCAGATTATTATTTTTTTGCGTAGAACTCGTCTGGCAACTTTAGACTTAGCTTGTATCACAACGATTTTGAGTTTTTGACTCGAATCTTGTTAGACTCGCTATGTAGTCTTGTTTGTAACGTTATCATTAGAAGCCTCTGTATAAATCGGAAGGTTTGATTGTCTTCTTTCTCCCTTAAGTGAGAGCCACAAATAGACCTAAAAAATATCTGGTGGTCAATCATCTGTCTCAATTGTTTAGATTCTGCTCTGTTTCTCGTGTTCCTTTTCACAAAATTCAGAGAATAATTCAACTGGGTTCTTCTTAAGTTATTATCCCTGTCTCTCATATCAAAAATTCTGGGTTAATATTCTGACTTGTGGAAATGGCAACACTTGCATCAAATCTCGTCTGTATCGGAAAAGTAACGATTTTTAGAGCGAATTCAAATCGCAATTTTTTTTTTTTTTTTTTTTTTTTTTTT
>NC_025695.1:27574607-27593455 GCF_000633955.1 Camelina sativa
TTCTCCCAAAAGAATGGTAAAAAGAGTGGATTTTGCAGGTAGGGAGGTTGGAGATAAATTGCAGAAAGAAAGAGAAAGGAAGAGATCAGAGCAATTACCCTTACAAAGTCATTGAAATCACTCCTCCTCCCAAGTCTCTTGGCGTCCGTTGCCTTCCTCATGTCAGTCTCAACTCTTCTTCTTCCCTTCGCTTAAATTTTTCATTGGAAATGAATGTTTCAGAAGACAAGTATATATGCCCCTATCAATTATGTAGAATGAGTTTTGATGAAAAGCTTTCTTTTTGGTTTTGGCAGAACCTTCAGTGCGGCGAGAACGTGATGATAGAAGGGCAAACGTACACAATCTCCGCTGTGACTCATCGGTATCAGCTCAGGAAAGGCAAGTACGAGCCGAGTGAGAGGAGGCTTGATGTTCTCTCCGCCGCTAGATACGTCTTAAACCTTTACTTCGACAATTTACTTCAAAACTCTTGATCTGTTTTTAACCAAATGTTTGGTCTAGATATTTTAGTTGTATCCGTGAATTCTTGTGAATTTTGTAATCAAGGATTTGTGCTTCTCTTTAATTTTGTATTGTTTTGTTTTGCCATCATTTTATTAAGTAAACAAAGTGAGTTGAACAAGAGCAATAGGTCAAGCACTGAAAAAAACAGAGCAAAAGCAAAAAAGAACACAACTCAAAGAGCAGGAAATAACTTTATGATATATATTTTTATAGAGTTGTTTGTCTAGTGAGGAAAATTATCTCTTGGGGGCTAACTTCATGTCATCGACTAGTTTCGGGTTTCATCGAGTGGCTTACCTCCGCGGTGGTTTGCGTTATCCTCAGGATCTTTCGATCCCTGTATCTTTACTCTAGTTGTAGTTTAATAACCGGGTCTTGAGTGTTGTTCATGTCTGTGCAGCCCGTGAGTATCTTTCTTACCCTTGGTAGATCACTAGTTGATGCTATTAGCTTTCATGCTTCTTATTTACTTTGTTGTGTAGTTTGACCCGGATGTTGTGTAGATTAGGCAACATACTGTGTCTTTATTTTCTCTTTTGTAAGTTAGTTGATTGTATCATGCACTTGTTAATCTGACACACCACATTAATAACACTTCTAGTTGAGTATAGTTTTTTCATATAATCCGTATAAAATGCTTACAAATTAGTTTTAGTATGCTTTTTGACATGTCTACATTAAACGAAGGAATCAAATACTGTATAAATTAAATTGACGACTTCGTTAAACTACACGTTTAAGCAAATACTTGTTGTAAAAAGGCTATTTCTTTTTTGAATCTAATTTAACATTTTTTTCAAAAATTTTCAAAAAATAAAATAAGCTACACGTTTAAGCAAAATGTATATGGCAAAGAATTGAAGCCAAATACATAAAAAAATTCTTCTTCTTCTTACTTATGATCTATAAACAAATGTTTGAGTCATCTTCAGGCAATTAAAATTCGATCACTCACATGATATATAGTTTAGTTGACCAACGTGCCCTGATTAACTAAAAACCACTGCCTGTCACCAAAAATAGCAAGACGGTCAAGTAGATTTGTAGACATCTCGAAACGAATCCGTCTGTGAGCTTAATTTTACGTCACCGCTTTGTCACATTCGTGTGGACGCCTCACGACGTGTTTATGAAACATAAAATATTTTTGCACTCTTCTTCAAAAAGTCACAACTCTTTCTCTCTTTCTCTCAATTTGAATCTAAGAAGAAACCGTCGCTAACACGTCAAATGGCTGAAGTTGAGAACACGAACTCTGTTCCGGCGTCGGAAGACACAGAGTATGGATTTAAACGGCCGGAGATGTACAGCACCAACATAGCCAATTCCATTACTTCGTACGGTCGTCATGTTTTTGTTCTTTACAAAACACCTGAAGCTTGGCCCTCACATGTAGAAGAACAAGGTTTACCTCAGCGTTTCGCTAAGTTTCTCAAAGATCGCAAATCTGATCTTCTTGTTCAGGTTATACATTTTCTTCCGTTGTATCTCTTTCTTATAAAAGATTATTCTTAAAACCATTACGCTGACTTTTTTGTTTGTTTTGTGTGCTTGTTGGTTTTGTTGTAGACGAAGCTTAATGTATGTGAAGGTGGTGGATCTGATGGTGATGTGTTGGTTTTTCCAGATATGATCCGATACAAGTGAGTGCCTCTCTACGTTTTGATGATACAAGTTGACTAGAACATGGTTGACTCCTAGCTATAGATTTCTAGAGAGTGTAGATTGTTGTATAAGCTAACTTTAGAAACTTTAGATATTACATTTTAGATGAGCTTGTTGAATCTGAGATTCAGATCTGAATCTGGAGTTTGGTATTGACTATAGGGGGGTTAAGGATACGGACGTGGAAGGTTTTTTTGAAGATGTTCTTGTGAATGGGAAGGCATGGAGCTCTGGGACTCAGGAAGAGATATCTGGAACATTTGTATTTGTGTGTACTCATACTAGTCGAGACAAGAGATGTGGTGTTTGTGGCCCAGTGATCTTAGAGAGGTTCCAAAAGGAGATTGGCTCTCGTGGACTTTCAGACCAGATTACTCTGAAACGATGTTCTCACGTTGGACAGCACAAGTATGCTGGTAATTTGATCATCTTCAGTCCTGATTCAGCTGGAAAGATTACTGGCAATTGGTAAGAAAATGGTTGGATCAATAAATGAAAATGTTATATAGTTTATGGCATTGACGAGTAACCGTGCTGGTTTAAACGTAGGTATGGCTATGTGACTCCTGATGATGTGCCTGAATTGCTTGATCAGCATATTGCAAAAGGAGAAATCATACTAAGGATTTGGAGGTATAGATTTCAAACACTCATGTTTCTAGCTTGTATATGTCTCGAACTTAGCTAAGTTACTTCTGTTTCAGGGGTCAAATGGGCTTATCTGAAGCTGAAGCTGAGAAAATGATAACAAACGGTAACAAAGAGGAGAGCAAGGGACTCACGGGAGGATGTTGTAAGGGAACAAAGGGCGTTTCGTGTTGCCAAGAAGAAACCCCAAAGCCAGAGCCAATTAAGAAAGAAGGAAAGCAGTGCGCCATATGGTTCCAGCCTCTTGACAAGGAAGAGTTCTACATTGGAGCAGCTGTGGTTGGAGCCATTGCAACTATAGCCATGGCTTACACCTTTTTCAGGAGGTCAGGATAAGAACCTAACCTTACTTACCAATTTGATTCATATAGAAGTTTTCTTGGAGATTGCCACAAGACAATAGAAAAAAGAAAACATCCGCTGATTCGACCACAAAACAGAATCGAGGAATTATGTTCTTGTTTTTGTCATTGATTGATTGATTCTACCATTGAAGAAACATATAAACTTTTTGGTTTCTATGAGCGTTTTTTGCGTTTTATGTTCTCACATTATGTACTTTTGTTGTAATGGCCATATCTTTTGTGATTGGTCTAAGCTCTCTCGCTTTGATGCATTTAACTAAACGTTGACTTTGGTTTGTTATTTTGGTTCAGTTTTGTTTATTTTTGAAATCAATTATTGTCGATAGATTGTAACCAAAAGTTTGTTGGCGATCGTTGTACAGTTCTGTAGGGCAAATATCATCTTTCATATGAAAGAAAAATAAGGAGAACAGTTTAAGTTCTTACATTAGCCAGGGGTTTCAAAGTCAAGTACAAATCATACAATGCGATGCAAAATCGTGTTCTTTGTTGTGTTAATCCCAATATGCTCTGTTGTTTCTCTCTCCATTCCATAGCTACTTCACTTTGGTTGGAAAGATTACAAGATTACTGATGCTAGCTCACATTCATCAACTCTTTTAATTTCATGAAGACACTGTTAAAATCAGATATCCGGTAATTAGAGATTTGATATCCTCACGCTTACTTAGGGGAAATGAAACTTTCATACCAAAAACAATAAGAAATGTATACCTCTCTTCAAGGGATGGCATTAGCTCTTTGGTAGCAGAAACAATGATCGACTCATCTGACTTCTCTTGCAATGAAGCTTGCTTAATTTCACTCCCTGCAACACACAAGTGGAAATTCAGCAAAGATGACTCTCGGGAACACAAGTCTTAGGATGTCTCAAGTAGATCATGTCGACAGTAAGACAAGTACAATGAATTTGTATAAGATTATAAACGTTTTTATCCTCACCTTCTATACCTTCTTGAAGCCTCGACTCGCCTCCAAGATATGAACGTTCATCCGCTTCTAAGTCTAGACCTTGACGGTCTGCAAATTTCTCTAGTAAGCGGCCGATTAGGTCATGTGCAACCAAGCTTGTCTCATCAGATATATCTTGGACTGCGAGGTACTGGTTTTTGTTTCTTCTGCGTGGCTTCTGCTCACCATGATCATCAGACTTTATATTTTCAACAGAAAACAAAGACCGAGAGCTGAACTGGTTATCTCCTTCCATCTCAATATCCCTCTCAACCTTAACTCGGATATTGCTCGTACCTATGTCATGTTTATCACTCATAAGTGTTGATTTATTGGATGTGGGAGTGACATAAAGAGACCTAGGATGATCTCTAGTAATACTCTCTGTCAGGTCTCTTATAACAATCCTATTGACAGAAGAGTGCTGGTTGGTTACGTGTGTAGAATCAGTCGGGTCCAAAACCAAGCATTCTGCACCACTTTCTTCATGATCCGAATCAGAGGACCCCATTGAATCTTCTTGAGTGCCTTTGACTTCAAGCTTTATGTTTCGGCATCTACTCTCGTTATCAAATAAACTACAACTCTCAAAATCATCATCATCATCACTGTCTTCTAAGTCCTCCATATAAGCATCATCAAAGTCCTCATCAAGCTCATAATTTGGAATACATTGGCAAAATATTTGCTTCACTTGAGCACTCACATTTAATGTACACTCTGTCTCTTCCTCAATTGCTTCCCTTGGAAAAACCTTATGCTCTACATTCCGCGTCCTCCTGTTGACCAATGAAAGAGCTTCCATCAAAGACTTTGGAATGGTGTCCATATCACTGCACTCAAAAAGATACTCAATCAACATTTGTCTGACCGCTGATCTTAAGCTGTCTTTAGATACTTCAGCTTCTGGGTCTAAACAAAGATGCAATCTTTTCAGCTCAGGAAACCTGACTTTACGGAGTAACCAGACTGCCTTCACTATCTCGTTCTGCAGGTTCTTTGTTTCTGGTGAGAACCGAAAAAAATCTGTGGCAGCAGTAGTTTTGTAGCCAGGACTTAGCTTAAGTGATAAATCTACCAATGACAACGCTTTAGCCAATCGCTCCTGCAGTTTATCCCCTGCAGAAAGTTCTGAGAGCATCTTTTCGATAGTTTGCTTCACCTGGCTTATCAGATCACTTCGACTCTGACCAAATCTACTGGTTTTCAGTTGAGGTATCATTCTTGAACCTTTAAGTTTCCTTTTCATGGCACGTAGGGTGTGCGTTGACAAACTATCTAGCTCATTCAGTACCTTCATTGCAGCATCACGATGGGACTGCAAAGTGGATGTTCTCGCCAAATTCATCGAGCAATCTTCCCGGAAATTTGCCGGATCACTAAGAACTTGATGCAGCTGATTAACAATGTCTTGTTTACCAGTATCGTCTTTTCCTTTTCCGAAATCTCTACTGATCGAATCTTTGATAATCTCTTTCATTTTCCATCGAGTCTTGTCAAAAACAGTAGAACCTCCTGTGAGTATGATTGCAATAAGATAAAGACCTTTATTCGTCATAAAATCAAGCTTTCTGGCAACTTCGAGACTGCTGAACTTTAACTCCTTTTGTTGAACATCATTGCATACTTGTTCATTCTTGCAAATTCCAAATGCCTCCTCTACTCGCGACTTAATGGTCTCGTAGAATATCTGGAATCACAAAAGAGATCTTATTGAAAGGAACTATGAATACTTCTATTACAAAAAAGGGTGAATGAGAGAGACATACATCATCTCCCCTAAGCAAAGATTCAGGGACGAATCTGTTTTACAAAGAACAAGAGTTCATAGTCATATAATCAATCAGCTAAACCAAAGGGAATAACAAAATAGAAACTCGGTAATGAACTCACTCAGTCTTTCCCGGGGTATGGTCCTTGGATTCAGACATATCACAACCCAACAGCCGCCTACAAGGTTTTTAAAAGTTTCAGTTCAGCATACCAAAGACAGCAAACGACAAAACAAAGTCGAAAACCTTTTTCCATAAAAACATTAAAAATTTGAAACTTTCACAAAGCCCTAATAAGCAAAGAGATTCCTCCAAGACCAAAGCATTTGTTTTCCTCCATCTAAGTGACAAATTATATTCCTTAATTCACATACAAACATATAAAACCAGAAAGAGAAGAAACCTTCTTTTGAGACGAATCTGCTCATCTTGATCCTTAATCTGTGAAAGTATCGAAGCACAATCATTCCTGAAGAACACTGAACAATCATCATCATCATCCATTGCAGTTGATGATGTTCTTCAAAGGAATTGGGAACACGACGATTTTGGTTTTTTTTTTACATCGTAGTTCATACTACCAAAAAACTTAAACCGGGTTGGTTCGAAGATTTAATTAAACTTTTTGAGTGAACCGGCTTAATTAGGTCAATACAAAAAGCCCATTAATGGCCCAAAAGATAAGAAACTCGTCATCTTCTACTTCTGAAACTAAAAACCTAAACACAGAGAGGGAAAACGTTGAAGACGACGGCGACCGCCATGAAAGACGAAAGTACAAGCAGCAAAAACAGGAAGAGGAACAAGAAGAAACAAAAGAACACTAAACCTTCTAAAGAAGAACCAATCGAGTCGAAACTGAAGAGTCAAAAAGATACCAAAATCAATAAAAACAATAAGCGTGGAGGTTCTTCTTCTTCTTCAGCTTCATCGAAACGAGCTAAACCTTCCAATTTCCTCGATATGGTTCTCTCTCGTTTACATTTTGATTTTTATTTATTTGAAGTTTTATGGAGATTTTGATCAATTTATAAAAATCGCAGCTTCGAGAGAGATTATCAGGTGGGCAATTTAGGATGCTCAATGAGAAACTCTACACTTGCTCGTAAGTTTTGATTTTTTTTTTTTTTAATATTCTTTCTGGTGGTTTTAATCTTGAGCTTAGTTCAAAAAAAATCTCTGCTTTTTCAGTGGACAAGAAGCATTAGACTACTTTAAAGAAGATCCAGAAATGTTTGATATGGTAATTAAAACTCACACCATTAGCTTATAGAACAAGAATTTGAGTTTGATTCTGTTTTTTTGAATTGAATTGTAAATTTTGGTTTTCAGTATCATACAGGGTATCAACAACAAATGTCAAACTGGCCTGAGCTTCCTGTTAATTCCATTATAGATTGGCTTTTGTCTAGAAGCTCTTCTTTAGTTGTGGCTGATTTTGGCTGTGGTGAGATTTTCTTTATCCCTGTGTTTTTTCTTACCTGTTGAAATCGCTTTTACCGATATGATAAATCTGTCTCAGGTGATGCAAGGATTGCTAAAAGTGTGAAGAACAAAGTTTTTTCCTTTGATCTTGTCTCAAAGAACCCCTCTGTTATTGCCTGCGATATGTCAAATGTACGTACGTCAAATCTTACTCGGTTATTCGTTCGGCTTATATGATGTGTTTTGTTGCCTCAGATTTAACTAGTTTAGTTTTGGTTTTCTTGTTGTATTAGACCTCACTTGAGTCTTCATCAGTGGATGTTGCTGTTTTCTGTCTTTCATTGATGGGAACGAACTATTCTAGTTACATCAAAGAGGCACATCGAGTACTTCGTCCAAGGTCAGCTTTTGTTTACTTTTGCCAGTTTCTTCTTCGTTATAGGTTTTTTGTCATGGTTCTGAATAACAGTTCCTATGGGTCTATTCAACAGTGGTATGCTTCTTATAGCGGAAGTAAAAAGCAGGTTTGATCCAAACAATGGAGGAGCAGACCCAAAAGACTTTGTGAAAGCAGTTTGTGATCTTGGATTTACTTCGGTTCTAAAGGTAAAATCTTTTGTCTGTATACTCTCTCATCCTCCTTTGTTTTTTTCGTTTCCCCTATGAGAACGAACCTCATTTTGTTCTTTTTGCAGGACGTCTCGAATAAGATGTTCATCTTATTGCATTTCAAGAAAAAGGTTAGTGAATAAATGCTTCCATTAGGTTTGATTAGACTCAAAGCTTGGATCTCAACGTTTTTATTTAGCAATAACCTTTTTATTTAATCTTGTGATTGTATAGGAGCAGTTGGATTCAAATCAGAAGACAATAAAGTGGCCCGAGTTGAAAGCATGTTTATACAAACGTCGATGATGAGTTTATGATGGAAGATTTACACAGATGAGTTTATAACTTTATATAAACATCAATGTTGTATCACTTAGGCATATTTATCTTCGGTTAAAAAGAAAAAAACTCAGAATTTTGCACCCTTGGTTAAATCAATTATTGTGGTCTTTGAAATGTTAGGATAAGTTTTCAGATTTTTGTTAACATAGCGAGGTTTAGTTTATGAATGTGTCATGCGTCCCTTTTTGTTTTAAGACTTATCATATATCCAAAAAAATTTCGGTTTGTTTCAACAAATTTCTCCCTTAATGAAGTTTGGTTTTCCTTAGGAACTTATCTCAGGCAATTAGAATTTTTTTTCACTTTCGATTAGGAACTTATTGTCACTTTATATACTACAAAACCTCTTTGATTAATATAATCCTATATTTGAGAGCAATACGTTGGATGAGTTGATCCCCTAATACTCCATTCGTTACTATCTTCTGTTCACTTGGTTTGCTACATGCCTACATCTACTTACTTCTGCTTGATTTCTTAGTCTTGGGATACAATTAAAAAAATTGGACACAACATGAACATATATTGATGTCTAAAAAAAAGAAGTCTAAATCAAGATCTGAGCTAAGTGACGCAAAAACTTGTTCTACTAAATGAAATGAATTATTCTTTTTTTTTTCACAAGTGTTTTAACTTTATATCATACAAAAGCCATTACAAACGAGCAAGTTAGTGGAGTAGCCACTTGATTCAAAAGCGGAAACGAACTATTACAAACACTACAACAAAACATAGTTTTTAAGACTACATATATAGTTTCTTATTTTTGGAGACTATCTAACGACTATAAATATTGGTTGTACATTAGTCGCCTATCTAACGACTATAAATATTGGTTGTACATTAGTCGCCTTTTTATGATTACATATAGTAGTCGGTATGTTAGTAGTAATTTAGCGACTATGTTATGACTATATCGCATACCGGAACATGTAGTCATTAAATAGTCGTTAATTTAACGACTAATATGCGACTCAAGGTAAAGATCGCTAAAAAGTCGCATATCAGTCGCTGTTTAGGAAAATTTAAAAAATTAAAATTTAGCCTCAAACCCTTAACCAAACTCCAAAACTTAAATCATAAACTCTAAATTTTTAATTTTCAATTTTTAATCTTAGAAATTAATTCATAAACCATACAACCAAACATAAACATTATTTATATACATAAACCAAACTTTAGAACTTATAAGAAAATCTATCCCAAATCTTAAATCTTAACCCTAAACCCTATACCCCAAACCATTAACCAAACTTCAAACCCTTTAGTAAACTCTAAAACTTATATTATAAACTCTAAATATTGAACTTTCAATTCTTAATCTTATAAATTAATTCATAAACCATAAAATCAAAACTTAACCATTATTATATATATACATAAAACCAAGGTTTAATACTTACATAAGAAAGTCTAATTGATATAATATATCCAAAAACTGAGATCTAAGGCTGAAAAAAATTATAGTTTTCCAAATCTTATATTATTATCAAAACTTAACCCTAAATCTTAAACCTATATCCCAAATCTTATACTTTAAACATTAAACTTTCAAAATTTAAACTTTTATAATAATTATATAAAAATTATTGCATAAACCATTCAACCAAGATATAACCATTATATATGTATAAAAGCAATGTGTAACCATATGCATAGTATATTTAATTATGTATAATATATTATGTACTATTATTATTTTTAAAATTTGTTGTTTTATGTTTAAATAAAATGTTTATATGGATGGATATATGTTTTTCTGTAATAACATATATTTTTTTTAATTAACAACAACATTTTATGGGCTAAGAACATTAAAATTGAATTGAGCTAGGCCCAAATCCAATTACACTCTTTTAACCCATCTTCTTCCAAACCCATCTTCTTCCTATACTCTTTACGACAAAACCTACTTCTTCTTACTCTCTTCGACAAAACCCTAAGCCGCCTAACTCATCTTCTTCTTCCAATCTCTCTTCTGAATCTTCAATCTCTCTTCTGCATCTTCGATCTCTCTTATCAATCTTCAATCTCTCTTATCAATCTCTCTTATCAAACCCTAAGATGCCTAATCGAGGAGGAAAGAGAAAACTTGTTCGTAATGTTTCTCAGAGTCCCGGAAGGTCAAGACTACGACCTACCAATCTACCCAGTCAGTACGACTTCACGCCGGCAGTCCAAGCTCCTCATCCGCAGCAGACACCTGAAGAAGAAGTCCCCATTTTGCCACGACATTCAACGCAATCCCAGATCCGGGACTATCCTCCGCCTCAACAACTATTTCAGGGCTCCTTTACTCGCCAAACTCAACCTCAAGTACGCCGGTCTCCTTTAGAAGAAGTTAACTACAATCCAGCGACTCATGCAACTCTTCAAGATGACCCTCCGCCTTCTCCAGCTCAACGCTCTCAGACTCGTAGTCATCCATCGCATCCATCGTCCCAAGGCAACAACTTCGAAGAAGAAACTGCTGTGGTGTTTCCGGAGCTCCAGGAAGACGTGGTTCGGGCTCTAAATGCCCTGCTTCTGGTGCCAAACAGGGATAAGTTCACCACGGTCCTCTCTCCCACACGCATACCGAACACCCAATGGTATGATTTTTCTCTCTTCTCATGTATTGTAGTGTTTTGTGAATGTTAGAAGATAAATCTGTAGGTAAATGCTTGATAACGAGAGTAATTTTATTATGATTTCATTTGGTTTATTGTGTCTTTTGGATTGTGTTTGATGATCCAAGTATAGTTAGTATAGGTTTTGCTCTGTTTTTGGAAAGATCTATTGCTCGTGTAATGAGTTTCATGTTTATGTTTACTGGTTCAAGTATAGATTGTGTTCATTTATCAAACCGTAAAAACTTTTTCTGGAGATTCATGTTTAGTTTTTTTTTTATCCAAGTATAAGTTTTGTCTATAGACCCATCTTTGCAAAATGATCTTTGTTTTCTCTTAGATTCTCATGATCATGTGGTTCTATGTTCCATGAGTCAAGATAGTTTTTTGTCTTGGTGAGTCAATGTTTTGTGAATGTGCGTATGCATATTGTTTCTTTTGACTCATTAACTGATGCCTCTTGTATTGTTTCTTTTGGTTCATGTGTATGGAGCTTTTAAGTAACCTACTGACAAAGGCTTATTTGTTCATGTGTATGGAGGTTTACTCGTGACAAAGGATCGAAACTTGTTCGGAAGATTACTAAAATTCTTCTAAACAAATTCGAAGGTCCCTTCTACAGCTGGACATGTGTGGCGCGGGACAAACAAGAGAGATACTTCCTTGAGTTCGCGGTAAGGATGTCACATTACATGTCTTCTTTTCACTAACAATAAGCCTTATGTCACATAGCTTTACATGTCTTCTTTTCACTAACAATAGCTCCTTTTTTTTTCTAGAAAACCCACACCTGGGATCGTTTGATAACCGGAACTGTTCAAGCTTATTTTGAGGAAATCTGTCAAAAGCGGATCAAAGACATGGTTAGCAATGTGAAGACTAGTCGAGTTCAACCAAACTGGATAGGAAACACTCTCTGGAGAACGATGGAGGATTACTGGGACACTGAAGAAGCACAACAAAAGAGTAAAACCTACTCTGATGCCTGTATGTCTGACCTTAACGTCCTAGGTCCTCACGTCCACCTCTCAGGGCCAAAGTCGTATCGACAGCTTCAAGACGAAATGGTTAAGTAACTATTATTTTCGCCACTTTTAATTCTTACATAACTGTTATTTTTTTTAGTTAACCTCTTCTAACATTGCAGGTTGAGGAATTGGGATGAGAAGTCCGACTTGGTGAGGTTTTCATCAAGGCACATACAAAGCCTGATGGTACATATGTTGATTGGAAGGCAGAGAAGATTGCAAAAACATATGAGAAGACTGTTCAAGAGAGGTTGTCTCAGCTCGAGGCAGGGTCTTTTGTTGTGTCAGATGGAGAATCACGGCCACGAGACCTCACAACAGAAGAATATACAGAAATTTTCCTGGAGGTAACTTTTTTTTAAAACCAATACACATTTATAGTCTTGGAGTTTAATTTGTCATCCTCTAATCTTAACTTTTCTCTTATTTTCAAGTCCACTGAGAAAGATTCAAGAGGAACACCTTATGGAGTTGAAAGCCTCAAGGACTGCCTTGTCAATGGAACGCATAAGCAAGCATGTGGCTCTTCTACCGTTGTTCGAGAGCCACAAAGGTAGAAGAACGGTTGAAGGAAGCTCAATGCATGATAGAAGAACAGGCAACTCAACTGCAGCGGCGTAATGCAGAAATTGCTGCTCGTGAAGCTGAGCAATCCAAAGTTATTGCTGCCCAGAAGGACAAGATTGAACAATTCTCCATCGTGGAGGAGTTTCTGAGGGAATGTGATCCGCGGTTTCAGAATTTCGTTGCAAGACATTCAACTAAAGAGACAACCACAGATCTCTTCCCCAAAATGATCCGTGGAGGAGTTTTCTTGATCAGTGTTTTTTCTTTTTGTTATCTTTTGAACTTGGGGTTGTAATGAATATGATGTTACTTAAGATGTGTTTTGTTAATGTAATATTAATTGTAGTTACTTTTATAATTGTTCAAATATAAGAATTAGATCTAAATCCAACTAAATAGAAATTATAAAACAAAATTCAAATATAAAATTTTATATAAATCAAAATAAATATTTATATAGCAAAATTATTGTGTTATAATACAAAATATTTATATATTATATTTTTTAAATACATAATCGTAAATTGGTCGTCAATTAGTCACTAAATTTGGTGACTACACGAAGACTATTTGGTATAGTCGTAAAGTAGTCACTAAATGTAGTGACTACTTTACGACTATACAAAATAGTCTTAACGTATTCGTAGCGTAGTCGCTAAATTTAGTGACTACTTTACGACTAAATTTACGACTATATGGCGACTACATTACGACTATTTATTTTAGCGACTCTCGATTAACGACTACTGGTTTTAGTCGCTGTTTAGTCCTAACACACCTTTTAGCGAACCACATCATCTCAACATGATAATAAAGATACAAACGTAAAGAACAACAACATAAGCTGATACTAAGAAGATAGAAGGGAATAAAAGCCACATAGATAGGATGAACCACAAAGAGGATAATCCATATGAGATGGCGAAAGACTGTCCAAGAACGAATTGTCGGTCGCAAAACGACAAATTGCCACAATGAAATGCAAAGATTCCAATGGGTTTTTAAAAACCTAACTTGCACTAATGACGAATCATCAGCTCCCTGAAAAAGGAGACAACATGTAGGGTGGGAATGAATTCCCAAGAGTCGAGTGCCTGAGAAAGGTCTAAGATACAGCCGCCTTGCCGCACCATGTTTGAAAGATCTATAGCAAGTGGATAGCAAAGAGCGGAGATCAAGAAAAAACTGTGTAGTTAAGAGAGTAGAGATGAGCGAAGGACAAGAGAGCCAACAACAACCAAATCTTGAAGAAAATCTCTCCTTATAAGAGGAGATTTTTGTAATATGACTCATTAAATGAGGAAATTGGAGTATGTTTATAGCGTGTGTTGCTCCACCAATGCTCTATCCTACTTGAAGTTGTTTGTTTATTATCCCCAATAACAAGCAAACTAAACACTGGCCTAAAAACCAGGAAAGCTCCATATACAATAGAAATCTTAATGGATTCATCAGGTCCAATAACATTAAATAATTTCTCTGGCCCAAAAACCAGGATAATTGATTCTGGCCCGCTTTGATTAATGTCTCTGCCGTTTCTCGCCTATCCTTGGTATCGCAGCTCAAGGTGCAGCGGTTAACCGGAGAGGCAACCAAGAGCGTCAGAGCAACTTTTCGGTCTGGTGGTGCAAACCTCATCTGCGGCTTAGATAACACACGTCTGACGACTTGCGGATTTACGAGTATAACCAAAAGAAGCTGATCTTGACTTCTTGAGAAGCTTCGTCTTTAACTGATCTTCAGTACGGCTTGGGCAAGACCTGTTAAACTATTGAGTGAACGATTCTAAAGCAGAACCAAAAAGAGATCCTAATCTGCTGTAGAATATGTATCCCTATCAATTTGAATAATTATGAATTATTCAAATTGATAAAAAATATATATATATATATATATACCAAAAGACTTTACTGTTGGAAATATCCTCAAATCACTTGTACTTACTCTTGTATAGTCAAAGGTTTGAAAGTCGTATAATATTAGACGATTATAACATTTTACTAAAAACCTCTTATAATCAATGACTTTAGAAGTTCATTACTAATAATATTCGATTCTACAGGGTCACACACCCAAGCAAACTGGATTAATGCAATATTGGGTTTGATATATATAATATATATATGTTATATGAGATATACATATATATATTTATATATGTGCAGTTATAAAATATGTTAATATAATACATATCTATATTTGATATATATATGTATGTTTATAAACGTGCACGTAAGTGAGAATTGGGCTTGGCCCATTAGCAAACCTAAACGAGTTAGGTTAGCATCCATCAATATATCTAATGACGTTTGCGTTTAATTAGATATGACTAAGATTCTCGCCGAAACCAAACCTAAGACAAAAGTGTTTGTCACGATCGAGATCTGATCTCTACTGCACTAGCATCCCGTTCAATCCAGTTTGTGTGCATGTGGATACCAGTAGAGGCACAACGGTTGGAGTGCTTTACAACTTTAGTTTATTTTAGTTCATCTTCGCTGCGAACTATCCAGATATATTCATAATCTGATGATATAGATTTGATTCAATATTTACATGAATCCTAGCAATAGAATTTGTGACTAGTTTTATAAATCGTTATAAACCGGTTCAAATTCCAACAGAGCCTACATATATAATTTTGAATTAAACCTAATTTACTGTTCATATTTGATATGCAAAGTAGTTTTGTTTTGTTTGTTAAATCCGATTTTCATGGTTGATGATTGAATCGATACATGCAGAGATGTAAAATTGTTTACGTTGCATGTATATATTACAAAACATAATAGTTATGAATATATTATGATGAAAGAACACGTATTGTTTGACTTTTGAATAAAACATGTTGGATATATCTTGTCTACGGTATCACGTTCTCTTTCAGTATATATATATTATGTTTGATTGATGAATAATTAAGTATAATATATATCTGATAGAAACTTTATGTCCGATTGAGTGGATTCATATTTTATAATGAAAGTTATTATAAAATTCGTTGATCGGAGCTGTAATTTCTTCTAATCAGAGCTATTGAAATTTAATTAAGATTAAGTTTTCAAATAATTAATATTTTAATATGATTAAAATATATAATAATATAATTTAAACAAAACATAATTGTTCTTGTTTATCATTCGTTATCAAGTGGTTTGTATGTTCGGTGAACGTAGAGACTTGGTAAATTAAAATTCTACTAATTCTAATTTGATTAAAATAATTAGATTGTTTATAATTCTATCAATTAGATATGAGATATGTATTAGTTATATTTTATTTATATTAGATATAAATTTTAAATATAAGATTGAGTTATAAAATTAATTCCTCAATTAATATCAAGTATTTTGATGTCTTTCCAATCTTGTCAATTGTCAAGCCTCGTTTCATTGTGTGATGGGTCTACTAAGTAGAGTGTCCATGATTACATGAGTAAGACAAATGGTAATGGTTACCATTTGAATTAAAAGATTGATTTACTTGACTAAGCTATCAAAACGGTTTTGGGGTTAGAGACATATGTTGGATAAGACATAAGATGTTATCTAACAACCAAGAATTATATTGGATATAATTAGTAAGGATGTTGCTTACCTAAATAATTAATTATTCGGGCGATGAGCCAAAACTCACTTGAATTTTAGTGAAATAAGGATCTTGGATCAATATACTCTTTTGAGGAAAATTTTGGTTTGAGTATAGTATGAGTTTTCTTAATTGTTGAGATTTCTCTAATTTTATGAATATCATATTAATTTCTGCTATTCTTCTGATACAGAGATGTCAAACCCTCACAATTTTAGTTCATCTCAATGTGTCATTAAGAATGATAAATTGGATGGATCAAACCTTCTTGATTGGTATCAAGTTCCGAGAAATGTTCTCGAAAGGGAAGAAAAGAGTTTCACCCTTAAAAACAACTTTCCTGAAAAATACTTGGAAGATCTGAAAGAAAAGAAGGTTTTTGAAACTTCTTCTAAAGGAATATATGTTATAGAGGTAAATGTTACTCTCAATCGGCTTTTGTTTATGGTCGTCTCATTTCAGATAACATTATGATTGCTCAGGAAATGTTCCACGGTTTACGGACTAATCCGTCATGTAAAGGGAAGTTTATGACAATAAAAACAGATATGAGCAAGGCATATGACCGGGTGGACTGGGGGTTTATTGAAAAGTTACTCTACAAAATGCGCTTTGATGCAAGATGGATTGGATGAATTATGTTTTGTGTTAGCTCGGTTGAGTACAAAGTTCTTCTGAATGGTCAACCTAGTGGTTTGATTATTCCGGAAAGGGGTTTACGACAGGGGGATCCTCTATCTCCTTATCTGTTTATTTTATGCCAGGAAGTTTTAATTGCCAATATTCGGAAAGCGGAGGAGAATAAATTAATTACAGGGATCAAGGTGGCAAATTAATGCCCGCCAATCTCACATCTTTTATTTGCGGTTATAGTCTATTCTTTTGTAAGGTCGCCAAAGAACAATGTGAGGTCATTTTGAGTATTTTACGGAAATATGAGGTTGCCTCGGGTCAGCAAATAAATTTTGCAAAATCTTCTATTCAGTTTGGTCATAAGGTTGCGGAAGATACAAAAACGGAGATCCAAGAGATTCTTGGCATAACAAATCTGGGTGGCATGGGCTCCTACCTAGGGTTGCCTGAGAGTTTAGGAGGGTCTTAAACGAAGGTCTTTTCGTTTGTCCGGGAAAGACTGCAGGGACGTACGACTGATTGGTCGGCGAAACTGCTTTCTAAAAGGGGAAAGGAGGTGATGATCAAATCTATCGCTACTACGGTCCCAACGTTTGTGATGTCTTGTTTTCGGCTACCAAAGACAATTACATCCAAACTCACCAGTGATGTGGCGAATATTTGGTGGAGTACGGATGGTAGGACTGGTGGTATGCATTGGTTAGCTTGGGAGAAACTATGTTGTAGCAAACAACTAGGCGGATTAGGATTTTGGAATGTTGATGATTTTAATTCAGCTTTGTTGGCAAAACAACTATGGAGGCTAATTGATTATCCTCATTCTTTGTTTGCCAGGGTTTTTAAAGGTAGGTATTATAGGAATTCGGATCCCATGGAACCGATTCGTTCTTACTCTCCTTCTTACGGGTGGAGGAGTATTGTTTCAGCTCGCTCTCTGGTACATAAAGGACTTATTAAAAGGGTTGGATCACGAGAGTCCATTTCTATATGGACTGACCCCTGGATACCAGCTCAATCCCTGAGACCAGCTCTCAGTAAAAGCCCGTTTAAGGACCCTTCTCTTAAAATTTCACACTTAATTGATTGTCAGACAAATTCATGGCGGATGGATGTCCTTTCTGAGCACTTTGATCCAGTTGATGTTGTGTTGATAGGAGCTTTACCTTTAGGTAGTTGTCCAAAGGAGGATTCTCTTGGTTGGCATTTTACGAAGAATGGGAGGTATACGGTTAAATCTGGTTATCATGCGGCACGTATGACGATCTCCGGGCCTTTTAAGGCGCTTGGTGATGGACCAGAGATAACCTCTCTCCTAGCTAGTGTTTGGAAGATTCGTTGCCCACCAAAACTCCACCACTTTATGTGGCAAGCATTGTCTAAGTGTATTCCGGTTTCACGAAACTTGCGGCGGCGTGGTATCACGTGTGATTTGGGCTGTACACGTTGTGGTGCGGAGGAGGAAACAGTTAATCATGTTCTGTTTCTCTGTCCACCAGCACGTCAGGTGTGGGCTTTATCTCAGGTACCGGTAGGATCACATTGTTTTCCGGTGGAATCTGTTTATGCTAATATGGATCATTTTTTAGATCCCAAAAGCCTGGGATCCCATGTGCCAGCTTTCCCATGGATTTTGTGGTATTTATGGAAAGCGCATAATGAAAAGGTTTTTGAAAATATCATGGAGCGGCCAGAGGAGGTCGTTCGGGTAGCTGAAGGTGAGGCTTAGTCCTGGCAGCAGGCTCAGGAGGAGGGTGAAATTGTGGTTTCAACTGTCCAGCCAACGGTTGCTGACTCTCGTTTACGGGGGCCAAACACTTCACTTCCCATGTTCTTTTCAGGCTATCATTGTTTCGTTGATGGCTCTTGGAAGTTAGGAGATCTTTTCGCAGGAGCCGGATGGTTTTGTACCCAGTCTCAGGATCCGACGCCAAGTATGGGAGCTACTAACTTTCGACGAAGTCTTACCCCCTTATACGCTGAAGTCGAAGCTTTCATTTGGGCGATGCGTTGCATGATCGGACATGATTATCGTGATGTGGCGTTCTACTCAGAATGCGCTGATTTGGTGAAGATGGTGTCTTCGCCACACGACTGGCCGACCTTCTCGACGTATGTTGACAAAAAAAAAAAAAAAAAGAG
>NC_025695.1:27593468-27603130 GCF_000633955.1 Camelina sativa
AGAGGTAAATGTTACCACTTGTGGTTCTACTCGTTGGGTATTAGATACCGTCTGTGGTGCTCATATTTGTAATAATTTGAAAGGCCTAAGCAATAGTAGAATTTTGGAGAAAGGACAAGTGGACCTACGCGTTGCTGCTTTGGCCATAGGTACATATCAATTGTCTTTACCTTCTGGCATGATTTTGGAACTTAAGAATTGCTACTATGTACCTACAATAAATAAGAATATCATCTCTATTTCATGTTTGGACATGGAAGGTTTTCATTTTTCGATCAAGAACAAATGTTGTTCATTTGATCGTGATGATATTTTTTATGGTAGCGGTCCATTAGAGAATGGACTTTATGTTCTGAACCAGAGTATGCCTATCTATGACATTCGTGTTAAAAGATTTAAGTCTAACGACTCAAATTCTACTTTTCTTTGGCATTGTCGTTTAGGCCATATAAATGAGAAACGCATTCAGAAGCTTCATAGTGATGGACTTTTGAACTCATTTGATTATGAATCATATGAAAAATGTGAATCTTGTTTGTTGGGTAAAATGACTAAGGCTCCCTTTACTGGACACAGTGAAAGGGCCAGTGACTTGTTGGGCCTTGTACATACGGATGTATGTGGACCAATGAGCTTAGGTGCCAGAGGAAACTATCAGTACTTCATTACATTTACTGATGACTTCAGTAGATATGGTTATGTTTATTTGATGAAACATAAATCTGAATCTTTTGAAAAGTTCAAAGAATTTCAGAATGAAGTACAAAACCAACTTGGCAAAACAATTAAAGCTCTTCGATCAGATCGTGGAGGAGAATATTTGAGCCAAGTCTTTAGTGATCATCTCAGAGAATGTGGAATTGTTTCACAGCTCACTCCTTCAGGAGCACCTCAATGGAATGGTGTGTCAGAAAGGAGAAACCGAACTTTATTAGATATGGTTCGGTCAATGATGAGTCACACAGATCTTCCATTATCCTTTTGGGGATATGCTCTAGAAACGTCTGCGTTTACACTAAACAGATGTCCATCAAAATTAGTTGAAAAGACACCATATGAGATATGGACAGGAAAGGTTCCTAATTTGTCTTTTCTAAAAATTTGGGGTTGTGAAGCTTATGTCAAACGTTTGATTACTGATAAGCTTGAACCCAAATCTGATGAGTGCTACTTCGTTGGTTATCCTAGAGAGACCAAAGGTTATTACTTTTACAACCCTACCGAGAACAAAGTGTTTGTTGCTCGGAATTGTGTCTTTTTAGAGAGAGAGTGTCTTTCTAAAAGAAACAGTGGGAGTAAGGTACAAATCGAAGAAGTTCGAGAACCACAGGAGATTGCTTCACCTATTGAGGAAGAGCATCAGTTAGATTTACGAAGAGTCGTAGAATCTACGCCTGTGGAGCCTGAAGTGCGTAGGTCCGAAAGGACACGTCACGAACCTGATAGATATGGGGTTTGGGTGACAGATCATCATGATATATTTATTATAGAGAATGATGAACCCACGTCTTACGAAGAAGCAATGATGGGCCCTGACTCCGATAAGTGGTTAGAGGCCGCTGAATCCGAAATGGATTCTATGTCACAAAACAAAGTATGGAATTTGGTTGATTTACCTGATGGTGTAAAAGCCATTGAGTGTAAATGGGTTTTCAATAAGAAAACTGACATGGATGGTAATATACAGATATACAAAGCTAGACTAGTAGCTAAAGGTTACAAGCAAATTCATGGTGTTGACTATGATGAAACTTATTCTCCAGTTGCAATGTTTAAATCTATTCGGATTCTCCTAGCAATTGCCGCTTATTATGATTATGAGATTTGGCAAATGGATGTGAAAACAGCTTTCCTTAACGGAAACCTGGAAGAGGATGTGTACATGACACAACCTGAAGGTTTCACACATCCTGAGAATGCTGGGAAAGTATGCATCAACGTTCTATTTATGGGTTGAAGCAAGCATCTCGGAGTTGGAATCTTCGTTTTAATGAGGCAATGAAAGAGTTTGATTTCATTAGAAGCGAAGAAGAGCCTTGTGTTTACAAGAAGACTAGTGAGAGCGGAGTTGCATTTCTAATATTGTATGTAGATGATATACTACTTATTGGAAATGATATTCCTTTGCTTCAGTCTGTGAATACTTGGCTAGGAAGTTGTTTTTCAATGAAAGACATGGGAGAAGCTGCATACATTCTTGGAATAAGGATCTATAGAGATAGACCAAATAGACTAATTGGACTAAGTCAAGATACTTATATAGATAAGATCTTACATAAGTTCAATATGCATGATTCTAAGAAAGGCTTTTTACCAATGTCTCATGGCATAACGCTCAGCAAGACTCAGTGCCCTAAAACGCATGATGAGCGAGAGCGCATGAGTAGAATTCCATATGCTTCAGCTATAGGTTCTTTCATGTATGCCATGCTTTGTACTCGGCCTGATGTGGCATGTGTTTTAAGCATGACGAGTGGAATATCCTAAAGTATTTAAGAAATACTAAGGATAAGTTCTTGGTGTATGGAGGAAGTGATGAACTTGTTGTGAGTGGTTACACTGATGCCAGCTTTCAGACAGACAAAGATGATTCTCGATCTCAATCTGGATTTATCTTTTGTCTGAAAGGAGGAGCGGTGACTTGGAGAAGCTCCAAACAGAGCACCGTGGCAGACTCTACAACCGAAGCTGAATATATTACTGCTTCTGAAGCAGCAAAAGAAGCTGTTTGGATTAAGAAGTTCATTGCTGAACTTGGTGTGGTTCCTAGCACTTCTGGGCCGGTGGATCTTTATTGTGATAACAATGGAGCCATCGCTTAAGCGAAGGAACCCAGATCGCACCAGAAATCCAAACACGTTCTAAGACGATATCACCTTATTCGTGATATAGTTGATAGAGGAGATGTAAAGATTAGCAGAGTTTCAACGGATGCAAATGTTGCAGATCCTTTAACCAAGCCTCTTCCACGACCTAAGCATGAGAGTCATACGACTGTTGTGGGCATTAAATTTCTAAAGATGTGATCTTGATTCTAGTGGGAGAAATGTATTTTATGATATGATATTCATGTTTACATACATTCGATGTATTTTCAAATTAATGAAATTTGTTTCACTATTATTTGGTTATTGGATAATTAAATAATTGTCCCAAAATAATTTATTTTATCATTATAGGTCATCAAGTACATGACTTGATCATGAAACCCTATAAATGAAAGATAACATAAATGATTGAGGTCCCTAGTCAAGGTTATTACAATGGGACATTAATAACTATAAATGACTAGTATGTGAGGTGACTGATGACTAAATTTCATGGAGTCATTGATATGTAGTATAAAAGTCAATCACATTAATATGTGTTGGAGAACAGTATTGGACTGACCCGCTATGAGAACTCTACAAGAATGTTATATGAGTGTCATAAGAGTTTCTCATCACAACTATAGAGTATAGTCCTTTGACCTGAGTTTGTCATTTTTTCTTATACATGGATTGGTCCGCTTTGATCATGTCAAACGTCAGCCGTAACAGGTGATTATAAAGACAGTGATTGGGCGTATTATGAACTGTGTAAGGAACAAGGATGGAACAAGATGGGATTTGTCCCTCCTATATAACAGGAGATAAATATCTTTGGGCCTATCGAAGATTTGATACTGGAAAATGCATGGCCGTGCTCAAACGATGTGAAAGTCAATCGTTTGTTTTATCAGTATAAACCGGAGTTCGATAAATATGATTTAGCTTAATAAGGATGACACTGTTTCTTGCCTTATGCTAAGATCTAGATATAGCGACGAAAGGATTATCGGAATAGATGATTCCAGTACAAGTGGAAGATTGTTGGGAATGTCCTGAAATCACTTGTACTAACTTTTGTGTAGTCAAAGGTTTGAAAGTCGAAGTCGTATAATATTAGACGATTATAACGTTTTGCTAGAAACCTTTTATAATCAATGACTTTAGAAGTTCATTACTAATATTATTCAATCTTACATGGTCACACACCTAAGCAGACTGGATTAATGCAATATTGGGTTTGATATAAAATATATATATATATATATATATATTATATGAGATATATATATATATTTATATATGTGCAGTTATAAAATATGTTAATATAATACATATCTATATTTGATATATATATGTATGTTTATAAACGTGCACGTAAGTGAGAATTGGGCTTGGCCCATTAGCAAACCTAAACGAGTTAGGTTAGCATCCATCAATATATATAATGACGTTTGCGTTTAATTAGATATGACTAAGATTCTCGCCGAAACCAAACCTAAGACAAAAATATTTGTCACGATCGAGATCTGATCTCTACGGCACTAGCATCCCGTTCAATCCAGTTTGTGTGCATGTGGATATCAGTAGAGGCACAACGGTTGGATTGCTTTACAACCTTAGTTTATTTTACTTCATCTTCCGCTGCGAACTATCCAGATATATTCATAATCTGATGATATAGATTTGATTCAATATTTACATGAATCCTGGCAATAGAATTTGTGACTAGTTTTATAAATCGTTATAAACCGGTTCAAATTCCAACATTTACTGCTTCAGGCCAATATTTTATTTTTCTTACACTAATTAATCATATGATCTCACTTGTAAAGTACTAAAAAGTACTCATCTTGATCTTGTAAAAAAACGGTTCGCCAGTTCGCCTTTCTCACCGCACCGACGATTTTTTTAGTTTTGCCCACGATCTCTAAATTTTAAATTCATGCAACCATTTTTTTGTCTTTATGTCAATTAATAAAAGAGTGTTGTTCGTTAAAGATTTTGTTTTTTTCTTTCAATATTTATATAACTATTTATTTATTTTAATTTTTAAATATATATTTGTTTCACCGTTCTATCTTTACATTCTAGGAAACTTCCTTAATATATTTTGTTCATAACTTTGACTTTTTCCGGTTATGTCCGGTTCTATTCATTTGATTTTATTCGGTTTGTGTATTATTTAGTCAATTTTACGCTTCTGTAACTTTGGCCGACCAAAAAGGACAGAACAAAACAGAGAGAGATACGAAATTTCCTTGTCACTTTACTTACGCGGCGGATACAGCAAACATCTTTTTTCTGATCATTCAGAACTTTTTTGTCTTATTACTAATTCAAAATCCAAAAAACAAACCACAAAAACAAAAAAAGTTTACAAATACATTAAATTCAAATCGTTACCAGCAGTACGACCATCTTTATCATCACATTTTTGACCATTTCTCCATCTGGGTTTTATTATCTTCAGTTTTTTTTTGTGTCACACAACTCAGTTTCAGAATATCTTATTTTTGTATTTTTTGTTATCACAAATTGATATTGTTGTCTCTTCTGAGTTTATTGTTCTATTATTATATTTATGGAAGTCTCTTGATTTCGCTTTTATATCCCCAAAAAGCATATTTTCTTGATTGTACCAAGAATGATTAATTGATCATCAAAAGGGTTTTGATTTGACAAGTCTCTATAATCAAAATAAAATCTAAACCTTTTGGTAATGGGATCTGTAACTGAGTGTTACTCTAATGAAGTGTTTGAATTAGATCCTAAATGGGTCGTTGATCCTCAACATCTCTTTGTTGGTCCCAAGATTGGTGAAGGTGCTCATGCTAAAATTTATGAAGGAAAGTAAGTTTACTTAATTCAATTTTGCTCCATTTACATATTAATATCATAAAAATTCAAATTTTGGCTTCATTTTTACTCACTCTATGATTCTTGGATGAATCTTAATCCATTATTGTTTCCCTTTTTCTCGGGGATCGATCTTTCTTGGTTCTTGAACTTGTTTTTGAGTACAGAACTCGAGACTTTGCATATTTGAAGAAAAGATTGAAAGTTTTGGCTGAAAAATATTTAGTCTTTAGTAATATATGTTTCAGTTTAATGGGTTGTTTGATGAGTTAAGGATCAAAGAGGTAGTCTTTGTATCAATATTTGTTAATGTAGCCACTGGAAATTTAGTGTGAATCAGTTTTTGGTGTAAGTGAGAATCTTGGTTTGGTGACGTGTTATTGTTGATGAAGAGTAGAGAGATTGATAAGGAGATGTGTGGTTTCTTTGTTTAGGTATAAAAACAAAACAGTTGCTATTAAGATTGTTAAAAGAGGAGAATCTCCGGAAGAGATTGCGAAAAGAGAGAGCAGATTTGCAAGAGAGGTCTCTATGTTGTCTAGAGTTCAACACAAAAACTTGGTTAAGGTTCAGCTTCTTATCTTTGACCAAATCTCTGGTTCATATTTCTAGAGAGTTTGGTTAAGAGACAAGGCTAAACGTTTTGATTCGGTAACTTTGTGTAGTTCATTGGAGCTTGCAAAGAACCAATCATGGTTATAGTTACCGAGCTTTTACTCGGTGGTACATTGCGTAAATACCTTGTGAGTTTGCGTCCAGGGCGTTTGGACATACGTTTAGCTGTTGGGTTTGCTCTTGACATTGCACGGGCCATGGAATGCTTACACTCTCATGGAGTCATCCACCGTGATCTCAAACCAGGTGACAGTTTAAACCGATATCACGCGTCAAAACTTTCTAGAAGTCACAATCTTGGTCTGATTTTTATCTTTTTGTTGGATGGCAGAGAATTTGATCTTAACTGCAGATTATAAGACGGTTAAACTAGCAGATTTCGGTTTAGCTAGAGAAGAATCATTAACCGAGATGATGACCGCAGAAACTGGTACATATCGTTGGATGGCTCCCGAGGTACTAATACTATTCTCAATGAAATCATTTTTCGTGTTCTGCATTTGCCTTTTGGCTCCAACAATTTGCTGAATCCAAAAGTTACGGTTAAACAGCTTTATAGTACGGTCACATTGAGGCATGGCGAGAAAAAACACTATAACCATAAGGTAGATGCCTACAGCTTTGCTATCGTCTTGTGGGAGCTTATCCACAACAAGTTACCTTTTGAAGGCATGTCAAATCTCCAAGCTGCTTACGCTGCTGCATTCAAGGTTTGATTCTTGATTCTGAATTCTCAACCATATTATGATTCTTGATTTTCAAGTCTCAACCATTTGATTTTGATATCAAAGTTTGCACCTTGATCCATTTGATTCTTGGTTTTCAACCGTTTACTATAATTTCTACCGTTTGATTTTCGACCGTTTAATTCTTCTTGATTCCGAAGTTTGGTTCTTGATTTTTAACATTCTTGGTTCTTGATATTTTTTTGTTTGATTCTTGATATCTAACCGTTTAGTTCTTGTGTTTTGAAACATTTTGATTCTTGCTTTCTAACCGTTTGAATCTTAAATCCAAACCATTTTGTTTCTTAAGTTTCAAACCGTTTGATTCTAATTGTTGTATGCTTTCATATTTCCGGTTAGAACTTGAGGCCTAGTGCAGACGATTTACCAGGGGATTTAGCAATGATCGTAACATCTTGCTGGAAAGAAGATCCAAACTATCGACCAAACTTCACAGAGATTATTCAAATGCTTCTACGTTGCCTCTCCACAATCTCAGCACCTGAGCTTGTTCCTCCGTCCATTAAACGTGTATTCTCGTCCGAAAACGCGGTATTGCCACCAGAGTCGCCTGGAACTTGCTCATTGATGGCTGTTAGAGACGGAGATCAGATTCCTACCGATGCAAACTTGCAGCAAAAACAAGTTAGAGAAAGCAGCTTCTTTTTCTGCTGCTAATATTTGATTGTGTGGGTTATATAGGGTGAAAAATAAGAGAAGTGGTTTGAAAATGTAATGAATAATTTATTAGTTTCAATATTAATAGCTTATATTTTCAACTAATGAATTTTACTGAGAAAGTACCGAAATTAAGGGAAGTTGAAAGTGTTTTAAACTTAAAATTCCAAAAAAGTTTTAAACTTAAAATTCCAAAAAAAAAAAAAAAAAACAAAGTTACGCCGTTGCCGGGGATCGAACCCGGGTCACCCGCGTGACAGGCGGGAATGCTTACCACTATACTACAACGACATTGTTGTTAAGATAAACAATAATAGTTAATTGAAGCAAGATTTAGTGCAAATACAAAAATCACATGTCAAAAGAAGCAAAATAATTACTAGATGATTGTAATAAAGGTTTAAACACTTTTCTTTTATCAAGGTGCACACATCATGAGCACCTTATAAAGCATGCATAGGTACATGTTAAACCATGTATTTTGAAGGGGATCTTATTGTGAACACTTTCAAAATCGAGCATAAATACATGTAAAACCATTAATATTGAAGGTGATCTCATTCAAAATCACCTTCAAAATCCTGCATGTGTCATACATGTAAAACCATATTTATACATGTAAAGTTGTATGTTACACAATTCTCTGATTCATTGTATTTCCAGTTAAAATAAAGCAAAATAGTGAAAAAGTAAAATGCATTCATCATTTTTTACAAGATGAAAAGTTGAGGACTCATCCGAAACATGTTTTTGACATATAACACACTATAATTGGTTAAGTTTATTTTTAATATTTTAATATAATTTTACGTTTCTTGACATATGACACACTATAATTGGTTAAATTCATTTTTGTTATTTTAATATCATTTAACTTTTCTTGACATATGACACACTATAATTAGTAAATTCATTTTTATTATTATTTAATAAATAATAAAATTATATTACAAATTATTAAAATAATATGTTGAGAAACTGAAAGAGTTTATAGTGATAAAGATGTTCTTAATTTTCATTTGTTTCTTATTAATCCAATATCAAAGATTCTTTTTCAAAAGAGAGATTTTTTAAGTTTTCTGTACAATATTTGTTAATTATTATTGACAAATTATAAACTTTTTTAAAAATAAAGAATTGAATGCTATATAGTTTTAGGCTTGTAAATCACACAAGAATAATGCATTTCCCATTTATAAACAGGTTTTAATAAGTGTAAAAATATTTAAAATTGGATGAATTAGTAAGAGATGGATTAATTGGATTAATTATATACATCAAATTGTTCTTTCTTTGCCCCCTTGACCTCCAAATCACATTTCCATTTTTACTAAAAAAAAACTTGAAAATCTTTTTATTTTGAGGTATAACCTAGAAACTGAAAAATCTAGCTGCATGAATTTCAATGGTGATTCGTTTAGACAATCTAATTTAGATTTACTCGGTTTCTGTTTTCTCTTTTCTTACATATGACATACTATCACTGGTTAAATACATTTTATTATTTTAATAATTTTAATATAGTTTTACGTTTTTTTGACATATGGTACATTATAATATTATCATTTTTATAATTTAATATTTTAATAAATAATAAAATTATTAAAATAGTATATCTTGAGAAGCTGGAAGATTTTATACTTTGTAGCAATAAAGATGTTCTTAATACTTCATATGTTTCTTATTAATCCAATATCAAAGAGATTTTTTTTTTCCAAAAGATAAATTTTTATTGTTTTCTATATAATATTTATTAATTATTATTGATGAATTGTAAACTTAAAAATAAAATAAAGAATTGAATACTATAGTTTTAGGCTTGAAACACAAGAATAATGCATTCCCCATTTATAAGTAGTTAAAATTAGATTATTGAGGAATAGCTGTTCCTTTTTTTTTGTCTCAAGCGACGTCGTATTTTCTTGACCTACAAATGACATTTAAATTTTCGCCCAAAAAAAAAAAAAAAAAAAAAAAA
>NC_025695.1:27603656-27654351 GCF_000633955.1 Camelina sativa
TTTTTTTTTGGAAATGTCGTCACCGGACATTGTCGGAATTCTGGAAAACACGAAGGAGCTTGATCGGTTAAGGAAAGAGCAAGAAGAAGTGTTGGTTGAGATCAATAAGATGCATAAGAAGCTTCAAGCTTGTAAGTGTTTTTCCCATTTACTCCTTACTAATACTCCTCGAACAATTTTGGTAATTTATTTTCTTTGTTCTAACAAATTTGTGTCTGATCTGATCTGAGACTTGTAAAAATTTTGTGATTTGACTAGTTATTATCAGTGAAAGTTTCGATTTTGGATCATGGAGTAATTAGAGAAATTAAATTTGAATTAGGGGGTTATACAATGCCATTGAATCTACAGATTAAAATACTAATTTAGATTGCTGCGATCTACGAAATCAAAATCATGAAAGCTTTGTTTTGTGTGCAGCTCCTGAGATAGTTGAGAAGCCTGGTGATATCTCATTGTCAAAGCTTAAGAATTTGTACATTCAAGCGAAAGAGCTCTCCGAAAATGAAGTAACGTAAGCCAATTTCTTTATCATAGTTGTAAAATGTTAAAGACTTTTGAATGGATTATGGGACTAATGTTATCTCTAAATGACCAAATTTGTATCCAACAGTAAGACCCTTTTGGCTTTGTGTATAAACACGCAGCGTGTCGAACATTTTGCTTGCTCAGTTGGATTTGCTGCTTCCGTATGGACCAACCGGGCAGCAAAGGAGAAAATTAGGAGGTACACATTACAGAGTTACTTTAATTGAACTGTAATGTTATTCTCTGGCAAGGTACACATAACAGAGTTACAAAGGAATTAAGAATTTTTTACCGATGCTTTGTAATGATGTCACATAAGTGGCAGAAGGCAATGATCAGAAGAGGAAGAGGATGAAAGCTGATTCAGATGTCATCAGACTTTCTCCTTCCATGAGGAATCAAATTGAAGCGTATGCAAGTCTAAAGGGTGAACAGGTAGATACTATGTTACATCTACTTTCTTTATATCTGTTTTTATTTGGATCAGTTCAGTGCTCACAATGTCTGTCTGATTTATGCAGGTAGCTGCGAGAGTTACAGCAGAGAGTGCAGATAAGGACGAATGGTTTGTGGTTAAAGTAATCCACTTCGACAGAGAAACAAAAGAGTAAGCTTTAACCTCTCTTCGGCATAAGTTAGTTGTCGATGGCCTGATATTATGCCAAATTTTTGAATCTCACACAAATGGATTCTTCTGGTCATATCTGAAGTTTAATAAGTCATGTCCTTAGAGTTCTTTGTCTAAGGTTTAGACTGAAACTGTTAAGTGCACATGTTTCATTAATGAGTCTAAAAATGTTTCAAACTTTAATCACAGAGTTGAAGTACTTGATGAAGAACCAGGAGATGATGAAGAAGGAAGCGGTCAGAGGTAAAAACTCATATGAAAACTTTTGAGTTGTGATTTGGTGTTTGGGAAGTATACTGAGATTTATTCTCTTGGAATCTTTAGGACCTATAAGTTACCAATGTCATGCATTTTACCATTCCCCAAACGAAATGATCCTTTAACCACCCAAGAGTTTCAACCTGGTAAACACGTCTTAGCTGTATATCCCGGGACAACAGCACTCTACAAAGCAACTGTAGTAAGTACCCCACGAAAGGTTAGTATTTTGTCACAACCATACGCATCTATCTTTATAACTTGTCTTTCTGTCTGAACAAAAACACTAACCTCGAGCTATTTTACATGGATGTCAATTCCTGCAATATCAGAGGAAGTCTGACGAGTAAGTTCTTCAACCTTTTTCAGCTTGCTTTGTCTTAAATTTGTAGTCCCCTTGAACTGGACTCATGTTTATCTATCTATCTATCTATAACAAGAACTGTTCGTTTGATTAGGTACTTGCTGGAATTCGACGATGATGAGGAAGATGGAGCATTGCCTCAAAGAACAGTACCTTTCCACAAAGTGGTAGCTTTACCAGAAGGTCATCGTCAGTGAAAGAAAACAACTCAGCGGTATCCATTGATCACATCAGTCTCTTGTAAATAAAGCGAAAAGCAAGAAATTCACGAAGAATTTAGTAATCAGTCTCCATGGCAAGACCAATCAGAAAAAACCGCTGTCTCTTTCATGTAGTTTAAAAGATAAAGTTTATGTTTGTGTGTGCAATATAAGTTAAAGCTGTAACCTTTGTGTCAAAAGGAGATGTTGAATGAGAGAACAAAAGAGAAGCTTTGTATCATTCGCTTCGCGAGAATGTAAAAAACTCTGTTCTTGTGGTATGGAATCCAATGAGTAGTAGATTTAGACAGAAAACTGTTCCGAATAACAAAAATTAAAACCTCGATCTCTGTCTATTTTAATCGGTCTCTAAGCTTCCAAGTCTCTCTCTGTTAAGACTTGAGAGAGTTGAGACACAACTTCTAAATCTAAGGTGAACCGAACAAACTTCCAATTGGACCAAACTAAACCAATCCAAAATGATTCAATTAAATGAACCATTAACTTTCTGAGGCTGTTCAAGAAAGTTATGCATCTAATAACTAAATTCTTAGATGAGCTAGAGATTTTGGATAGACACATATTCGTAACCAAACCGAAACTCATCAACTTGTAATTCGAATTTCACGGTCAAGAAAATTTCTACCAATTTTGAATATCAAATTTTACATTAATTTTTTTAATAAGTTTATTAAATTTATACAAAATCACATTTAAATATATTTCAAGTAAATATGATAATTAATTAGTTTATTTTATTATATATGATTTTCCCCTAAACCAAATCGAATGTAGAGGTTTTTATCTTTGATAACCGGAAGGCAGATTTATAAACTAAAAAAAAAAACTGAAATTCCTTTATTGAGAAGCGTTACATATTAACTAAACAAAATAAGGAGCTAAAAGTAAAAATCATTTTGGTAACTGAATTATACGATGGAAACAAAGCAATCTATCTAAATATATTTATCTATAGGAATGGAAACAAAGCTATTTAGCAAAATATATCTATCTATAAGAATGCATAATGAAATAATAATATTTTGACAATTCATTCTCTCATAATGTCGTTGTGGTCAGTTCGTGGCCGGAACAATTTTGTCCGACTACTGCGAACCAACAGAAATTTCACCGGAGTTTTAAACGATTTTGCTTCTTTATTTCGTTTTAATCCTTCTTCTTCTTTTGGTGATGCTGAGAAAACTATATTAAACTCCGTGGTTACGACTAATGAGTCGGTGTTGGATTCGGTGGTGAAGATCCACACTTTTTCTAGCAAGCCTAACATTTTTTATCCTTGGCAAAATAACCCACAACGACATTCCAAAGGCTCAGGTATGTATACATACATATTAGCATGTGCATGGAATTCGTAGATTAGAGCCTTTATGAAGTTTCATTGGAGCATATATATACTAAACTTTTGTTTTTGAAGTAGAGCTTCGTTTTTGGTGTATATAAAGCTTAAAACTCATGCATGTGGTGACTAAGTCACATATTGGTGTTGTTTTTTCGTTATTTTTGACTCAATTTTTGGATATTATTTAGGGTTTGTGATTTCGGGGAAAAGGATTATTACAAACGCTCATGTGGTGGCTGATCACATATTGGTGCAAGTCATAAAGCATGGCTCACCAAAATAGTACAAAGCAGAAGTTAAAGCCATCGCGCGTGAATGTGATTTGGCTATTTTGGTGATCGAAAGCCAAGAGTTTTGGGAAGATATGAATCCTTTGGAGCTTGGAGACATGCCCTCTCGGAATGAATCAGTAGTTGTTGTTGGTTATCCAGAAGGTATATATAGTGAAACTGTTTACATATTAAAGAAACGGATAATGAGTTCATGATCTGCCTTCAATAATTCAATGGCAGGTGGTGAGAGTATCTCCACTACAACAGGTGTTGTGAATAGAATCGAATCAAAAAATTATGGTCATGGTGCCACTAATCTACCGGTAATACAAACAGATGCAGCAATTAACCATGGAAATAGTGGTGGTCCGGTTTGCATAGGAAACAAAGTTGTTGGTGCACTACAAGAAAACAGGTCATTTGCTACTCCTACTATAGTCGCTCTTTAGTCGCAAATAAGGGTTTTGCGACTCCTTCGCGACTCTTTCTGATGGTCGCAAAAAAACGGTCGCAAAATATGTTGGTCGCAACATGGTCGCTTATTTGCAACTGATTACGGACTCTTTTATATAGTCGTATATTTGCGACGAAACTGTGACTAGAGTTGGTAGTTGTACATTTCCGACTAAACCGCAACGAAGTCTACTTAGGGACAATTTTGTGACTATATATAACAGTCCTATGTTTACGACCGTTTTGGGATTAACGGTAGAGTCTGGGTTTAGCGACTGATTAAGGACGACCTATTAGTCCCAAAAGGGTTGCAAAGTCTGTTTTTAGTTTAGTAGCAGTTGAGTCGCAAATTAGTCGTTTATTATTTGCGACTATGTTAAGACTCTGTTTTTGTAGTCGCTAAGGAGTTCGTGTTTAGTAACTATTGTGCCACTACTTTGTGAATTGGTTTAGTCACAAAATAGTCACATTATTTGAATTGGTTTAGTCACAAAATAGTAACATTATTTGAATTGGTTTAGTCACTAAATAGTCACATTATTTGAATTGGTTTAGTCACTAAATAATCACATTTTTTTAATTGGTTTAGTCACAAATACGTTTTAGCAATCCTAAATCTGATTAATTTCGGAATTTCAAATGCTAATAATCAAAAGGAATGATGATTTAAAGTACCACACAAGCAAACTTATCATCCTAAACAAAAAGATCATCCTAAACATCCAAGAAACAGTATTCAAAAGCAAGTTCATACATAGAGAAAAGGGGAATTAGAAGTTTAGTTGGAAGAAGTATTAGAGGTAGGGGAATTGGCATCTGGTGTTGTGCTTCCATCGGTGGGTTGTGCAGCTGGACTGGAGGCTGGTGTGGTGCCTCCATCGATGGGTTGTGCAGTGGTTGTAGGCGCCGTAATCAGCACAAACCAGAAAACCAAAAGATAAACATTCAGTAATCAGCACAAACCAGAAAACCAAATGCAGAATCAACATCAAATATTCTAGGTTCCTAAGCATAGTGAGTTAAACAATTTTAAGAAAACCAGGATTACTGTTAATCTAAGAATCAACATCAATCATCATTCATATTAAAAAACCAAAATTGACAAAGAAAAATCACACACAAAAGACATAAACGAATTACCTGAAGGAAGATTTCATTTCTTTCTTCAAGCAAAAGAGTTCGATGTGTTGAAATCTCTGAACCATCTGGACCATCATCGTCCATTTCAGTTTGTCTCTCTTCTATGGTCTTCTCATAGGTCTCAGCAACTTGTTTGGCTTTTTGATCCACAAATGATCCATCGGACCGAGTGTGTGTTTTAAGAAACACTTCGACCAGTGATACAGGACGCCCCAGCTCTTCCTCCTACAATGATAGTGAAACACATTAAATGATGGAAATTTTAGAAAAACTTTGAGGTGAAGTGGATGGAAAGAGTAGTGTTACCATTTCTTGATGAATTTGTACATATGATTTCTGACCAGCTAAGTGTTTGTGCACTCCAAGGCCTCCACGGTCCGAGTTTTTGCAATGTGAAGCATTCTCACTCCTCTCAATGGCATCAGGGGTGTTCCAATATTCGCACATGATAGGCCATAATTTATCACCAATCCATGGTGGTTGTACACCACTCCTCCTAACTTGACTGACAATGCCTTTCATCCTGTTCTTTGCTATCTTCAAGAAACCTTCTTTAACGAGCTCAGTAATCCCGATATCCCAATTATACTTCCGCTACAATAACACAAAACAGTTTAGTTAGCAAATTGACCAATTCATATATATATATATATAGTTAAGTGTTTAAAGCATTGTCAAAACTATAATTTGACTTACCGCAAATGTCCTGAAGTATTGCTCTTGAATGCGTTGTGGAGTAACCTTCCAACTGTAGTAAGGCCCATCAAACTTTCTCCTTAAGATTCCAGCAATGACTCGAGAAAGCTTTCCTTTGTGCCGGTTAAACCTGTTACATTAACTGAGTAAGTCTACTTGAAAATATGAACCAATGACCTATTGAAACTATTGTTGAATATCAAATAACAACCAATTAGTGAACCGCAAACTATTACCGCAAACTAGTGAACACATTCATGGTTTCAGTTTCTATTTTTTGCAAAACCGAGTTTGAAATTTGACATACACTTATAGACACTTAAAGCGGTTTAGACTTAAAGCAAAGACAATTTAAACTAAACTTACAAAAGGAGAGAGTTTTTATACCATAACGTTTCGACTCCAGGGATAGGATGCTGAGACAGGAGTGGTAGATGTTCTCGGCCTGGAAGAGCTAGCAAACCATCCAACAGTTCTTGGTAGTAATCGACATTTGGATTAGGGTTTTGCTGCTCTTCGTTTTCTTCTTCTTCGCCATTAGCTTCCTCCGGAACATGCTCCGGTTGAGGTTGAGGATGAGGAACAGGTAGAGGCACTTGTTGAGGAATCGGAGGCGGGGTAAGTATCCTCCGCGGTGGAGGTGGAGGTGTACTCGACTCTGGATTTGTCCTTGATGGTGGAATTCTTCTCGACGGTGGATCTGTAGTCGGCGATGGACTCCTTATCGGCGTTGGATTTGTAGTCGGCGGAAACTGTGAAGGACGGCTCTGATGTGAATGGCTTCTAAACTGAGTCGCAGAGTGTGTCGGTTCAGAAGGGTTCAACGAATGAGAAGAGGATCTAGGGTTAGCAGTGAAGATTCGGACACCGGTGGCTGTTCTGGCACCGCGACCTCTGGAAGAAATCTTACCCTTAGGAGGCATTAGATCGAGAAAGAGGAAAACGATTGAGAGAGAGAAAAAGTGAGGGTTGAGAGAAATCGATTGAAGATTGAGAGAGAAGGAGAAATTGATTTAGAGAAGGAAAAAGAATTAGGGAAAGGGGAGGATTGAGGATAGATTTCTCCGATTTGTTTGAGAGAGAACTGATAAATGTTTGTGAGAGTAAACCCTAGAGGGAAGACGAAGAAAAAGAAATATCGATGTTAAGTGTTTGTGAGAGTGAAGAAAAGAATATTGTTTAAGTGTTTGCTTAGTTATTAACGAAATTGAGTCGCTAAGTAGTCGCCAATGAATCGCAGATTAATTGACTTTGGGGAAAAAAAACGCGAAACTAAATGATTCTCAAATTTCAGTAAATTTGTGGTGGGAACATAAACCGCCAAAATACCAAATTGTTACTCTTTTGTGACTATTTGAGAATAGTAGCAACCCAAAAGTTTGATTTTCACACATTATGATCTGATTTGCAGCATAAATCACTCATCTTAGTAGTAAAAAGTATATACAATAGGAAGAGTTAGTAAAGCTTAGGTTTTAAAACACAATATTTACATTTATGTAAAGATCTACACATTATACCATTGGTAACATGTATTAGTTAAGATAGGTTTGGAACATATGCATGTTTGTATTGTAAACATTGAAATTTAAACCTTGAAAAAGTATTAGTGAATAGATTCAAGCAAATACAAGGATAAATGTATAACTAAGGATGAAAATACATCTCAAATATGATATTTGAGATACAAAAATATCAAGAGTGGGAAAAACGTCGTAGAGTAGTGGCTAATTCAGGTGTTAGTCGCTAAGTCATCGGAAACTAGTGGCAAAGTAGTCTCAAATTGTTACTCTCTTGTGACTATTTGAGAATAGTAGCAACCCAAAAGTTTGATTTTCACACATTATGATCTGATTTGCAGCATAAATCACTCATCTTAGTAGTAAAAAGTATATACAATAGGAAGAGTTAGTAAAGCTTAGGTTTTAAAACACAATATTTACATTTATGTAAAGATCTACACATTATACCATTGGTAACATGTATTAGTTAAGATAGGTTTGGAACATATGCATGTTTGTATTGTAAACATTGAAATTTAAACCTTGAAAAAGTATTAGTGAATAGATTCAAGCAAATACAAGGATAAATGTATAACTAAGGATGAAAATACATCTCAAATATGATATTTGAGATACAAAAATATCAAGAGTGGGAAAAACGTCGTAGAGTAGTGGCTAATTCAGGTGTTAGTCGCTAAGTCATCGGAAACTAGTGGCAAAGTAGTCTCAAATTGTTACTCTCTTGTGACTATTTGAGAATAGTAGCAACCCAAAAGTTTGATTTTCACACATTATGATCTGATTTGCAGCATAAATCACTCATCTTAGTAGTAAAAAGTATATACAATAGGAAGAGTTAGTAAAGCTTAGGTTTTAAAACACAATATTTACATTTATGTAAAGATCTACACATTATACCATTGGTAACATGTATTAGTTAAGATAGGTTTGGAACATATGCATGTTTGTATTGTAAACATTGAAATTTAAACCTTGAAAAAGTATTAGTGAATAGATTCAAGCAAATACAAGGATAAATGTATAACTAAGGATGAAAATACATCTCAAATATGATATTTGAGATACAAAAATATCAAGAGTGGGAAAAACGTCGTAGAGTAGTGGCTAATTCAGGTGTTAGTCGCTAAGTCATCGGAAACTAGTGGCAAAGTAGTCTCAAATTGTTACTCTCTTGTGACTATTTGAGAATAGTAGCAACCCAAAAGTTTGATTTTCACACATTATGATCTGATTTGCAGCATAAATCACTCATCTTAGTAGTAAAAAGTATATACAATAGGAAGAGTTAGTAAAGCTTAGGTTTTAAAACACAATATTTACATTTATGTAAAGATCTACACATTATACCATTGGTAACATGTATTAGTTAAGATAGGTTTGGAACATATGCATGTTTGTATTGTAAACATTGAAATTTAAACCTTGAAAAAGTATTAGTGAATAGATTCAAGCAAATACAAGGATAAATGTATAACTAAGGATGAAAATACATCTCAAATATGATATTTGAGATACAAAAATATCAAGAGTGGGAAAAACGTCGTAGAGTAGTGGCTAATTCAGGTGTTAGTCGATTATGTTTTCCACGGTCCCATAAAAATCATCCTCTATAGATGTTTCAGAATAATTTTGGCCTCGGACACATATCCCATAATTCATTATCTTTTTGGTCTGCCCGTGTTCCCGCGTGTGAAACATGTAACCTCTTGTAAAATATATGGGCCACGACTTGACTTTGTTTTCTGGACCTTCAACCACTTCATGAACCCAAGGAGGAAAACTTTGAACATGGCTCATTGTATACACCTACATAACAAAAAAAGTTATAAATAAGTGAATTGAACCCATTCAGTAAAATATTTGTTTTATAATAATTTATTTACATATACTTACATATTGGCGAACCCAATCGCTAAAATCTTCATCTCTTTTCGATGTGACTTGATCATCGGTGAGTTCCGGATATTCATTCCGTATTTGAGCGTCTAACACACTATTTTTCCAACATATATAAGACAATTAATCCATAAGATATATTGAAGATAAATCGCTATAAAAATAAATCAGAAATATATACCTCTCAAGGGGACGAAAGTAGTCACAATTCCGCAAAACATATGCATGTGCGCATTTATGATCTTTGTCAGATAGCCAAAACTCTGTAATTTGGCCACTAGGACGACCGACTTGAGTGAATATATCCGGTACGGGTACTGACTTCGATCACAAAATAATTGACTTCAATCACAAAATCTTGCAACATCCAAGCGGGACCTCACATTGTCTTTTGATCTGTCTTTCACATTCATAACAGTGTACATGAGATTATCGAGAATATTCTTCTCAATATGCATGACATCAAGATTATGTCGTAAGTTAAGATCGGTCCAATACGGGAGCTTCCACAAGATGCTTTCTTTGTGCCAATTATGCCAACTTCCATAGCCATCCACTTTATTTTCATGCCCATTTCCTCCACAGTCAGAAGTCTTTGGCGGCTCGGCATTTCTTATGCGCTCATGTAAGACCTGTTCATCCGTCAAATCTTGCGGTGTTTACCTTTGAGAAAGTGTTTTTTATCCTTTCGCATTGGATGATTAGCAGGAAGAAATCTCTTGTGGCAATCAAACCAACATGTCTTCCTACCAGCTGGCAATTGAAATGCATTTGTATCGTCCATACAAATTGGGCAAGCTAATCTTCCGTGTGTTGTCCATCCTGACAACATGCCATATGCTGGGAAATCGCTGATAGTCCACAAAAGGACAGCTTTAAGGTTGAAATTTTGATCTAAGGACACATCATATGCCTCCACTCCATTATACCATAACTCTGTTAACTCATCGACCAATGGTTGGAGAAAAACGTCAAGACTAGCTCGTGGATGATTCGGTCCTGAATTCAAAATCGTCAGAAACAAATACTCTGTGTTCATGCACATCCCAGGAGGCAAGTTGTATGGAGTCAATATCACTGGCCATAATGAATGGTGTTTCGACATCCCAAAAGGATTGAAACCATCTGTACATAATCCAAGATAAACATTGCGCGGTTCTGCTGCAAATGAGGGATGCAATTGCTGAAAATTCTTCCACTCAGCCGCATCTGAAGGATGACACATTAATCCCTCCTTAGAGCTGTGCTCAGCGTGCCATCTCATAAAAGCTGCAGTCTTCTCAGATTGGTACATTCTCTTCAGTCTTTCCGCAATCGGTAAATACCACATCTTACTGAACGGTATTCTTGTTCTTCCTTCACTAGCCTTATACCTTGGTTTGCCGCAGAACTTGCAATGCTCCAACTTCTCATCATCTTTCCAAAAGAGCATACAGTTATCTATACATACATCATATGTACGACACGGTAATCCTAGCTTTCGCATCAAAGTCTCCGTCTCATAGTATGAACCGGTTGCCTGATTACCCTCTGGTAAATACTCCGTAAACAGTCCTGTCCATGAATCCATACAATTTTCAGACAAATTGTAGTCGACCTTATTGTTCATGAACCGAGCTGCCAACGATAACTGCGACTGCCCTTCCCGACATCCATCATACAGTGGAGTGTTTGCAGCAGCTAGCATATCATAAAACCGTTTTGCTTCTTGGGTGGGTTGTTCATGAACATGATCATTTCCACTTTCATGTTCATGATACTCGTTATATGGTACAGAACCATGAAATTCATCATTCACCACCCCAGCATATACATTCTCCCCAACATATACATTTTCCCCATCAAATCCTATTGGTTCAATAGCACTAGCATAATCTGTATTATTAGCATAATGACTACTAGTTCCTTCCCCAACAACATCATAATCTTCACCATGTTCATACCATACATAATAGTTAGGCGTAAATCCTCTACTTAGCAAATGACTAGATGAGACAGCTTTCAACGACTTCGAATTCCCACATACTACACAAGGGCAGTAAAACCTACCTCTGCTATTTTGTGCATGGCTACTAGCAAAAGCGATGAACTCTTCCACACCCGCCGAATAATCCAATGAGATATGATTAGTGAATGGATCGATCCGGTTGTACATCCATGCTCTTGATTGATTGTTCCACATTGTTTTTTTTTCTTTCTTTTTTTTTTTTTAATCTTTTTTTTTCTTTGTTCTTTCCTTCTTCTCTCGTTTTTTTTTCTTTGATGTCGATGTGAATTAGGGAAGAAGTGTGGTTGCATATATATAGGAGATATTTTGCCACTCTTTTGCGACTAATTCAGAAAGAGTCACAAAATATCAGTACACTAACCCACATTGATCACGTTTTTTTGCCGACATGGAGCGACTCTTTTGTGACTAATTCAGAAAGAGTCACAAAATATCAGTACACTAAGCCACATTGATCACGTTTTTTGCCGACATGGAGCGACTCTTTTGCGACTGTTTTTCATGGAGTCCCAAAAGTTGGGTAAATCTACCTTTCACATTCTCAACGTTTTTTGCCGACATGCCGCTACTACTTTGCGACTAAATGATACTCGAAAACATTGTTGCAAATTGTCGCCATATTGCGACTAATTTGCGACGACTCTTACGGACCAGATAGGCAGTTGCAAAGTGGTCACAAAATGTATCTTTTTTGTGACGAAATAATTTCAGTCACAAAAGAATACGTATTCAGTCGCTAAATTGAGACGAATTTGCGTCTGTTTTGTTTAGTCGTTAATAAGCGACGCTTTTCCTTCCATTTTTCCCGTAGTCGTTAATCAGTAGTAAAACAATCACAAAATCGTCGCAAATATTTGCGACTATTTAATCAGTCACAAATGGTAGTCCCAAAATGCCTGTTTTCTTGTAGTGGTGTAGCGTTTCAACATAGTAAACATTCGAATTGTATAGGGCAAGTTATTTCGGATGATTTTGTGCATTTTTTTTTCTAGCAAATGGAATCAAAAGTTTAACTGACAACTTTTTGTGGCTACGTACTTTTCACCAAAACAGGTACTTATTCCCAGCTCCGGTAGTTAAACATTTCATAACCGGTATGGAAAAAACAGGTCACTACGTTGGTTTCTGCTCGCTGAAGCTATCATACCAACCTATGGAGGATGCATATATTCGTATGTATTATAAGATGGGTTCTAAAATGACAGGGGTTCTTATAAACAACATTTATCAACATTCGGATGCCCTCAATATTCTTAAAAAAGATGACATTATTCTTGCAATCGATGGTGTTGCTATAGAAAATGATGGTATAGGTAATACAATCGATACTTATATTTCTCTGTAAGCAGGTTTTGGTGTAACTGCTGAGATTTATATTTGCTGCAGTTGTTTTGCCAAACATAGAAAAAAGGATAACGTTGGATGATTTGGTTTCTATGAAGCAATCAGGTGAAAAAATCTTACTTAAAGTCTTAAGAGAGGGAAAAATGCATGATTTCAGTATCACTCTAAAGCCAGTAAGTCATATATATTATTTGTGAATCACTGAATCATTTGATCACATTTTAGTCTAAATTAACGGATGATTTGTGGTCAATCTACTCTATGAAGGTGCAACGGCTAGTTGATAACAACTCAAGTTATTACATATTCGCTGGTTTTGCCTTTGTGCCTCTCAGTAAACAACACATCAAAAGTTCCAACGCTATGCATAAACTCGCATATAACAACAACAACAACAACAACAATGAGCCCAAAAAAGCCGGTGATCAAATTGTCATTATTTCTGAGGTTTGTGGCTTTGTGATCAAATGATTGCTCTTGTTCTTATTAGTTAGAAAGGAATTACGATAAGTTAAATAGATCTAAATAACAATGTTTTCTATTCTATCATTAACGTTTAGAATCGTTGTTTTCTTATTGTAGATATTAGCTGATGTGATCAATGTGGAATTCTTCATGTTCAAGAATTTGCAGGTAACATAAAGGATCATATAATATAGTTATAAAATTTCACTAAAGTAAAAGACTATTTTGGCTTATCTAAATATTTTTTGTCATGGAAAAAGGTGAAGAGCGTCAACGAAGTGAAGGTCGAGAATCTAAAGCATTTGTATGAACTCATAGAGAAATGTTGCGACAAAGATTTGAGGCTAGACTTAGGAGGTGGTCGAGTTATAGTCTTGGATTATCAGTCGGCGAAAAGTTCGACTTCTTTGATCTTGGAACGTCATAGAGTACCATGGGCAATGTCCAAAGATCTCATGATTGGTCGTCAATCCAAGACATGTTTGAGTACGAGTACGAGAGTATGAAATCGGATTTCGGTTTATTCATTCTATACCGGTTACACTAAATTTGGTTTTGGTTTAATTGATTCTCTCAATTGTATACTATTTTAATTTTATACAAAACAAACAAGATTTTAAAGATTTGTTTTTCAGTATAACAATTTTTATTTTATTTTAACTTATTTTGTAATATTTAAACGAACAAAATAAAATTGTTTTTTTTTCTTTTGGTTTTGTTGGGTTCAATGTATTCGGTATAGTTTTGGTTTAATACAATTGGGTTCGGTTATGGTTTTATGTCCACAACACGAACTATAGAGTCAAGTTTATGCTAGCTTAAGCTTACGGTGAATCGGAGAACGATGATGCAAGAGAAGACTGAAGAAGGGAAGAATCTGTTTGGTTCACCGACGTTCGTTGATCTTGGGAACGGACGGCTCAGATGCGTCGAGACGGGTCACGAGGTTTTAGCCGGAGACGAAGAATCATACGCTCTAAAGAAACGGTGTCGTGTAGGACTCATCGATCACGCTTTGTCTCTGGGAAAGTCTCCTCTCAACATGTTCTCCCCATGCCCATTTTCTCGGTTAGTCACAAAAAAAAATTTCTCAAATTTTTATGTTTTCTGGGGAAAAAAATCAAATTTTTAGAGATTTTTGTTGTTGGGGTTAGGGTTCATAAGAGTGTAAAGATTAAAAATCATTCACCAATTCTACTAATTTCAGGTTTCAGTAGTTATCAAATTGACAAATTTGTACGAATTGCAATTCAAACAAATCATTGGTTATTAACTTTTGATATGTAAAAGAAGTAGAAGGTGAATCTGTTTAGTTGTTTATGATGTTTCTCTCTGTTTTTATAGTTTTGTTCTTTAGATCACTGAGGAGCATTGGTTGTTAATTTCTGTTGTATTTAGTCAGTTTGAGTTGCATTGAAAATAGTTAAAAGTTATAATCTTTCTTTTTGATTTTGAGCCTTTTGGCTTTGTTCTCAGCATCCAAAATGGTTAAAGTTCAAAGCTTTCTTCTGGTTTTGGCTATGTTCTCAGCATTGGAATTGATGACAAGTTATAAGCTTTTCTTCTTGCTTTTTGGCTATGTTCGCAGCTCTAAACTTGTGTGCAAGCTTACTGGGGACACTGTGAACAAGAGCGAGGAACATATCTGGAAACACGTTAATGGGAGAAGATTTCTTCACAAATTAGGTTCAGTAAATTGGTTTCCACTCATGATAATTCATTGACATTTTTGTAATGAATCTGATGTCTTGCTCCTTTTTAATCATTTTGATGTTGGTAAATTTGATAGAGCAAGTGGAAAGAGGAGCTGAATCAGGTGGAAGGACCGAGAAAACACAAGTGACCAAACCAAGATGCGATAAGGAAGATAGTAGTGATTCCGAAGAACCTGACTTTTGGATGCTTAAGTCAAGTTCTGGTTCAGAGTCAGATGAAGAGATTGATGAAGGATACTGTAAAGGTTGTTCTCTTTTCTTTTCTTTTTTGTTGGTTCTATTGTTATCTCCTACCGAAACTTTAACTGGATTTGCATCTGATTTAAGTACAGGTTCTCATTGTGATGCCAAAGAATCTGAAGAGCTATCAGAAAGGTATGTACTATGTACATTTCCTCTCTCTCTATTTTTTATTTTTTTTGGTTACAATCATCCTTTTGATTGTGTCTCATAAATAACTCAATTTAATTTGGTCTCTTCTACAGAACAAAGAGAATGTCAATAGAGATTGGACCAAGTAGCTTTGCTTCTCGGAAGAAAAAGAGAAAGAAGGATGAGTCTTCTTAAGAAGTTGATGTGGACAAAAAAGAAAGATCTCAATTTTGTTTGTAAAAAGAAGAGCTCTTTTGAAAATTATGCCAGAATCTCATGACTGCTAAATTGCAAAACCGAACCATCCATAACCATTAATCACAAGTTCAAGCCAAATCTAAAGACGAAATGGAGGCAATCATCTAAAGACACAAATGGATAGCTAGTCAATTTAAGAAGAAGCTCGGTCAGCCCATGGTTCACCAAGTTTAACATTAATTTTGAACATGACAAATTGTCATAACACATCAAGGGGATAAAGAAGGCAAATCTCCTTTCGGCTAGATGGCCAACTATGTCTGTAACGCCCCGACAGACCGGGGTGTCACAATGTCCAAAGTCGGTTTCCGCAGCATAATAAAGTTCATCACAACCTATAACTGAAACCTGAAGGCAGTAAGGCTGATCACAAACAAACTGAATACCTATTTTGTTTGTAGTAAGTAGTAGTAAGCCTCACAATTATTGAAGCCAAGTATGGTTAAAGTGTTAAACACTTGTCACCACCAACACGTCGTTGTTTTTGTCGGAAGAAAAAGCAATTAATCTCGTGACGGTTAAGTATGGGTTGTTGACGTCCATTTTAAACCCCTATGGTAAAGGTAATGGCCTAGCGGACTTAACCTTTTTAGGGTTTAATTTAAACAATCTATAACTAGATTACCAATCAATCTCAAATTTGAATATAATTAACAGAGAATGATTAAGCATTTCATTTATTTGAATGGAAACTCACTAATAATATACCTAAATAAAAATGAATATATCTATTTTCATAGAGGTGGAATTATATTGAAATGAATAGGTAATACAAACTATCATCATTTTATAGACTAAATACATTTCTATATTAAACAACCTAAACTTGTCAAACATTTTGGCAATTAAAATAGATCATATATAGTTAATCCAATACTGAATTTCTTCAAAATGTAATATATTTATATATAATTTTAGTAATTCTAAACACAACCACAAGTTAAAATTTACCAAAAGTTACAACCATTCATAAAATAAATCAAAATTTTTAATAGTTCATCAAATAAACCAAATGTCCCGGGGTTTAATAAAACAGTTACAACAGTTCATTCAAAATTTTTTTTGTAATTAAAAACCTTAAAAATAATAATTTAGGAAGTGTTTACCCAAGAATGATGTGATCTTAATTATGAAATATACCAAATATTGCAATGGTTCGTCAAATAAGGATATAAAGTTCCAATGGTTCATAAATAAACTAATGTTTATAATAATTAATCAAATAAACATTGCAAATGTTCAATTAAATGGTTAAAATAATTCATTTTGATATATGTTAGTAATTAAAATTTTATAACTGATAAAGAATTACACTCAGAATCTGAATATAATTAAATGTTACAATGATTTCTAAAATAAATCAAAATTGCAATAAATTCTCACAGTGATGAAAATCCATTTTAGCATCACAATCAATGTTAAAATTATGCATGTTGATAAACAATTTAGAGAGTATAGAATGAAGTTGAATATTGAATTTCAAATTATTTTAATTCATCATCTTATGAAAAATAAATGTTGAAAGTAAAGTTTGGAAATTTCTCAACGAAGAAAAAATATATAGATTGACATATAATTATATAGGGATAAAATCATGTAAATTGACATATAAAACTTGTTGTTGTCTATGTCTACGTCGACGTCCACTTAAATTTTGTGTGTTGATAGCTTCAATTATAAGCTACACATAGAAAACTACACAAATTGTTTTTTTGTAACAAATGTTTACTATACTAAATGTTTGAAAAAAAAATCGACTTGTTGTTGTCTAAGTTGATGTCGACATCCACTTAAAATTTGCGTATTGATAACTCGAATTATACGCTACACAAAAACAAACAAATTGTTATTATTGTAAATGTTTATTAACTAAAATTTTGAAAAGAAATCAAATTACACTAATAAAAGGGCTAAACGTGTATGATAGAGCTGTGTTAATTTAGTAGTGCAATACGACTTAAGTGTGATTTATAAAGAAGGAACATAACATGCGGCATATGTGTGGTAATATAGAAAAAGTTGTGAGGAATTTTTTTATTGTCAACAACTAAAAATAAATTATCTCAAATGAACCAATGTGAAGGAATATTGTTTACATATATAATATATTGCAATTCATAATGGTGAAGAATAAAACAACTATATATTTGAATAGTGAAAAATACTACAAGTGGTTTAAAATATATATTTCAAATATCCCAGTCATACTAAGATCAAGATATGACCGTACTACAAATTTATTTTGGTTCCTTGCAGAGAAAAACTAAAAGTAGTTAATCTTATTGTTTACTAGTTTCAAGATAAATAAATATTAAAATAAGACATACAAAATAATAAATATACATGGACGATTGTAATAAGTATCTGAACTCTATGGAACATATTGATTATGTGCTCCGTAAATACCATTATTTGCAATCCATATTTCGTGGGATGCAATATCAAATGATACAAAATGACTAATTGCTGGATTTCCAATTCTTATAACAGCAAAATCAGAAATATTATGATCGTTCGTAAGTGGTATATGGATATCCGATATTATGATCTGAGGAAACAAAGATAGTGTTTATCTCTAGGTGAGGGAGAGAAAAAAAAGTGTGTGAAAAGTGGAATAATAAAGGAAACTCATCCATTCTTCACATTTTCTTCTGGATTCCATGCGCTATCTACACTACCGTCTATTAATCACTCTGTTTTAAACGTCACTCTACTAATATTGTCAACTTTCCATTTCGTACAATTATAGTAAAAATATATAAAAAATGATTTTAGAAGTTGGGGTTTTGAGGTAAAAAGAAAAAACTTTAGGGTTCCTTTTATGTTTATAGATAGAAGCCAATGAGATAAATCCTAAATAATAAATCTAAGGTTTTGACAACAACTCTTTCATCAGCAAATTGAAACCATATATAAGAAAAACCTTAAATCTAATTGTTTAAATGTTATTGCTTCCACATGTTTTTAGATAAAAAAAGAGATAAGTTCAAAACTGCATAAATTATATCATAAAATATCTAAATAAAAATGAGAGTTATGTGATCTTAAATATGAAGTATACCAAATTTTGCAATGATTTGTCAAATAAGGATATAAAGTTACAATGGTTCATAAATAAACTAAAGTGTATAATAATAAATCAAATAAACATTGCAACTTTTCAATTAAGCGGTTAAAATAATTTATTTTAATATATGTTAGTAATTAAAATTTTATAACTGATAAAGAATTACACTCAGAATCTGAATATAATTAAATGTTACAACGATTTCTAAATAAATCAAAATTGCAATGAATTCTCACAATGATGAAAATCCATTTTAGCATCACAATCAATGTTAAAATTATGCATGTTGATAAACAATTTAGAGAGTATAAAATGAAGTTGAATATTGAATTTCAAATTATTTTAATTCATCATCTTATGAAAAATAAATGTTGAAGATAAAGTTTGAAAATTTTTCAACAAAGAAAAAATATATAGATTGACATATAATATAGGGATAAAATTATGTAAATTGACATATAAAACATGTTGTTGTCTAGGACTACGTCGACGTCCACTTAAAATTTGTATGTTGATAGCTTCAATTATATGCTACACATAGAATACAAAAAAAATTTCGTAAGAAATGTTTACTATACTAAAAATTTGAAAAAAAAAATCTTCTTGTTGTTTTTTATGTTGATTTCGAAATCCACTTCAAATTTGCGTATTGATAACTCGAATTATATGCTACACAAAAACAAACAAATTGTTATTGTTGTAAATATTTATTAACTAAAATTTTGAAAAAAATCCAAATTACACTAATAAAAGGGCTAAATATGTATGATAGAGCTGTGTTAATATAGTAGTGCAATACGATTTAAGTGTGATTTATAAAGAAGAAACATACCATGCAGAATATATGCGGTAATACAAAAAATGTTATGCGGATAAATTTTTTTTTTTTGTCAACAACAAAAAAAGAAATTATCTCAAATGAACAAATGCCAAGGAATATTGTTTACATATATAATATATTGCGATTCATAATGGTGAAAAATAAAACAACTATTTATTTGAATAGTGAAAAATACTACAAGTGGTTTAAAATATATATTTCAAATATCCCACTCATACTAAGATCACGATATGGCCGTATTACAAATTTGTTTGGATTCCTTGCAGAGAAAAACAAAAAGTAGTTAATCTTATTGTTTACTGGTTTCAAGATGAATAAATTTTAAAATAAGACTTACAAAACAAGAAATATACCTGGATGATTGTAATAAGTATCTGAACTCTATGGAACATATTGGTTATGTGCTTCGTAGATACCATTATTTGCAATCCAAATTTCGTGGGCTGCAGTATCAAATGATACAAGATGACTAATTGCTGGATTTCCAATTCTTATAAAAACAAAATCAGAAGTATTATGATCGTTGGTAAGTGGTATCTAGATATATGATATTATGATCTGAGTATCCGACGAAACAAAGATAGTTTTGTCTCTAGGTAAGGGAGAGAGAAAGAAAAAGCGTGTGAAAAGTGGGATAATGAAGAAAACTCATCCCTTCTTCACATTTACTTTTGGATTCCACGCGCTATCTACACCACCTTATATTAATCACTCAGTTTTAAACGTCACTCTTACGAATGTTGAAAACTTTCCATTTCATACAACTATAGTAAAAATATATTGAAAAATGATTTTAGAAGTTGAGGGTTTTGAGGTAAAAAAAAAAAAATTAGGATTCCTTATATGTTTTTTTGATAGAAGCCAATGAGATAAATCCTAAGTAATAAATCTAAGGCTTTGACAACAACTCTCTCATCAGCGTATTGAAACTATATATAATAAAATCCTTAAATTTAATACTTTAAATGTTATTGCTTCCATATGATTTTAATTAAAAAGAGATATGTCCAAAACTGCATAAATCATATCATATATATCTAAATAAAAATGAGAGTGATGTGATCTTAAATATGAAGTATACCAAAAATGTTGGAATGGTTTGTCAAATAAGGATATAAGGTTACAACGGTTCATAAATAAACTAAAACTTCAATAATTCATCAAATACACATTGTAACGGTTCAATTAAATGGTTAAAATGATTTATTTTGATATATGCGAGTAATTAAAATTTTATAATGGAATAAGAATTATACTCATAAACTGAATATAATTAAATGTTACAACGATTTCTAAAATAAATTAAAATTGCAATGAATTCTCACAGTGATGAAAATCCATTTGAGCATCACAATCAATGTTAAAATTATGCATGTTGATAAACAATTTAGAGTATAGAATGAAGTTGAATATTGAATTTCAAATTGTTTTATTTCATCATCTTATGAAAAATAAATGTTGAAAATAAATTTTGGAAATTTATCAACGAAGAAGAAATATATAGATTTCTAAAGATGTGAGAATTTGAATATATTCAACTGTTTGTAAAAGACACAAATTTATTTCCAACAGTCCCAATTTTGTGGAGATACGCAACCGTAATTTTTTTTCTCAACATATATAATTTTATGAAAAGTACAACGAAATAACACAATTTTGTATTTATTCATATTGTTATTATTATATCAAAATTTTTGAAAAATATTGTTTTTTTTATAAATGAATATTATTTGCATTTATTAATTAGTTGATTATTGTAAAACTATTATTATTCCAGGAAGTGACTGTCGAAACTGTGCGAGTGAGGACAAAACACAAGAAAAGGTCATGTAGTGATTTGTAGGGACGGTAACAAGTCTTTAAAGCCTCCCGAACGTAGCAAACCGACCGTCAGATATGGATGGACTCACATGACTAGTGAGAGGTGGCGGTCGGGGCATTTCAGTTTGGTATTAGAGCCCTTACGGTTCTAGGTTTGGGTTCACTAGGCTTTATGCTGTAGATGTTGTGGATTTGCATGCTTTGATTGATTATGTGAGTTAGTCAATTGTGTGTGGCATAGAGTCCTAGAACATCCTCTTCGAGCCTACAATGTGATTCCACGGTGAGTTTATGTTTTTGTGTTCTGTAGAGTTTGCTTGCTTAGCTTTTTGTTTATGGTAGTGCAGATGGTTAAGGGTGGTGCTGTTTCAAGTCGTGGATGCGGATGTGGTCATGATAGGGGCAGAGGCCCAGCGGTTAGTGATATTGTGGATAAGAGTGTGACAGTTGAGGGTGTCGGCGACTCGCAGGACTTCCAGGAGGGGTCCATGAGTGTGGCCAGGGTACTGATAGGACCGTAGGCGCTGATGGGAGTCGATGTGGGCGGTGTCGGTGTCGGGTTGGCTAGTGATGCTAGGGTTCCAAGTGCGGGAGTCCCAACAGGTGGAGCCCCTGGAGGAGGCGTTGAGCTTGCAGACTTGTTGACACAGCTGTTAAAGCAGATATCAGGAGTGGTACCGGCTCAGGCACAGGTAGTGCCGCCAGTGGCAGGGGAGGTGCAGCAGCCAGTGGCTGCGGATCTTGGAGTTCATTCACGTTATGTCAGTATGCTGAGGGAGATGAACTACATTGGTACTGAGCGGTTTTTGGGTGATACTGGTTCTACTGTTGTAGATGCGTGGAGGACGAGAGTGGAACGTAACTTCCAGTCTCTCAGATGTCCTGAGGAGTTTTGGGTGGACATAGTGGTCCAAAACCTGATTGGTGATGCTCAGTTGTGGTCGAGATCAGTGGCTGCTAGGAGAGCGCAGAGGGAGATGTCATGGGCTGACTTCATGGAGGAGTTCAACCACAAGTATTTTCCTAGAGAGGCATTAGACCGGTTGGAGGTGCAGTTACTTCAGTTATCTCGGGGTACTCAGTCAGTGCGGGAGCTGGACTTGAAGTTCAGTCGACTTATGATGTATGGGAGTCGGTCGGAGTTTGAAGAGGCTCAGATCAGGAGATTTATGAGGGTTCTTCGTGATGATTTGAGGGTTCACTGTAGAGGGCGGAGCTATGCTACACGTGCAGAGCTGGTTGAGACTGCGACAGAGATTGAGGAGGACATCTGGGCACAGTCAGTGACGGTTAGTCCAGCCATTCAACTTAGGAAGGCTCATCATTCTGGAGGTTCTGGCAAGGGCGGTAAGCCTGCGCAGGGAACCAAGAGGAAGTGGGAGGCTACACAGAGGCCGAGTGGGGCAAAGTGCTTTTGGTGGGAGAGTATGGATCACAAGGTAGCTAGCTGTCTCTAGAGGAGTGCGCCGATGGCAACGATTCGTGTATGCTATCATTGCAGGGAGCCTGGGCACATCAAACCCAAGTGTCCCAAGTTGCAGCAGATGGCAGTGGTAGCGGTGCAATGTAGTGCAGCCGGGAGTGCAGCAGGTGGCACAGATTGAGCAGACGCCACATGTGTACACGACTGTAGAGACTGGTGTATTCGTTAAGAAGAAGGACGGGAGTTTCTGCTTGTGTATTGATTATAGGAGTCTGAACCGGGTCACTGTGAAAAACAAGTACCCTCTTCCCAAGATCGATGAGTTGCTGGATCAGTTGAGAGGTGCTACTTGGTTCTCCAAGATAGATCTGGCGTCGGGTTATCATCAGATTCCGTTAGATGAGGTAGATGTGAGGAAGACTGCATTCAGGACGAGGTATGGGCATTATGAGTTTGTGGTGATGCCATTTAGATTGACTAACTTGCCAGCAATGTTTATTAGTTTGATGAACAGCATGTTTCAGGAGTTTCTGGACGTGTATGTCATCATGTTCATCGACGATATCCTGGTTTATTCAAAGAGTCATGAGGAGCATGCAGTGCATTTGAGAGCAGTTCTGGAGAAGCTGCGGGAGCAAAATTTTTTTGCTAAGTTAAGCAAGTGTAGTTTTTGGCAGCGGAAGATGGGATTTCTGAGTCATATTTTGTCTGCAGGGGGTTTGCAACCAAGGCACTCCCAATGTCTAAGTTGACAGGGAAGGATTTTCCTTTTGTTTGGTCAGAGGAGTGCAAGGAGGGTTTTGCAAGCCTGAAGGAGATGCTGACTACTACGCCAGTGTTAGCATTGCTATAGTTGGTTTGGGGTGTGTGTTGATGCATCATGGAAAGGTGATTACCTACGCTTTGCGGCTGTTGTGGAAGCATGAGGACAACTATCGTAGTCATGATTTGGAGATGATTGCTGTAGTTTTTGTCCTGAAGATTTGGAGATCTTATCTTTATGGTGCAAAGGTGCAGGTGTTTACAAATCATAAGAGCTTGAAGTATATATTCACTAAGCTGTATTTGAGGCAGAGGCGGTGGATGGAGCTGGTGGCAGATTATGATTTGGAGATAGCCTACCACCCTGGTAAGGCTAACTTGGTTGCAGATGTTCTAAGTCGAAAGCAGGTGGCTTCAGCTCAGGAGCAGGATATGGAGTCTCTAGTAGGAGAGATTAGTGCGTTGAGGTTGTGTGCGGTTTCTCAGGGGCCGTCAAATTTGGAGGCGGTTGATAGAGCATATATTCTTAGCAGAGTGCGGTTGGCTCAGGAGAAGGATATAGGGCTGGTGAATGCCTCTAAGGATGTTGATTCAGAGTATCAGGTCTCAACTAATGGTACCATACTAGTGCGCGGACGGATTTGTGTGCCCAAGGATGAGGAGTTGAGGCAGAAGATCCTGAGGGAGACTCATGCGAGCATGTTCTCTATTCATCCATGAGCGACTAAGATGTACCGTGACCTCAAGAGGTACTATCACTAGGTCGGGATGAAGAAGGATGTAGCTAGTTGGGTCGCGAGGTGCAATGTGTCTCAGCTAGTGAAGGCTGAGCATCAGGTTCCAGGCAGGTTGCTGAAGAGTCTGCCCATTTCAGAGTGGAAGTGGGATATGATCACTATGGACTTCGTGGTAGGATTGCCAGTGTCTCAGATCTTTGATGTTATTTGGGTCATTGTGAACCGGTTGACTAAGTCGGCACATTTTCTTGCCATTAAGAAGACTGATGGAGCAGCGGTCTTGGCTAAGATATATGTGAACGAGATAGTCAGCTTGCATGGGGTGCCAGCGAGTATTGTGTCTGATAGGAATTCCAAGTTCACCTTGGTGTTCTTGAGGGCATTTCAGACAGAGATGGGCACTAACGTGCATATGAGTACAACTTATCATCCCCAGACAGATGGGCCGTCAGAGAGGACAATCCAGACACTGGAGGAATTGTTGAGGATGTGTGTGTTGGATTGGGGTGGCCATTGGGCAGATCACCTGAGCTTGGTAGAGTTTGCTTATAACAACAATTACCAGGCGAGTATGGGGATGGATCCTTATGAGTTAGAATCATATAATCTAACATATGAAAATTGACATATATGAAAATGATAACTAAATTATCTTGTAAGAGTGATTATAAAGTTACTTATAAAAGTTGTAAATTGACTCAATCTATTGTTAGGGATATATAACTTTGGATGGTTTCAGGTATTCCACGAGGTTGTTGTTAAAGAGGGATATGAAGATCCTCAGGAATCTTAGCCAACAACTGATCATCCTCGCGGAGACACTTCCGCAACGTCGACACATGAAAAACCTTGTGGAACGCACGCATAACCTCAGGCAACTCCAGCCTAATGGTACCGGTCCTACCCGCTCAATCACTCTGAACGGACCCATATACCTCAGACTCAACTTAGTCTCTGTCAATGACCTGTTCGGACCCCGCAATATGACCATCTTGAGGTACACTCTATCTCCCACCTGAAACTCAAGATCTCTCCTCCTCTTATCGGCATAACTTCTCTGCCGGTCCTGAGCTTTCTTCATGTTCAGCTTGAGAACCCGAATCTTCTCAGAGGTCTCATGAACAAAACTCGCCACGTACATGCTCCTCTCCCCCACCATAACAGTGTACAACATGGTGTTTTAGTATTTAGAATTGTCCTTTTCTTTTCATGAATTCAATTTGGTTTCATAACTTTGTTTTTTTTAATTGATGATTAAAATATTTTAATGAATTTGAATTGATTTCATTTTTTTTTTTGAATTTGGATTGATTTCAGGGATTTTACTTTAGTTCGAACAAAAAACTATTAAATCCGGTCCAAACTCAAAATATATTTTGAGGCTTTGGATATAACCCAAAACTATCCATATGGATGGGTGTTTTGTTGATTCTACCACATTGGGTAAAAAGTTTTTCCCAAATGCCACATTTTTATTTTCTTTTCAGAAGTACCATATTTGAGATTTAAGAGAGGGATAAGATGACAATTTTACCCATCTCATAAAAGCTTGAGATATATGTAGGCATGTTGTCCTTTTATAACAATACTTTTCAGTATTCATTGTACCACATACGATTAGACATTATACCAGTTAGCATTTAATACGAAGAAAGAGAAGATCTCTTAGCAAAAGAAATGTTGTAATATTCGTAGAAAAAAAAAGAAATTAAAAATTAATAGACAAATGATAGAAGATAAAACAAAGAAAGATATCAAATTGAAGAAAGCATTCTTGTGATTTAAAAAGTACAACACCTAAGTTTTTGTCATTAGCAATAACTTGTCCACTGCGCATCAATGGTGAAAAGACGATGAATTTTTTTTGTTAGGAGACTTTAATTTTGGTGGTTAACCTAAAAATGATCACATATGTATGAAAGTTTGTCCACATTGTAGGAATAAATTTATGAAAAGATAATTTTTAGTTTTATTGTCTACTGCATATGACTATGAACAACCTAATCCTTATGATGGACAACTTAAAATCAAAACTCGTCCACATTTTTGTAGAGGACAACTAATATTATTCTCTAGTGCATATGTAAATGAAAAATTTCCACATTTTGTGGAGGACAACTATAACTAAAACTTGTCAACAACTACAATGAAAAGTTGTCAACACTATAATAGATGACAACAATTATAATAATATAATTTTTATTGTCCATTGCATGCTTAAATTAAAAAAAAAACACATTATAGTAGAAAAACTGTATTGCCTGCTATAATAAGTTATTGTGAAGAACTTGCCATAGTTCTCCTCTACTAAAATGTGGACAAACTATGATTTGAGTTGTCCATCATAAGACTATACGTTGGTCAGCATAAGAGAATATATTGTCCATCTAGTAGTTGTACAATTTGTAGAGTACAACTTAAATAAAAACTTCTCTACATTTTAGTAAAAGAAACTTTATAAAATATTATTATCCACTACATACATAATCATATATAGAGTTCAACGTGTAATAACCTATATAAATTTTCTTACACTATTTCCAAACTGTTTTGAAGTTTAAGTATCCATATTATACTAGTTTTTAGGGTTAAGCTATTTTAGAGAGATGGAGAAAACAAATAAGAAAGAAGCCGTGGGTTTTTTTTTGATATGCAACTTTAATGTTTGACCAAAAAAAGATAGAGAAATATACTCAAACAACACTTGTGACCAAACTTTTACTCAGACAACACATATAAATTTGAAAAAGACTTTAAAGCATTAGGTAAAACTATAATTTACAGGAGTGCCACTATATTTTGTTAAACCCAATTTAAAATATAGTTTTGACCTAAAATTTTTAGAAAGGATAAATCTTTCTTAAGAGTCTGCGAAAAAAACTGGGTAAGGGTGAAGCGTTGATTCCCATTACAATTATACGAGGGTTAAGGAGATGTGGAGAAACGACCCAAAGCGTTTTTTTAAATAAATAATAAATAATAATATTAATAAATACTCTACAACTAGTGGTCTCATATCCACTAGCCACCTAACCACAATCACACAACAGCGGATAACATAAACCATAACATTAAACCAATAAATATCCAATAATTAATAACCAATATATAAAGTCTAGCAAATATCCATTTAATCAAACATCGGAGAAACATAGAACCAGCAACCTAGCAATGTCCTAATGACCCAACTCTAGCAACCTAGCAATGCCAGACAACAACCAATCGAGCCCCTAGAACATCCTCCTCTTCATTACTTTGATTTCACGATCACACATTGCCTTTACCTGCACCACAAACACAAATTGAGATGCACGAGTATTTTATAAACACTCATTAAGGCAATCCTCCCATCTACTGGGCTATACACACAAGCAATAGAGACATCTCTAACCATTAACCAACAGTCAACAACCAACAATAACAAACCAGGACTATGCATCGACCGACACCAGCTGGGGTTGCATCGACCGATGCATACTCGACACGCACACTACATCGACCGACGCATGCTCGACATAGCATGAAAACCCTAATCGCATCGACCGACGCCTCCACATGGCATCGACCGATGTTCCTAGGACAAACGCGCCGTCCTCGCATTTGCATCGACCAATGCACATGCCAAGCATCGTTTTCCCCCGAAATTTCTCGCCGGATCTTCGTTCCTACAACCACCAAACTCAATCCCAAGCCACAAGAAAGCTTCACAAAGTCCCATATAACATTCTAACAAGCCAAACAACACATAAACAAGCAGATTAGAGAAATCTCCAGCTTAGATAAGCCATGGTCATGCACTTACCTTTGCCAAGAAGATTTTGAACCTTAAATAAGCAACACAACACTCCTAGGAAGCTCTTACAACGATCCCAGCTACAGATCTCTACAGGAACAGCCTCAAAGCTCCCAAAATCCTCAAGAACACCCAAGAACACTTTTTCTCCCTTTCTTTCTCTCAAAAGCGGCCAAAAACGACTAATGAGACAATAACTCGAGTTAAGGGTTTTTCCCTAACCCAAAACGCAGCGTTTAACTTAAACTCGTCCGCACAAAACCGACCTTGCATCGACCGATGCACATAGTGCATCGATCGATGCATCCTTTAAATTGGGATTCCGGTTTGCGGATGTTACAATTCTCCCCCAGCAACATAGATTCGTCCTCGAATCTCGAACAACCATCAGTCAAGGACTCCCGTGCAACTGTCTCCACGGCCCGCACTACCTCCGACCGATCTACGAAGGAAACCTATAGGCGATAGACTCATGTTTCAGTCATTATTTGCTCTCGACTTTTGGAGTTTCTTTTACTCATAGGCTGTAACCTTGAGTTTTATTGGCTCCTCATCTGACCTAAGCCTGCATGCCATAATGTTGGCTCCTCATCGGGTCTAAGCCCGCATGCCAAATATATAAGGAAGTACAATATTCATCTCTCAGGTTGCCACCCTACAGCGCGCCCCCGGATCGTCATACGAAGTTGATATACCAATCATACTCTCAAGCCACAAAGTCTCAGAATATGACAGTAGTAGGAGAATTAAAGTCCCCCCAGAGTCGCGAGCAAACAATTCTGAACACGTCTGAATCCTATTCCTAACCAGGTTTCCTTTCCGTGGCTCGCGTAAGACAACACAGTGTCCTACCAACCACATATTCCCTGACTGGAATACCTCATGACCACACAAGGATCATATACATGCCCCAAGGGCTGCCACAAAGGCCAAACAAATGTCCTAAACAGGACCGCCACCAAGGCCAAACAAATGTCATAAACAGGACCGCCACCAAGGCCAAACAAATGTCCTCAATAGGACCGTCACAAAGACCACATGTCCCGAAGGACCGTCATGAAGACCACTCGTCCTGAAGGACTTTCACGAAGACTAATTGTCCCGAAGGACCGACACGAAGACCATATATCCTGAAGGACCATCACGAAGACCACTCATCCCAAAGGATTACCACAACAGGCCACATGTCCCAAAGGACCGTCACGAAAACCACACATCCCAAATGACCGCCTAAACAGGCACATTGGCTAAACTGTCTGCCACAAAGGCCACACAATTGGCTAAACTGTCCGCCATAAAGGCCACACAATTGGCTAAACAGCCAGCCACAAAAGCCACACAATGTCTCAAAAGACCGCCACACACGGGCACAATGACTCAAAAGTCCAACAAGACTCATAGCCACTAAAAATGGACAAATTCTAACTCACATAAAATTTTCCATTCTAAGAACTTTACACTTCTGGAAACTTTCATCTTTTAGAAACTTCCATTTTAGGAAACTTTCCCCCTTTAACCACACCTCACATAAATTTTGTACTTCCGAACTCCACCTCATCTTGTTATTTAGTCGCACAACCAACCACCCCTAAGCGAACAAGTAAACAAGAGAGATGGGCTGGAATACTCCATTCACGCTCCAGCCACGGACTACAACTAGGACCAGGCTAGACAAGTTCAAGTCGCGACCTGCTTCTCAAACCTCTTCTTGAACCTTGCCTTCATCCTCGTCTCCGGCTCCCAAGTCTGCTCCTCAACACCATCACAGTCCCATAGGACTCTCATCAAAAGAACCTTCTTCTTATGAAGTTCCTTGATCCTCCTCTCGAGAATCCTCACTGGTCTCGCCTCCTAAGTCATGTTAGGCTGAAGATCCTCAAGAATTTTAGCCAACAACTGATCATCCTCATGGAGACACTTCCACAGCATAGACACATGGAAAACCTTGTGGAACGCACGCATAACCTCAGGCAACTCCAGCCTATATACTACCGGTCCCACCCGCTCAATCACTCTGAATGGACCCATATACCTCAGACTCAACTTAGTCTCTGACAATGACCTGTTCGGACCGCGCTACATGGCCATCTTGAGGTACACTTTGTCTCCCACATGAAACTCAAGATCTCTCCTCCTCATATCGGCATAACTCCTCTGCCGATCCTAAGCTTCCTTCATGTTCAACTTGAGAACCTGAATCTTCTTTGAGGTGTCCTGAACAAAACTAGCACCATATATGCTCCTCTCCCCCACCTGAGTCCAGCACAACGGTGTGCGACATGACCTCAATACAAAGCCTCATAAGGAGCCATCCCAATACTCGCCTTGTAACTGTTGTTGTAAGCAAACTCTACCAAGCTCAGGTGATCTGTCCAATGGCCACCCCAATCCATCAAACACATCTTCAGTAAATCTTTCAACGTCTGAATAGTCGTCTCCGACTGTCCATCTGTGTGAGGATTGTAGGTTGTACTCATATGCACCTAATTGCTCATCTCTGCCTGAAACGCCCTCCAGAACACCGAAGTGAACTTGGAATCCTTATCAGACACAATAATCACTGGCACCCTATGCAACCTGACTATCTCCTTCACATATTTCTTAGCCACGACCGCTGCTCCATTTGTCTTCTTAATGGCCAGAAAATGTGCCGACTTAGTCAACCGGTCCACAATGACCCAAATAGCATCAAAGGTCCGAGACACTGGCAATCCCACCACAAAATCCATCTTGATCATATCCCACTTCCACTCTGGAATGGGCAGACTCTTCAGCAACCAACCTGGAACCTGATGCTCAGCCTTCACTAGCTGACACACATCGCACCTAGCTACATCCTTCTTCATCCCGATCCAATGATAGTACCTCTTGAGTTCACAATACATCTTAGTCGCACCTGAATGAATAGAGAACATGCTCGCATGAGCCTCTCTCAGCATATCCTGCTTCAACTCTTCATCCTTGGGTACACAAATCCGTCCATGCACCAAAATGGTACCATTATCTGAGACCTGATACTCTGAATCAACATCTTTAGATGCATTCACCAGCCTCAAGTCTTTTTCCTGAGCCAACCGCACTCTGCTCAAAAGATCTACTTTAGTAAGCCACCAAACCCCAACGGCTCCTGAGAAAAAACACACAAAATTAACGCACTGATCTCTCCTACCAGAGACTCCATATCCTGCTCCTGAGCCGAAGCCGCCCGCTTCCGACTCAGAGCATCTGCAACCAAGTTAGCCTTACTAGGGTGGTAGACTATCTCCAAATCATAATCTGCCACCAGCTCCATCCATCGCCTCTGCCTCAAATTCAGCTCGAGTTGAGTGAATATGTACTTCAGGCTCTTATGATCTGTAAACACATTTACCTTTGCACCATAAAGATAAGATCTCCAAATCTTCAAGGCAAAAACTACAGCAGCTATCTTCAAATCATGAGTAGGATAGTTGTCCTCATGCTTATGCAACTGCCGCAAAGCATAGGCAATCACCTTCCCATGCTGCATCAACACACACCCCAAACCAACTATGGATGCATCTTTATAAACCACATAGGGTTCTCCCTGCTCTGGCAATGCCAATACTGGCGTAGTAGTCAGCATCTCTTTCAGGCTTGCAAAGCCCTCCTCGCCCTCCTATGACCAAACAAAAGGAACATCCTTCCCTGTCAACTTAGTCATCGAACGTGCCTTGCTCGCGAAGCCCTGCACAAATCTCCTATAATAAACTGCCAACCCAAGGAAACCCCTGATCCCTGTGGCATTCTGTGGTCTAGGCAAATCCCTGATGGTCTGAACATTCTCCGGATCTACAGAAACCTCCTTTGCAGACACAGTGTGACCCAGAAAACCCATCTCACGCTGCCAGAAACTACATTTGCTCTACTTAGCAAACAACTTCTGCTCCCGCAGCTTTTCCAGAACTACTCTTAAGTGCACTGCATGATCCCCCATACTCTTGAAAGAAACCAGGATATCGTCGATGAAAATGATGACAACCAAGTCCAGAAAACTCCTGAAACACGCTGTTCATCAATCTCATAAACACTGTTGGCGCGTTAGTCAACTCGAAAGGCATCGCCACAAGTTCATAAACCCATACCTCGTCCTTCTACTTGACGAACAACACCGATGCTCTCCACGGTGAAGTGATAAGACGAATGAATCCCTTGCTCAACAAGTTCTCTGGTTACTTCCTCAGCTATACTAGACTAATAATCAAATATGTAGACATCAACTCACCACCATCCGAATATCAACCCCTCTTGCCCGTCCAAGAACTTTTAGTAACTTGCCTCTAAGGGAAACTTCCACAAGACTGCTTATTCCAACATAGCTTTTCCGCTTGGTAATTTTCCACAGCAAATCATCAATACAAGCATAATCAAACAAACAAGTACCATACGTTTGCATATTTTGATTCACCACATTAAACAATATGCCGGCCGCCAACTCAAACCACTTGACTTATTTCCCCCAGCAAGCTTACCAAAACCTTGAATTTAGCAACCTCGTCCATCTCCAATGAACTTCATCCAACATCATCACAACGATTAGTTTATCCTGCCATAAAGGCTTCTCGTGAACTTATGTACCTGACAACCATGCCCTTGTCGGGTCATATCTGATACATCTCCCCTTCCCGGGACTCCAACACCACCTGCCCATAATCCTAGCGCATCAGCCACACATTCATGACTATACCGGTCATAGAACCCTGTCCCACCGGCCAACACAACTAAAATCAAAGATTAAACCACCATCAACTCTCGAGGTCTACATTTCGTCGTTATGTTTATACTCACGTCCTAGGCATTGCTTGCTCCCAACTCCTCCACTTTTAGGTTGCAACCTTCGAGCCATACCGATCTCACTCTCAGACCAACGTCTTCGAGTTATACCGTCTCACTATTTGACCACAATCCTCAAGATCTCGGTATCAGGAGAACTCATCATCCCCTCTGCCACTCTCAGAGCCCCCAACCCCTCGAGCTATCGATATCCAGGGGAAATCACCATCCCCTTAGAAGCAACAATTCTTAACGACTATAAACATTTCCCGAAAAAAAGTATCTCATGTGGTCCGAGTATAACATTGCAATGTTATACCTACCCACTCAAGTTCTAATATCCAACAGGATTACCAATGAAACAGAGAAATATCTGCTCCAACTACATATATCAACCTATCCGTCTTTCTAGGCTCGATACCTCTCGAGAAGAATCTCGTACCGGTCATTTACAACTGCTCCATCCTCCTAACATAGGATGGAGACTCCTCAACATCCGCAACCCTCAGCTGCACCCCACCACCTCGGCACAACTGGACCCTGCACTGGTACCCCCCTTGGTAACTGCTCCAACAGCACGTCAACAGATCTGCCAAGCGATCATCTCGACCCTGGGCTCCACCTGCTGCAACCCCCGGCACGCTCAACGGTTAATCCTCTCTAGTCCCTCCTGGTACGCTTGCGACCCTCTGACGTACCTCCTCGTGGAACTCTAGACCACACACTCGCTGGCCTCGGGAACCTGCCCGACTATGACCACGATAACGCCCACGTCCACAACCAACAAATCCACCACCTTTAACCACTGCTCTTCCAAGAACAAAGGCTAACAAGCATAGAAACAAACCAAAACCACACAAAGAAACATAACATACCGTGGAATCTCATTGAAGGCTCGAAGAGGATGTTCTAGGACTCCATGCCACAAACAATTGACTAACTCACATAATTAATCACAGCATGCAAAATACACAACGTAACCAACATAAACCCAGTGAACCCAAACCTAGAACCGTAAGGGCTCTGATACCAAACTGAAACGACCCGACCTTTTTTTTTAATAAATAAATAATAATAATAATAATAATAAATACTCTACAACTAGTGTTCCCATACCCACTAGCCACCTAACCACAATCACACAACAACAGATAACATAAACCATAACATTAAACCAATAAATATCCAATAATTAATAACCAATATATAATGTCTAGCCAATATCCATTTAACCAAACAGCGGAGAAACAGAGAACCAGCAACCTAGCAATGTCCTAATGACCCAACTCTAGCAACCTAGCAATGTTATACAACAACCAATCGAGTTCCTAGAACATCCTCCTCTTCATTGCCATGATTCCACAATCACACATTGCCTTTACCTACACCACAAACACAAATTGAGATGCATGAGTATTTTATAAACACTCAGTAAGGCAATCCTCCCATCTACTGGGCTATAAACACAAACAATAGAGACATCTCTAACCATCAACCAATAGTCAACAACCAACAATCACAAACCAGGACTATGCATCGAGTGACACACACAATGCATCGACCGACGCATGCTCGTCATAGCATGAAAACCCTAATTGCATCGACCAACGCCCCACATGGCATCGACCGATGTTCCTAGGTCAAACGCGCCGTCCTCGCATTTGCATCGACTGATGCACAAAGTGCATCGACCGATGCACATGCCGAGCATCGTTTTCTCCCAAACCTTTTCGCCGGATCTTGGTTCCTACAACCACCAAACTCGATCCCAAGCCACAACAAAGCTTCACAAAGTCCCATATAACATTCTAACAAGCCAAACAACACATAAACAAGCAACACAACGCTACTAGGAAGCTCCTACAACGATCCCAGCTACATATCTCTACAGAAACAACCTCAAATCTCTCAAAATCCTCAAGAACACCCAAGAACACTTTTTCTCCCTTTATTTTCTCTCAAAATCGACCAAAAACGATTAATGATACAAAAACTCGAGTTAAGGATTTTTCCCTAACCCAAAACGCAGCGTTTAACTTAATCTCATCCGCACAAAACCGACCTTGCATCGACCGATGCATATAGTGCATTGATTGATGCATTCCTTAAACCGGGATTCTGGTTTGCGGATGTTACATGTGGTGAGTTAGAGTGGGGATAAATGTTATATATCTCGTGAGAGTGTTTGAATTAGAGGAAGAGAAGAAAAATTTGAAGGTTCACGGAAGAACGAAGCTTGGGAGGTCTGCGAGAATCTAGTAAAGGTAAGGTTTTAGTGAAACTTTTAGTTGTATATACTTAATAATTTCGGATGTATACAATTGTATATGATTAATTTTACATTGGTGAAGGTGGGTTGGGTAGATGTAGCGGCGGCGGAGATAGGTTGTCTATAGCGACGACGGTGAATTAGTAGAAAGATTGGGTAAAGGGTTGTAGTTTAATTTCGAGTGGCCCATAAACCATAACTAGAATTTTGATATTTTGATATGGTTGATAGAAGTTGGTTGTGGTTTGAGGTAGGACGAAGATAGATGTGGGTTGACAACAATTAGTGTGAAGAGAAATAAATCAAAGGTAACTTGATTTGAATTTGGCGGGGATTGGTTGTGAAGATATAGGTATATTGGTAGAGTTAAAGAGCCTATTATGTAGTAGTGGTAGAGATGGTATAGGAAGAGATCATATGTGATGAGATGGTAGAGTTAGGTTTGGAGAGAAGATATTGTATAGTTAAAATAAAATATTTTTGAAGTGATATGTTGTCACATAGAGTCTGATGGATTTTATAATGTCATTTGAAGGACATGGCATCTAGTACTAGTGAAAAGAAGTTAAGGTATCCTCTGGAGGTATATCCGCAGGGGAAATCTCCTTTACAGAAGAGGAGCCTGCAGATTAATTGCACATTAAACAGTTTTGGTCTGTTGAGAGATTGCATTGGGGATGATGTCTATAACGACATCCATGACAATTCGCAAGTGGGAGTGATCTTGAAGCTCGCTGATAGTCGATATGTATGGGGTTCGAAGATTGTGCATCATTTCTTAACTCAGCAATTAGCAATACAAAGGAGATATGAGATGTGTTCGCTAATAGAAGGTAATCCAATTAGGTTCTCCTTACATGAGTTTAGTGATATCACCGGCCTGAACTGTGAGAAAATTGATGAGGAAGACAAAGTGGATGTTGATCACAGAGAGTTGTGGGGTGAGATGAAGGTAGATTCAAGGGTGGGACCAAACTGGAAAAAGTTGATTGACGTATTGATGGAATGTAGGACATGGGGTGAAACGACTAGGAAAATGATTGGGCTATTGTTTGTGTTGCATGTCGGAATTTTAGGGATTTTGCGGTCTAATAGGATCCTTTTGGAATATGCGAAACATGTACTTAATACGGAAGCGTTTAAGAGGTTTCCTTGGGGTCCAGTAAGTTTCAAGCGACTAATAGACTCCATAAAAGTTGTGTCCTATGAGAACACCTCATATGTGGTTCATGGATGTGCACATGTTCTGTTGATATGGCCTTTTGAGAGTGTGAGAGAATTAGGCAAAGAATATGGGACTAAAAATGAAGGTGATGATGTCCCCCTGCTTAGCTGAGTTTGTGAAATGCATATGTACGTATATTATAGGTGCAGTGAGATGGATGTTGTTGCTATTTTTACTGACTTGATTCTAATTTCTTCTGTTTTGTAGCTCCACATTCATCATTTAGTTGTTAAACCTGAAGCAGAACTCTTTCATACTGGCCTGATGAGACCGAAGGTTACGGTGAAGGGGATGGTGGTTTTAAATTGTTGGATAATTTGTTGGATGATTTAATGAACGGTTGTGTTGATGTGCGAGCATGAGATGATTCTGTTGAACGGTTGTTGAGAAGAAGGCAGGAAAGAGGAAAACCGTGGAGTTGGATGTGGAGGTGGAAAGTAAAGATCATATAGGAAAACCCCTTATGGTTAACAAGACGAAGAAGAAGTTAGTGGGAGGTGGTGGATCAGACAAGAAAGGAAAAATGGTTGAATCATCTCAAAGGACGGAGTCAGCTGGTGGAGTGCATTCGTCAACGGATGTTGCTGGAATTGAAAGCAGTGTCAACATGTTAGCTTCATTGTCTAACAAATTTGATATCATGGATTCTCATTTGGGAGGTCAGTTGGTCTTGCTAGGGGAAAAATTTAAAGATTTAGAACAGAAGGTCACAAATCTTGAAGCGGACGTTGATGTCATAAAGAAAGGCCAACCTCAAACAAAGGCAGCCGAATCTACTACAGGCAAATAGAAAGATGAGGGTTTATGAGATAAAGATGAGGTAAGCTGCTTATCACTTAACTCATTTTGATATTTGTCCTTATGTGATTGTGGTTGATTAAAAGCAGAGGTTTTCAATGCAGCAGGCATAGTAGTTGGGTGGGGAATTACTAAAAATGAAGTTTAAGTCTTTCTTCAGTAATTTGAGGAGTTTTAAAAAATTTCCATTAGAGTTGTCAAACGTTGTCGAACCAGTTATGGAGACTGTGAAGGTTGTTTTAGTTTGTTTCAGTCATTTAGTGTATTATTTTTTATGTTCTCCATTGACATAAAATTCACTAGTGTCCAAATAACTTAAATTAACTTTAAGAGTACTCCCTTCTTTTTATTTATATTTTCCAGAGTTATCTTATAATTTTCCTTTTAGACTTGTTAAACATTTTGTTTTATGTTATTCAAACTGAAAAAACCTTAGTGTTATATAATATGTTGACTATTTAGTTATGCCTATTGACATTAAATTACCCGGTTTGTTTTTAGTCATGGTTAGTACATGTGTGGAAACATCAGATGGCTACCCTATATCATGAGCTAATCGAAATCCAAAAGCAAAAGCCAACTTGTGCAAGCCCAAAGCCCAAAGCAAAGAATATCAAGTTGACTCAAAGTCAACCAAACGGGAACAACTTGTAAAGAAAGTTGATGTTTGTGTATCCATTAAACAAGAACCAATTTCACCCAAAAAAGCTTCATTAAATGCGAAGGTGAGTGTCTCTAACACTCATGTCGCTAGTAGTGGCGGTTTTGGAACACCAACCAAACTTTTTGATGAATCAGATCCCATAGAAGATGCTTGCAATAAGGCATTTGATGGTGCTTTGGACAAATTGTTAGTGTTGTGTAATGATGATATTGTGACAAGGAAAATTAGACCAAGAAACCTAGTCTCCAGGCTCCACCCAACAGGATCCATTTGTGGGCAGTTCAATGGTCAAGCGTATGTTGTGTGGTGTAAAGCTATCCACAAAAGCTTATGATCCGTTCGAAAAGGCTGATCCTGCAAAGGTGGACGCCCTCATGAATTTTATAAAGCAAGAAATGTTAGTTGTCCACTACCACTATTGTAGCAGTTTCTCGACTGCGGTTGTGAGTGTTGTAGGCATGGCTGCAACTTGTTTTTGCCGAACAACAAACCAGCGTGTCAACATTGACCTTATATAGTTAAGTAGTTCGACAATTGGAAACTTTCTAGCTTGGTTTAAAACTCGATTAATTGACTCAATGATATTGTTGGTCGTGAAATTGTACCTTTCCCCAGAAAAATGCACTCGAGTCCACATACTAACATCAGCACGTACAAGATAAGCGTGCAGCTCTGGATTCAATGCACCGATTTGCTGGAAGTACCTATTAAAGTCTTCAAGACGGAAAGCACTTGCTGCTTTCTTTACAAGTCCAAATGATTCACTACCTCTAAATTTAAGTACAATATTTTTGTACAGATGATATGTGTAGATACCACGGCTAGCAAGCGGGTAGACATTCTAGATGTCTATCTGATATTATAGCCAGGGCTTCATCATCTGGGATATCACAACTTAATTGTCGAAAGAACCATTCCCATGCTTTATCATTTTCACTATCAACTACAACAAATGCTAGGGGGAAAATATTGAAATTTCCATCTTGTGTAGTTGCTAGTAGAAGCGTACTTTGAAATTTTCCTTTCAAGAATGTCCCATCGACAACAATAACTTTCTTCATAAAAGGAAACCCAGCTATGGTTGCCCCAAAAGCTATGAAAGCATATTTAAATCTGTCTTCTGAATCTACTTCCAGCTTTGTGTATGTTCGAGGATTTGCTTTACGGATCATATACAAGTATGTGGGTAAATATTCATACCCATGTTCTGTTGTACCCCGAACTAATTGTCTAGCACATAGAAGAGTTCGACGTGCCTTCCAATAGTCAACCTACGAAACGAGTTATCTTATAAGTGTATCTGACAGTGAAGAAAACATACACACTTATTCAAACGCATCAACACGTAAGAAAACTTACCGTTAGACCAAACCTCAAATTTAAAGCATCGGCCACATGCATTGGTCGAACACCGCCTCCAACACCACCCACAAATTCCTTATACAAATGGCCCAATATATCTGGAGTTGCTTGACGGGCACGAGCAGAACGTTCAGTGACTGAACAAGAATGCTCATTTACATATAATCGAATATGATGAATAGGGGAATCTCAATAGTACTAGCGTTGATACGCCATTGACATCCTTCTACCCAACAATTAATAGTATACAACGCAGGATTTGATCGATCCACATCAAAGTCGAATTTTCGTAGAACATATATTATCTTCAACCTACTCTCCAATGCTTCTCGTGAGTCATATTTCTGATCAACTGCTACATCAACACCACCAACTTCTATAAGCACTGAATCTTTAACAGCGGTTGAACTCCTTGCTCGCAAAGGTGCCCTTCTCCTATTTGTCCTCCCAAATTCAACCTTTTCTTCCTCTACTGTCTCCTCTTCGACATTTGAAAACTTAGAATACAAACAATTGTCTTCATCCCCGGAGCTAGCTCCGTCACTATCCTTGCAACAGTCAAATCGGGATTCATCGTCCTCATCATTGATTTTTGTTTCATCGGGAGCCTCTGTTCTTTCTTCTTCATTCGACTTTGTTTCATCTCTCTTTGAGTCAAGTCCTTTGTTCTCCTCCATTTTCTGTTCAGTGTGGATCACTCCTTCCCAACTACCTTCCTTTTGTAGTAATCCTCACCCCTCCTTTGTCTCTTACTCTGATATACTCCGCAGGAACCTGCTAAATCCACACTTTCTATTCCCCCTACAACATCGACCTCAACATATAGACGCTCAGATTTACAAACTCTAAGATATCCTTCAAAATGGCGATGATTGTAGACAAAAACAGGAGGTGTATCAGCTGGCATTTTTTTGCGACGTCCTTGAAAACTTATAACTTAGATGAACATCAAACATCTCTCTCTCCAACCCAAAATCCTCGTACACCATTGAAACGAAATTTTCATATAATGTTTTCTTGCTCTCCATTAGCACCCTCGAAATTCTTCTTTCGTCAACACAAAATTTCCACCGCTTCTTTATTAAAACCTACTTTCCACACACTACTGAAATAACATCCATTGTGTAGAAAATTTATAAATGAGAACTGTCAAGGAAAATGAGATATCGAACGAGATCTGTAGAAGCAGAGAGAACATATAATGTATAAAGACCTACGTAAGAGTACAAGAGAACAAGAGCTGGCTGTTGTTCGAAGTATTTGCGGCGACTACAACAGTGTCTGAATAGAGAAATCAACAGTATAACATAAAACAGCAATAGTGTTAATCTGTCAAACCAACCAACTTTATCACGTCTATATGTTTAACTCTGTCTCTACTTAAGTTTTGTTATTTCAGTAACAAATATGTCTACCACTTCATTAACTCATAACTCTATAGCTTTTAATTATGTCTATCAATACGGAAATATCTACCATTGCGTATAATTATATATGTCATATAAATCTATCTTAGTCTATATGTCTGCCATAATGACTACATAAATCTGCCACCCGACATAAATCTATTATATATATCACCATTGTATCATCATAAATTAATATCTCTATCAAAAATTAATAATTCTATCATCATTATAATAATCTACCCAATATATCTAACGATAACCATAACTCTGTCTGCTATATTTATGTCTGCCATCACTAATCTATCTCTACCAATTTTATCTACTTAATTATCAAACTCTATCCAATAACTCTGCCAATATTTATATAACTCTATTGAAAAAAATATGTCGATCGTTACATATATTATTTGAGCGGGAATTTTTCCTCCCAAAATCTTTGAACAGTTATGTTATAAACACATACATAGCGTCGCTTTTTAATGGCACACTTTTAATTTTTTCCTAACAGACCTTCCAAAGGGTTTATATATCATTTAAATTAAAAAAATGACATTCTAATGGTTTTAAGCTTTTCTAAGCTATTATAGTAAAGTTCCCAAAAAATATGCAGCTTAAATTTAGAAAACTTATTGCCACACGATGAGAAGACAAAGCAATAGTATTATGTGTCACTTGATGAAAGAGAAAACATGAGAAGTCCAGAAAAAAATAATAAGAAAGTGAATTGTTAAAATAATTAGTTAAATTATTTTTGTCAATTCAAATAGACAATATGGTATTCCTCGAAAACATTTGTGCATTGTGGTATTCTTTTTAAGAAAGTCAAGTTTTTTTGGTAGAAATGTTAGCAATCTTTTACCTAAACCAGATATGAAATCTAAAAATATTTGAATGGGTTTTATATCTGTAAATCCAAAAAATCAAAATATTCTACCCGAATCTGAATAGATACCCGATTGCACCCATATTTTATATGATTTATATATTATTATATTTGGTTTAAGTATAAAAAAATTTATTTGGTTTTAAACTTTTTCTTTTCAATTAAGTTAGTTTTAGTGAATATCGAAGAGTTATTTAAATTTTGATTGATTTTTTTTACAATGCATTTTTAAACATTGCTTTTTAAGACATGTTATAAACTTATAAGTTTGATTTTTTTATTCATAAGATAAGCCCAGAAAAGTTTGAAAAGTACTATAACCCTAAAGGATTAGGCCAGACTTTGAAATATAGGCTCGGAAATATTTCAGGTATGACCGAGCCAGGTTCAATTATATGCGGACTTTGTGGATTTCGGATAGGACCGAGAAAGGCCAGCCTGATCGACACCGGACAATGGGATGAATCTCTTTATTCACCTCCTTATAAAATAAGGAAACAAAATCTGTATACAAGATTGTAAAATTAAAAACCCAAACCGCTTTTTATAAACCAAACTTAATTTCGTTTTAATTATACTCTAAACCCTAACCACCTCATTTGTAAACTCAAACTGATATATAATTTCGTTCTAATTGTAAAATCTTAACCCTGATCACCTCATTTGTAAACACAAACCGACATATAATTTTGTTATAATTGTAAAATCTAAATCCTAACAACCTCATTTGTAAACCCAAACCGACATATAATTTTATTTTAATTGTAAAATTTAAACTCTAATCACCTCATTTGTAAACTCAAACCGAGAAATCTAAACCAAGCTAATATTTAACCCGAACGAGGGTGGCTGCAGTTTCACTTCCCACTTTCTGTTCAGGCTACCGCTGTTTCGTTGATGGATCTCGGAAAGCTGGTGATTCGTTTGCATGCGCATGATGGTTTTGTACCCAGTTTCAGGATCTAACGCAAAGCATGGGAGCCACAAATTTCCGGCGGAGCCTCTCCCGTTTACATGTTGAAGTCGAAGCTTTCATTTGGGATATACGGTGTATGATCGGGTATGGCTACCGTGACGTGGCGTTCTACTCAGACTCCTCAGACTTGGTGAAGATGGTGTCTTCGCCACATGACTGGCCGGCATTCTCGACATACCTCGACGATATCAAGATAGACAGGGAAGAATTTTCTTCTTTTTTTTTATCTTTTATTTCTAGAAATACAAATGTAAAAGCGAATTATTTGCCACGCCAGGCGCAAACATCTCCGCATAATGTTTTGTATGTAAACAGTTTTCCACCATATTGGCCCGTTTGAGCTAATTTTTTGTTGACAAAAAAAAATAAAAAGTATACAGAATTGGTTTCCTTAATTTGTTTTTTTTTAATTTAATTTTGATTTAATTTTTAAAATAAAATATTATCTAGAAGGTTCTGATTGGTTGAAAAGAAGGACCTAAGGGGGTGTTAACTATTTGTGATTTAAATAGAGTTTAAATGACTTTAATTATTATGTAAAATATGATATTATTAAAAAAAAAATTAAACTCTCTTAAAGTTTGGTGTTATTAGTTTGTGACTTGTAAAAAATTATATAAAATCTTAATGAATATTGTGTTATTGGATTAAGAGTTTTATAAAGTCAATAAAATTTTTGTGTTATTCAACTAAAAAAAAAATCTATGATTGGTAATGAATTTAATTATGAATAGCACTAAGTTAAATTTATTTTTCCAAAGTTAGCACACATGCTTAAATATTCCAAAAGTAGCATTTGTGAATTATTATTATTATTTTATCTTATGAAACAAAATTAATTATAAATTTTTACATCATGTTATCAATACTCTTATTATATTTACGATGTTCATAACTTCGGTGAAGATACCGGCGAAGTTTCCGGTGAAGACAGAGCTTTTGGCGACCAACAGTGGATCGGAGACTCAACGAACTCGATTTGTTATGAATTAGGGATCGATTCTGCTGCAAAAAGGTACGTCTTTTCACATCCTTCTCTGCAGTTTGCTTTACAACTCTTGGAATGTATAAATGATTAAATTATGAGACTTTCCTGGAGATTCTTAGTTTGAATCGTTATTGTGTTATGAAGGATTTGATTTTCAGTCTCTACATGTTTCAGTAGATTATAAGAAGCTTGATTTTGACTACCAGTGTGATTTGGATATTTGGAAAAAATCTATTTTTTTTGTTAGTTTCTTTTGGTTTCTGTAGTTTTTGTTGATTGGATTAGAACTGGAGAAAGAATCAACCAACGATTAAGCATAAGATCTGAACCAGCAGTGGATTTTGAATTCTTGTAGGTTACTTTAAGTAGTACTTGTAAAGAGAGAGAGAGAAAATCAATGGCAGAGGTTGTTTTTCAAACAATACGATGTGACCAACAGTGGGTTAGAGAAGACTAACAACACCATCTGTGACAAGCTTAGTGTGCCTAAGATCCCAATTAAAGCCATATTTTGGGAATTAGAGTGTGTGTGTTTATGTGTGTAATAACCTAATGTGTACTCCACCACGATCTAGTGGTATCGTTGTAACACTTCAGGATCGAATCCACAGAGACCAAACAATTGCACTATGAAACTATGAAGATCAAATATAGCTAAGACAAAAGAGGAAGTTTATGAAGCAAGTAATAATTAAAAACAGAAGGTAAATAAGTTGTTTCCAAATCAAAAAGGAAATATTGGGCGCAGGGAATGTATGGGAATATAATTCTCGGACTAAGGCGGAAGATGGGGATGAATTAGACACCGTTCTAGAACTCAAATCACGTTTGTAAAGCTATCCTATTTCTGCAGCGATAACTATCTAAGCAATGAATTTACTAAATCCTAAACTTCTGTTTGAATCCAGCAAATCAAGCAAGCATTAATAGGTTCAGGTTTGATTAGTTCACAAGATGCCTCAACTTCAACTTCCGTTGGCTAGGGTCCACCTTGCTCACCTATATTCTTTTCCAGCAACTCAACAACACTTTTGGTGCCCCGATGAATTAAACCTAAGATCTTAATCTAGGTGATCAATCTAGTTTAAGCATTAAGAACAACAATAGATGAAGAATAAAATAGATCAACCCCAAATCTAACAACCTAAGTTTAGAAAATCATAATTCCCCTTTGAAACCCAAAACCCAATAGATAAACTACTCAGACATGGAAAAACAGAAACAGCAAATCAATGATGAAGGAAACATAATTGAATTGCAAAAGAATAGAAAATAGGGTTTAGAAATCTTCTCCAAAGTGTTTAGAAGGATTAGAGATCTTCTCCCTTAGCTCTCAATACAAAATAGTCTCAGAAAATAAAGCCTATGTCTCTGGAGGCTGAGCCTCTAACTTAAATATCAAAATAAAACCCTAAAAGTCGGTTTAAAACAAAAAAAGAAATCTTGAGTCGGGTACGGGACTGGTCGATCCCGAATACGGATCAGCCGATCTTGGATGCTTTTCTCTGTTTGCTCCATCTGCTTGCTAGTTCGATCAGTCTTCACCAAAATGGCTCCAGATGCTTGTTTTCATCCCCAAAACACTCAATTTCCTTCAAAAGAAACCTATAACCTGTACAAACTCGTAAAAGACTAAAAAAACTCTAAAAACACACTTTGACTCAATAAAAGACTCAAAACAAACCTAAAAACTATGGTTAAAACCTATAAAATATAGACACATCAGTGTTGGCCTTCAAGGCTTATGTGACTGCTTGGGTTCTGCCTCTTAACAGGTTGGGTGAAATTTTTTTGCTCATGCTGGCGACACAGCCTTCGAAGTGGCAGGAAACACCGCGATGCGGGTGGGTTCTCTCTCTTTCTGGTTTGTCCATGCTTCTTTCTTACAATGCTTATGGATGTTAAAGCCTTGTGAACTGGGATATTTTTGAAGGTAAAGCAAGCCAAAACTGAACTTGTGTCAGCTAGTAAAGTGGTTTATCACTTCCTTTCAAATGTTACGTCAAACATAACAAATGGTTCGAATGACTCTAATGGATTTCAAAAACGATCAGGAACTCTCAACAACTCAGACAACGAGAGCTTTAGATTGCAAGGTAGTTGGTTCAAAGGGATTCTTAACACTGCCAAACTCTCCACCAGTACAGAGATAGGGAATAAAGAGGAAGATGCAAACCATATAATCCCAATTCAGAAAAACATAGCAGCGACTCTGATGTATTTCTAATTCAATAGCAACTATGCTGATCCACCACAGTATCACAATGCATTCGGTTAACTGTATATCCTCCACCTATCCAAATATTATTCATTGTATCCATTACTTTGCACCACCATTGGAAACCATTTCTATCTTTTTCAGTGTTAATTAGTTCAGAAAATTTATTTTCTTTTCAGGCTGAGCCACCATCAATTTTGGTTGTGCAATCATGCCCATGCCTTTTTTCTAATTGTTTTATGAAAGCTATCATGAATTTTAAAGGATCCTTCCTAAACATCATTCAATCCTTTCTAAATAATTTTGTTTGCATCCAGATTGGCATGTAACCTAGATTAATGTTTATTGTTATATTTTCTGCAAATGAACAGCTTTGCTGTTACACTCTATTATTCCTTTCGTAATGTCAAAGAGCTCACATTTTTTATTTTGTTTATGAAAGTCGTCCTAAATTCTAAAGAATCATTCCTAAACATCACTCAATCTTTCATGAATAAATTTTCATTTATGAAAGCCCAATATGACAAAGATTACTCTATTAGTGAACGATAAAGATTTCATTTTTGTGCATATCCTGATATTTGCCAATGTCCAGATTTTTTATGAAGGTCTTCCTTAAGTTCATCATGAACTCCAATACTTTTTATGAAGGTCATCCTGAAATTCTAGGACACTTTCCTGAATGTAATGGATTCCTTCGTAAATTTTCAAAGAGTGCTTGGTGATGGTTTTTGAAGTTGCAAAAACATGAGAAAATATTCTACGAGCTATCAATAAAAGTTTGAATTGTGTAAAGAAGCATCTATGAATACTGACTTTATGAAAATAAATTTGAATTCATAAAACAAGAAAACATTCAATATCAAAAAAACTCAGCATTACTACAAAAACATTGAATAACATACAAAGAAATATAGTATATGTGGTTGCAAGCTAAACACGAACATACAACAAAGGAAGAAAAAACTATAAAGCCAACAAATCTTTTCGTGTCCTCATGAAATCCTAACTTTTTATGAAGCTCGTCCTTAAGTTAATAGAAGCTTTCGTGATATTTCGTGGTATCCTTCCTAAATTTTCAAGGAAAGCTAGGATATAATCCAAGATTTTTGTGGGATCTTTCCTGTACCATTGCGAGGAGTAAAGCGGACATGGTAAAGAAGCTCAACAGCAGGAATAAGAAAAGCTAAGGTTTTACAGAACCAGTCCTAGCAGCTCCAAGCACATCTTTTCGCTCCATCAATGGTAGAATTGCTTTAACTTGTATATGCAAAAAACATTGAAATTATACAAATCTGAATCATCATCATTACATTGAAATTATACAAATCTGAATCATCATCATTGTTCTTAAAAAAAAACATCATATTCAATTACAAATTGGTTGTAACCTGAGTCAAGGGTTGGAAACCCATCTCCTTGATACTTTTAAAAGTGTTATCAAATAAGTTCAATGACTCAAACATTTCCCTCTTTGGAACTCTCCTTTTAGCAAATTCCACAAGATACGTCACTGAACATTCACTTCCTTCAGATTATCACCGTATGCAGACAATCCAAGACTCAACTTCAAACTAGCGTAACTCTCCTCTCCAAAATTAAACAATGGTTTTCCAATTCAACTCGTAACTAAACATATAAACTCGGGTCTCGACACTCCCGCCATCAGTAAAGAAGTTGTATCGAAGCAGCAAAACACTTTGATTCCTTCGAGAGTGTACAATTGATAAGCAACCAAACAATAACCCCTATGCAATAGCGACATAAACAACGATTACCGATTTGGTTCACTTTGACTTGGGTTTATCGTGGCTCACGAAGATGCGAATAGATGATGGAACGGAGATGGTAATAAAGTAATAAACAATGAAATGAAGTAATAAGCTTCTTCAACAACAGCTTTATGAGACTCTTCTTCATTCTCGCCTAAAAATACCATTGCAGCATTTTCACGAACACCTTGTGTGCAAGAAACTAGTCCTGACTCATAGGATCTGAGCCGCGTAGTCTCATCTGGTTTGACAACATCCGATCCTAAAATCTCAGTAGTCTCGTTTCAGAGTGGGGTAAGAGCAGCAGCTTTTGCTTGGATCTTCCACGGGGTGTCACGGGTTTTATTAGATTTCGATGACTTTGAGAGGATTGGAGGATATAGTCTTCGGCTAAGAGAACATTGTATCGATGAGAGATTGAAGATATATTTTAGATTTTTCTCAAAATTAAAAATATTTATTTTTATAAATTTTGTGCTAAATTTGGAACTTTAGAAAGTGTGGGCTAATTTTGGCAAAATAACTAAAATTGATGTTATTTTGAGATCTCCCTTTAATTATATTATTGTGTTATTGATTTATGATTTTATACACTTTTCTTTACAAAATAAATTCATGCAAAGTATGATTGGGAGATTTTACAAAATTATAGGAAACTCTCTGACAATTCTTCTAAATCTTTTAATTATTCCCATTTTATGATTTTATTAAAATCATCAAAATTCTTTATAGATTAGAATAACACTATTACACTACTAACAATTCTTCTAAATCTTTCGCTTATTCCCATTTTATTAAAGTCATTAATATTCTTTATAAATTAGAAAGAATTTTAATGACTTATAGAATCATAGAAAATTAGAAAGTTAAAAATGAAGAATTCTAAGAGATTGTTTAGAAAGTTTTTTTAAATCTTGCTGCTTTGTTTTTCCTAATCTTGTAAAATCTTTCTGTTTGATGAAAGAGTTTTCATGACTTTTGTTATGAAGAAAATGATATAAAATCCTAAACCAATAACATAAAATTTGAATTCATTAACAATCCAAGATTTTTTTGTTTTACTTAAATAACATAAAACTTTTAATGACTTTATAAAACTCTTAATCCAATAACACTAGATTTATCAAGATTTTAGATAACTTTCTACAAATCCACAACCAATAACACCAAATTTTTAAATAGTTTTAAAAACTCTTGATTGAATAACAACATATTTTACATAACTTTTAAAGTCATTAAAATTTTTTCTAAATCCTAAACCAATACCCCCCCCAAAGTATTTTTCGGAACAATGTCCATAATGCCATATTCTCAAAAGAAAAATGCTAAAATGCCATAGTAATATTTTTTAATTATTTTATATTTTCTTTTTAATTAAAATTTATTGAAAAGACCACAAACCCATCTAACATTATACCTAATATTTTATCCCTTCGTTGATAACGTGGAACAAAATCTTAGATCTAGAAAAAAAAACTGACGAAATCGAGAGAAAGAGATGGATGTAGAATCAGACAAAAGAGTGAAGAAAACTGTTGAGATCTCAATCATTGATGGTGTTGAATCTGCACAAAGGGAGCCGATGTATCTGTGTTGGCTTCAAATCCGATGAAGATCAGGCTTACATGTCGTTTCTTTGCCATCGAAGATGTAAACAGACGATGCTAGAGGAAACCGTGGAGAGGTTAAAATCTGGGGTCGACGGCAGGGAAGCGATGGAGAGAAGTAATGGAAGGTTGATGGTGCAGAATCGGTGATAGTGACGGCTCTAGAATTTCGAATTATAAGTGGTTTTGATTGCAGTTGTATCCGTTGTATATATTATTTGTACTAGTTGTACTTTTATATATTAGTTGTACTAGTTTTCGTTTTCTTTATCAGTTGTACGCTCGTTATCTATATCATTTGTACTAGTTGTACTGTTATATATTAGTTGTACTAGTTATCGTATTCTTTATCAATTATACTCGTTATAATATTATATCTCGGTTATACCAATTGTTTTAGTTGTTCTATTGTATCATTTGTCCATTTTTGTCTCAGTTATTCTAATTGTATTATTCTCTTCTAGTTGTATTATTCGTCTTTTATTTCATTAAAGGTAATTTTGTAATCTCACAATTTTTATGATATTTTGTGGCATTTTAGCCTCGCGCCCTTGTTCTTGTCAATTTGGCATGGAGATGAAGCAGCATAACCCTAAATCTTCAAACAAGTTACGGAGGCCAGGAGATTCCTGGTCGGAGCTTCCTTCAGATCTGTTGAATTCAGTGTTCGAACACCTTGGCTTTGCTGATTCTCGACGAGTTGGATCCGTATGTTCGTCTTGGTACTCCGCTGCGAAACGATGCTTGGCCAAAAAACAGATCCCTTGGCTGATGATTTTGCCAGACGAAGATGACGAGATCGAAACCCATTGGTGCACGCTGTTCAATCCCGAGGAGAATGGCAAGCTTTACAGAATGCGAGCTGATGTGTTCGAATTCGCAAAGAGCTATTGTTTAGCAACATATGGAAACTGGCTCCTTATGGTAGATCATGGGTCTGATGTCTACATGTTGAATCTGTTTACCCACGAGAGGATCGATTTACCTCCGGTGGAGTCACAACTTGGAACGACAAAGCTGGAGCGAACCTCGGAAGATTAGTTTTGTATTTCAAACGGAAACGATCAAAGGAAGTTCAGAGGTATTGATACGATTATGCGTTCCCCTGTGTTTTGGATTGACGAGCAAACTAAAGAGTATGTAGCTCTATTGGGACTTGGCGAATGGTGTGTGGTTTATTCCAAGAAAGGAGATACGTTCTGGAGTCAGATTCAAACTCCCCGAGGTTATTCTACTGATTTTTCTACTGCTCGTTCTGAGATCACAAGCTTTACTACCTCCTCCTAAATCGTACAACTGGTGGTTGTATCAAAATATTCGATTTCTCCAGAGAGATTCCGCAAGAGACTTTTCACTGTGGTGTTGCTGGCGACCCCTCTCCAATCAATCGAACAACATCATCAAGGGATCCATGGCGAATTTGGCGAATTCGGCGAACAAAACTTGTAGTCACAGTAACCGGACATGTCCTCAAGGTTGAACAATGGGTCAAGACAGAACAGCGGGTACAGCTATGGTCCTTCCGCGTCTACAAGGCAGGTTTCTTTAACAAGTATGATGAACAAGTTGATTCATTGGGCGACGAGGCAATGCTTTTTGATCTAGGCATCACTGTGCTCGCTAATGATGACATTGTGGGTTTTAAGAGAAACTCCATCTTCTTCAATGCTATTTGTCATGAAAAAAACACTACTCAAATTTGTGTCTTTAATCTCGAGACACAGGAGGTGGAGGTGGACAAGTTTATTTGTTCGTCCAAGCAACAACTCCACACAGCTCGATGGTTCCTACCAAGTAGTTTCAAGCAGA
>NC_025695.1:27654362-27695246 GCF_000633955.1 Camelina sativa
TTTTTTTTTTTTTTTTTTTTTTTTTTTTTGGTTTGTAAAAATCCTCTGCTATAACATCACATCTGATATGCTGTCGGTGTGGTTTGGTTAATGATGTGGAACATAATAATTATAATAATTTATTGGTTATTTGGAAATAGTGTTGTTGATGTGTATTTTGACCCCAGTTTGAAAAGATTATTGTTTGCTCTGTTTATAAGTCTTATATGTAAATCATGGCTTTCAAATGTGTTGATGTTGACAAATTTGATTTCGCAGGATCAACCGGTCAATTTGGTCTATAGAGAAATGTATGTGTCTCATAGTAATAACTCAATTTGGTCTCTTATACAGAAGAAAGAGAATGTCAACAGAGAGTGGACTAAGAAGCTTTCGTCTTAATAGGTTGTTGCGGATAAAAAAGAAAGAGCTCTTTTGAATTCAAAACCGAATCGTCCATAATCATTCATCACAAGTTTCAAGCCAAATCTGGAAGCAACTACATCGTTAAAACATAAAATTAAACAAAGTCAAAAATGTAAATGTGAGGTTAAGGTAGGACAATGATTTCACTCAGTCTCACAGGAAAATGTAAACCAACTTGATTCCTTCGTCTCCCTGCAAGATTTGAGTCAACGTCAAACATAGGGCAAGAAGAAATCTACAAAATATAAATTTGATCGAGCTAACAGAAGTTCAGGGAAATCCAACTTTGATCTTGGGTGGCAGTAGAGAAATTTGGTATATAAGAAAATTAAAAGTTACTGCTTCAGCAGTAAATGTTTGGTGCCATATAGTGAATCTTCTCATAGTTCTTATCAGCCACAATAGGGCCTTCAGTTGCCCGTGTATCAGCTCCAAGTAGTGATGTTAATATGGGTTTGAAACCCATTTAAATAAACGGGTCTGTTATACAAATTTCTGCCCATTTAATCCCATTTATTTAAAAATCTTAAATGAATTTTAATTAGGTAGCCCAATTAAACATATTTGATAAATAGGTTTACCCATTAATTAATGGGTATCCGTTTATATATTTTTTTTGCTGGAAAAAGGATTTTTGTGAATATGTCGTCTTTTTCGACGAAACCTGAGAAAATCTGAAACTTATCTTCTTATCTTCTTCTTCATCGATTCGCAATTTATATCTGTTTCAATTCAGTATCGTCTTCTCTGAGCCTCGACGAAGGTGAATATAACTATATAAGTGTATTAATTCAAATTGGATTTGTGGATTTGTGTTTGTGAATGGTTTGCATTTGTGGGTTTGTGTCCCTTTGTGCTTGGGTTTGTGGATTTGTGTACTTTTGTGTTTGTATTTGTGGGTTTGTATCCTTTTGTCTTAAGAAATAGGGGGTCTCAATTTGTTTGATGTATTGACCAATTGTTCATCTGATTTTTCTTTGTTTTTTTGAATCTTGTAATCTCTGTTACAGGTCAAGGACCCCTCTGTGGCCTAACGTTGATGTTCAAAGAGGAGTGCTGTTGAACTCTTATTGTCTAAAAGAAATCAAGGTACAAAACCCACACTCTTCTTTGTGATGGTAGCTTTTCTATTTATGAATTACTTCCGTTCTTTGTGATGATAGCTTTTCTATAATTCAGAATGGATATTGAGTCTCTACAAAAAATGGCCCTTCTCAACGCCCAAAATGAGTTAATAGACATGAACGAGGAAGATGCAGAAGTGCAAGCACCAGAACAAAGTCAAACACAAATTCAGCCAACTCAAACTCAAGGTACACGACGTAAAAGACGCAAAACTTCTACTGTTTGGGATGATTTTGTTTCAGTAGGGTTAGAAGAGGATAGAAAAAAAAGGGCTAAATGTATACATTGTAGTACAAAGCTGGTGATTGGTAGTAGCACTTCCAATGGAAATTATGGAACAAAGCACTTGCAACGTCATTTGGATATCTGTTCTCACAAGCCTAAGAAGATAGATCGACCTGTATATGATCAGAAAGTAGATAGAGAGATGGTTAGTGAAATAATTATCTACCATGATTTGCCTTTTAGATATGTCGAATATGAGAAAGTAAGGGCTAGAGACAAATACTTGAATCTTGATTATCAGCCCATATGTAGGCAAACAGCTGCTGGTGATGTTTTTGTGAGATATGAGATTGAAAAAAAAAAGCTAAAAGAGGTTTTTGCAAAGCATAGTAGTAGGGTTTGTTTTACTGCAGATTTATGGTCAGCCAAGACTTCTATGATGAGTTATATTTGTGTAACTGCCCATTTCATCGATGATAGCTGGAACTTGCACAATAAAATTCTAGATTTTTGTGAGTTGAAGTCTCCTCACACTGGTGAGCATATTGCTGCTAAGATTCTTGATTGTTTGAAAGAATGGGGTTTAGAGAAGAAGGTTTTCACCATTACACTAGATAATGCTACTAACAATAACAATATGCAGAAAATTCTTAAGGGTCAGCTTCAGATGATTAGTGGTAGTAATTTGGTATGTGATGGAAAGTTTATGCACATACGATGTTGTGCTCATATTCTGAACCTCGTTGTGAAGAGAGGTTTAGACTTAGCTAAGGATGTTTTACACAACATCCGTGAAAGTGTAATATATGTGAAAGCATCTCCACATAGGAAGGAGGCGTTTGCAGCTTGTGTAGAGAGAGTGAAGATTAGGAGTGGGGCAGGTCTATCCCTTGATGTAGCTACTAGATGGAACTCAACCTATGAAATGCTTGCAAGAGCATTGAAATTTAAAAAAGCATTTGGTAGTTTGAAGGCTTATGACACCAATTATAAGACTTTACCTTCAGAGGAGGAATGGGAGCGTGGGGAAAAGATATGTGATTTGCTAAAGCCGTTTAGTGTCATTACTACACACTTTTTAGGGTCTAAGTATCCGACTTCAAATGTATACTTCACTCAAGTTTGGCGGATTGAGTTATTGTTGGACAAGTATGCGACTTGTGATGATGATGACGTGAAGAAAATGGCTTTGGAAATGAAGAAAAAATTATGAAATAATGCTTCTTTCATCATCATATGTTTTGTCTTTCCATATAAACTTTATTGCGGTTTAATATGATTTTTACATCTGCATCTTGTCTTTAATCATCAGTATTTTTACAGTAAAAGTAAAATAATATTGAGTTTATATGAGCTTATATGGGTCTAAATGGGTTTATGAGTTAAGACATATCTAAATGGGCATAACTAAATGGAGTTTAAACTTAAATGGGTTTATATGGGTTTAATGTCAAATGGGCTGGGTTTTATATGAGTTGGGTTTAAATGGGGTGGGTATGCCCATATTAACATCACTAGCTCCAAGTATCACACCATCCTATACAAACAAGTAAAGGAAATTCAGCATTGTATATCTTCAGCAATCATCTATTAGGGAATCTTAAAGAGAACGTCAAGAACACACATCATCGCACGGAGCTTTTAAGACCCTTTTGCGTCAGATCGAAGCTGAACCCACCTTTTGGTGGTAAATCCACGGAATACTGCGACATTTTCCGATTCATCCCACTTTACAAATCACGGAAACCATCACCAAAATTGAGAAGATAGAATCGATGGAGACGATATAGAGTGAAGAAGAAGAAGAAAAGGAAAAGCTAAGCTTACATAAGAGTGATGTTTACCTTAGACTTGAAAATTTTGCGAGAGGAAGGAAGCTCGAATCGGAGAGGAGGAAAGATTTTGTAATATGTTTTGTTACCTTTTTGCTTAACCAGTTTTTAAGGCTATGATTTATAGATGGGCCTAGTTTTTTTAAACGGGCTTTGCTTCTGTCAAAATGAGCCCATTTGTAATGTGTGTTTACATTTTGCAACGTGTGATTAGAGTATTTTTTTTTTCTCGTACAGTTTTGAGAATTGTATTAAATAACTCAAGTGAAATACCTTAAATAAAAATATTACAAAATTAGTAAAAGTCACACGCAAACAAAACATCAAGCCTAAGAAATAATATTAGAAAAATCCAACATAAAATTAAAGCTTAACAATAGTGAGCAAGAGGCCAAGAGTCACTTTTTAATAAGCGGAAAATACAAAACCGATGCAACGTTTCCCAAGTCAAATATTGAGGGTCCTAATGGTGACAATGTAATTGATTGTGCGGGACAAGCAGTTTTAGAGTGCAGTACGGTTCAACGGCGATATTTGTAAAGAAAAAATATTTACAGGACAAATGCGGTTTATGTATAATAAGTCTCATCCATAGCTCTAACGAATCCACTAAAATACGGCCAATATCTTCGGTCTACTTGAAGTCTTTCAGAAATGCGATACAGTTCTTGTCTTGTTGGAGTTCTAATATAATCACATGCCAATAACTCTGTTGCATTAAGAACTTCCCTAAATTTTCTTTGCACAGTCTCTTGATTTCGGTCAAATCTTAAACCAACATCCCTTTGAACTTCATTGTGCCCACATATCCGTAGAAACATAGCCACACTCTCTTCAATCCCTACATTTAATGTTGGTTGTAGACCCTAGTTTGTTTGCAACATATTACACAATGATGTGAAACATGGAAGTGACATTCGTAATAGTTGAAGACAAGCAGCATCATCTTGTTGTAGTCGACGCCAAATATTCCTCCATCCCATACCTCCATCGGTTTGCGCTGGTGCCCTTTGAAAATATCGATCATAATAAGTCAAAGCTGGTTGAATCACTAATTCTTCAAATTGTTCATTTTCCAAATTCCACAGTTCAATTCTCTCTTCATAATTGAGATTATTGAGGCCTTGTGATCGTAGTTGACATATATGAAATGCCTGAAATTCATTACAAACGACATGTCATTATACATATATTATTTTAAAAGAACAAATTACATTTAATTTAAAATAAAATTTTAACATAAATGATCCAAAAAAAACAAATTGATAAAACGAAATTAGGAGAAATTAATCTTCATCTCCTATATCGCTTTGATTACTTTCATTCGGTCCTTGAGAGGTTCCCCAAATATTGAATAGACCTCCTGGTCTAGGTGTTTGTGGTATTTGTCCACTTTCAAAATAGTTTGTGAAACCGAGACCAGATGATGATGTTTGTTGAATGATAGGTGAAGTTTCTTGTTGAGTATTCCTCATATTTTCACCTTGGTCACCAAGTGAAAATCCGTACTGAACATTTAACGGAGTCGTTCCTGATGATCCGCTTTGTTGAACATTTTGTGTTTGTTGCCATGGTTGAATGTTTGGTGGTGTTCCCCAATGTGAAGCATTTGGCGGTGTGCCACACTGTGGAGCATTTGGCGGTGTGCCCCAATGTGAAGCATTTGGCGGTGTGCCCACTGTGGAGCATTTGGCGGTGTTTCCCATTGATGATAACCAGGTCCCCAAAAACCAGGTGAATTTTGCGCTCCTAAATTATTACCTACAGAAGATGGACTGTTAGATGATAGACCTCCTGAATGTGGACTCCCAAATGAATGGCCTGCACCTAACTGTTTTGGCACATCTTGGTTATTCCGCAAAACACCAGTCATCGCTTCCAAAAATTGTAGCTTATCCTCGTCGGTGCTTGAGGCTATGTCAATGAAATACTTACGCCAAACTACTAGCTCCTTAAATGCATTAATGCAGGCACAATAAAATCTAGTATGTTTGGAAGGTCAAGATCATTAAATATCGCTTCTGCCTTTTTAAATTCATCGTAATCATCTTGGTCAAAACCACCAGGGCGTAGTTGTTGAAAGCTTTGTCGTTAGAGTTCTCTATAGCCAGCAATGGTGTCTTGTATTGTTGTCTCAAAAGATTGTCTCCTACGAGTTCCTCGTGAACCACTGCCAGTAGAAATTCGTGAGCTTCCTCCAGATCTTTGTGAATTACTCCCACGTCTGGTGGTTAACTGCAAATTTAGCCTCCCTCGTTGTTGGCCTCTACGAGCAGAATTTTGGTTCGTGTCATCGTTATCAATGGTAACATGATACACATCTTCTCCTTCGTCTTGTGTCACAGGAATTTGTGGTGGAACGTCACACTATCGTTGTCTGAATCATCATGATCATCTTCATCATTTGTATGCTCGTTCATCAACTGTTCTCTTCTTTGTCGAGCAGAGTGTTGAGATTGTGATTGAATATCATGTAATATGAAACATCGTTGCATCACATCCCAAAATTGAGGTGGCTTTGTTACTTTGCATCCCTAGAAATTTAAATTATTTAGATTTGTGATACCGAAATTTAAAACATATCTTGATGAGTAGAAGGATTATTTATACTTACAAACTCTTGATCCTTCCACCATGAATCAGATGCATATATCATGGATGTATCATGATCAACCGTGATTCCGGTTTTATGAGTGAGAACCTTTCACCTCTTGTAACTTTTTTTGAATTCATCAAGTTTGTTTTTGAAGAATCCATAACTTATATTCATGTTGAATACTTGGTTAAATTTTTCTACCATATACTCTCTACCGATAGCAGTCGGATTCTTAAGAGTATAATTATTCATAGCAATTGCTTCATCGAACAATTGAATTAATGTTTTTTTTTCTGAATGTACGACCATTTATACTTGTCTCTGTTCTACAAATTTTGCAAATACAATGACACATATTATATCAAGTATAATTATTATTTTAAATTTTTATAAAAACCNTATTTATAAACCTTAAATACTATAGTTGATCAAAAAGTAATTTTTTTTTCTACCATATACTCTCTACCGATAGCAGTCGGATTCTTAAGAGTATAATTATTCATCGCAATTGCTTCGTCGAACAATTGAATTAATGTTTTTTCCTGAATGTATGACCATTTATACTTGTCTTTGTTCTACAAATTATGCAAATACAATGTCACATATTATATCAAGTATAATTCTTATTTAAAATTTTAATAAAAACTAGCTAAAGAAAATTTACCCGTACTGTTGTTTCCGTTGGAGGAGTTGAATTTTCGATTGGCTGATTTGAACTTGTTTGTCTAGAAGAATTTGTGTTTCTCGACGATTAGACGACATATCTACATTTAATGAAAGTTATCGGTTACTATACATTTTATATTGAAAAAAAATATTTTATTGTTAATAAGAATTCTTTTAAACATATTGTTTTATTTCTAAACTAATTTATATTGTTATATATACATATACATATACATATAAAAATATGTTAGTTAGGAAAATAAAATAAAGATGATATGAAACATAATGAAAATGTTCAATTGTTATATAATTAAACTAACATGTATAATTTAAAAAATTAAGTAAACTGGATTACAATTTTTTTTTAAATAACAATAGTATTATTTACTGAATATTAAGATTATTATTTTTATTCATTTTCAACTTAAAACATATATTACAATTCTAATTATTAACATGGAAACTCCACTTTAAATCAGTTTTTGTAAATTTAAAATCTAACAGCAATTAAAAATGTATTTTGAACATATAGTAAACAAAACCTATATAAAATTGGGAAGTGATTAAAAAAACAAATGGGAGATATGTTTAAAAAAAGAAAATGGGATCGATCCATCAGAGAAAATAAAAAGAAAATAAATATAAGAAGTGATTAAAACAAACATTACCAAAGTGATGTTGGGTGAAGTCTCGAGAGAGAAATGGAAAGGAGAATAGGAGATATGTTTTTTTTTTGCTTTTTGATAGAGTATAGTTGCATACGCTTATATAGTATATTTATATAGATTTAAATAAAGCATTATATGTTTCCAAAAATCAATGGGTATTACTCATTGTATTTTTGAAAGGTGGTTCATGGCATTATCTGCTGAATCAATCCGTTTTTAGGTTTTTTTTTAAACGCATATTAAATTTTTTTGTTCTGATTGGGTGTACATTTACGGTTTTGGATTTTTTTTCTTCTGAAAACCGCAAATTTACGTCTTCCATTCACTACCCGAATGATAACATAACACCTAAGAAAAGGCATCCTCAGAGTAGTGTAAAAAAAAGTGAAGAATGTTATTGTTATTATTTTAAAAAATATTTTAATCTAATTAACAAAATATATAATTATACTTACAAATATTCAGGATTCTGGTTTGAGAAATGCATGGATCTAAATACTCTAGTGTATACCTCTCCATCCTTGAGGATGTACTCCAAAGGAATCCAAAAGAAGTACACTAGAAAGAAAAAAAATTTCATTAAAAAAAATTATATAATAAACAATGCATATAACAGAAATTTTTACTTCATTCGGAGTAAGAGTGTAAACTCTACTACCACCGTTGAAATCCAATGATACATGCCCCATATTATTTTCCGTTAGCATCTCTTCGTGTGTGAATGTGGGGTTCTCCTCGTCTTCAGGTAATTCCCCACTGAGAATCTAAGAAAAATATATATATCTAATTATTATCAATAAATTAACTAAATACAATGATAAAATTATGTAAATTGACATATAAAATTTATTTATTCTTGTCTACGTCTACATCGATCTTCACTTAGAATTTGTGTATTGATAGCTTGTATTATACGTTACACATAGAAAACCAAACAAATTTGGAATGTTAGAAATGTTTACTATACTAAAAGTTTGAAAAATAAATAAATCAAAATACACTTACAGTAAGACCGTATATCAGTGGTGAGCCAGTGTGAATTAAAGCTTTGTTGCAGTACATTTCTACAAAGAAAAACAGAAATAACATCCATAAAGAGATGTTCACAATAAAAAAATATTTATATAACCAAAATGATGATCTTTAGTTAGTTTATGTACCTTCATTATTTTTTCCAACACAAATGAAAGACATTAGAATCATCCACTCGTTACAATGCTCAAAGATGGTATAATATTCATGGACACCATGGAAATGATCACTATTTGCACCGCCAAAAATTATCATCCCTCCGTCGTTGCCAGAAAGTAGATGATCTCTCATCCAAACAGAAAAAAAAAAACATTATTCTCTAAGAGGTTCCATTGATTCATCAGAATCCTCCTGAAACACAAACATTTTTTTTATCAGTCAAAATCACATATATATTGGTCAGCACATATAATATATATAAATGAACTTTTTCCATATAAAATACCAAGATTTGCTTAAGAATATATACAAACATACTATAATCGCACATATCAAATAAATAACTCTTTAGTAGTTTACAAATTAGAATAAATCTTTTGAGTAGATAAAAGCTAGTATCGTTCTATCGGTTTGGTTCATATATATTTACTTTGTTTTTTCTAGTAGTGTAAATTAAAAGATGGAAAAATGTATTTTAATTAACAGCAAGTGAAAATAGAAAATTGTAATTACCAAATGGGTGTAGCACAAGGAACATGTTCTGGAGGGCCAAACGAGAGTCCAACAATCCCGCTCCAAATGAACATATCAGGATCATTTATATGTCGAGCTTCATTCACAAGACAAAATAGAATACGCAACCAATGATCACCAATATGAAACAAATCGTGTATCCTAACTCCATTCATAGTAAGATCACGATATGGTAGTACTAGCAAATTTGTTTGGATTTCTTGGATCAAAAACATATTGGAGAATTAAAATTAAAATTACAATCACGATATGAGGGTTAGTAGTGGAGTTTAAATAAAGAATGAATACATGAATTACATAATCTTATTTGTGAATAACCGTTGATGACGATTCATCTCTTTATTTGCGATTCTCAGCCAACAAAGAACATAAAAAAATGAATGTGAGTGGAAGAAATGACTTCTTTTTTTTATTATTATTTAACATAGACTTATATTAATTGGACATAACAAACTATATGTGTGGACTTATATTTAATCAATCATGATTTTAAATTTTAAAATTTAATATTATAAAACTTCTAATCCCACTTAACCATTTTTTTTTATCTCCCCTTGGAGATGCTCTAACGACAATATCTCCCCTTGGAGATGCTCTAACGACAATAACCCATATGAAATAGCGACATATGCAAAGATAACCGATTTGGTTCACTTTGACTTGGGTTTAGCGTGGCTCACGAAGATGCAAATAGATGATGGAACGGAGATGGTAATACAGTAATAAGCAATGAAATGAAGTAATAAGCTTCTTCAACAACAACTTTATGAGCCTCTTCTTCATTCTCGCCTGAAAATTACATTGCAGCATTTTCACAAACACCTTGCGTGCAAGAAACTGGTCCTGACTCATAGGATCTGAGCCGCATAGTCTCATTTGGTTTGACAACACCCGATCCTAAAATCTCAGTAATCTCGTTGAAGAGTGGGGTAAGAGAAGCAGCTTTTGTTTGGATCTTCGACGGAGTGTCACGGGTTTTATTAGATTTCGATGACTTCGAGAGGATTGGAAGATATAGTCTTCGGGTAAGAGAACACTGTATTGATGAGAGATTGAAGATATATTTTAGATTTTCCTCAAAATTAAAAATATTAACTTTTATAAACTTTGTGCTAAATTTGGAACTTTAGAAAGTGTGGGCTAATTTTGGCAAAATAACTCAAATTGATGTTATTTTTGAGAATCTCCTTTTAATTATTGTGTTATTAATTTATGATTTTATACATTTTTCTTTACAAAATAAAGTCATCCAAAGTATGATTGAAATACTGAGATTGTTTGGGAGATTTTACAAAATTATAGGAAACTCTCTGATAATTCTTTTAAATCTTGTAATTATTTCCATTTTATGATTTTATTAAAATCATCAAATTCTTTATAGATTAGAATAACACCCCTAACAATTCTTCTAAATCTACACTTATTCCCCTAACAATCCATGTATTTTTGTGATATTTTCCATGACTTTATTTTGTAAAGAAAGTGTCTAAAATCATGAACCAATAACATAATAATTAAATTCATTAACAATCCTAGATTCTTTTGTTTTAATTGAATAGCACAAAACTTTTAATGATTTTATAAAAGTCTGAATCTAATAACCCAAATTTGTTAAGATTTTAAATGACTTTTACAAATCACAAATTAATAACACTAAACTTTAATAGAGTTTAACAAAATCTTGATCTAATGACAACAAATTCTACATAACATTTAAAATCTTTAGAACTCTATTCAAATCTCAAACCAATAACCTCATTTAGAAGAATTGTTAGAAAGTTTTCTATAATCTTGAATCGTAGCTAGTCCCTTGAATTATATTCGTTATCTTTCTTGAGTCGTAGCTAGGATAGAGTAGTCGATCTTCTGTTCTACTTGTTGAAAGGTTGTCCTGTGGGAAGTTCTCAACGACCACTTACACGGGACAACGTCGCGTCTAGCTAGCTACTAGAGCGACAACTACTTGATGTTGTAGCCTTGGATGGCTCATGCGGGTTATCTTTGTGGTTTCCTCATGGGAAGAGGTAAGGAACGGAACAGATTATCGAGGGCCCATAGGTGAAGAGTCTAGAGTAGTCGAGTAATCCTTGATTATTCTAGTCGTCTTGTGTCGTTTAGGAGAAAGAGTCTAGAGTATCCAAGTTACCCTTGTAGTATTCTAGTCATCTTTGTTCGTCGTGTAGGAATAAAGAGTCTAGGTTACTATAATCTTGTAAAGTCTCCCAAATAAATTCAATAGAAAACTCTTATAGAAAACTCTCTAACATCTCTATAGAAACTTCTCTAACAAGTAACAATTCTTCTAAAACTTTCACTTATTTCCATTCCATGATTTTATTAAAGTCATCAAAAAAAATTATGAATTAAAATCCAATAACACCCCTAAATGTTTTTCTTGTCAATTTGGCATGGAGATGAAGCAACATAACCCTAAATCTTCAAACAAGTTACGGAGACGACGAGATTCATCGAAACCCTGGTCGGAGCTTCCTTCAGATCTGATGAATTCAGTGTTCGAACGCCTTGGCTTTGCTGATTCTCGACGAGTTGGATCCGTATGTCGGTCTTGGTAATCCGCTGCGAGACGATGTTTGGCCAAAAAGCAGACCCCTTGGCTGATAATCTTGCCAGACGAAGACGACAAGATCGAAAACCATTGGTGCACGCTGTTCAATCCCGAGGAGAAGGGCAAGCTTTACCGAATGCGAGCTGATGTGTTGGAATTCGCAAAAAGTTGTTGTTTAGCAACATGTGGAAACTGGCTCCTTATGGTAGATCAGTGGTCTAATCTCTACATTTTGAATCTGTTTACCCACGAGTGGATCTATTTACCTCCGGTGGATTCACAACTTGGTCCGACAAAGGTGGAGCGAACCACCTCGAGAGGTCAATTTTGTATTTCAAACGAAAACGATTAACATCACCACCGCCCAAGGAAGTTCAAAGGTATGAATATGATTCTGCATTCCCCTGCGTTTTGGATTGACGAGCAAACTAAAGAGTATGTTGTTATATGGGGACTTGGCCATTGGTGTGTGGTTTATTCCAAGAAAAGAGATACGTTCTGGAGTCAGATTCAAACTCCCCCAGATTATTTTGCTGATTATTCTCAGATGGTTTACAAAGATCACAAGCTTTACTACCACCTCCTAAATGATAGTAGAACTGGTGGTTGTATCAAAATATTCCGCAGGAGACTTTTCACTGTGGTGTTGCTGGCGACCCCTCTCTACTTCATCCAGTAACAACAAGCGATTCATGGCGAATGTGGCGTACAAAACTTGTAGTCACAGTAACCGGAGATGTCCTCAAGGTTGAACAATTGTTCAAGTGCGAACAACTGGTAAGAATCTGGTCCTTCCGCGTCTACAAGGTTTGCTCATCAGATTTCTGTAACAAGCATGATGAAAAAGTTGATTCTTTAGGCGACGAGGCAATGCTTCTTGATCTAGGCATCACTGTCCTCGCTAATGATGACATTGTGGGTTTTAGGAGAAACTCCATCTACTTCAATGATATTTGTTATGGAAAAAACACTACTCAAATTTGTGTCTCTAATCTCGAGACACAGGAGATGGAGGAGCCACTCCACATGTTTGTTTGTTTCTCTGGTTCAAAACATAGTCTATGTTTTATCCTCCCTTGGTCGACTTTTTACTTCGCCCAACTTCTTCTAGCTCCTTCACTTATGAGGTTTGGTTCGATAAACCTTACTCAACTCTTGCCACTTAGCATAATGACGCTTCTTCCTCATCACCCATTCTTTTCTTGCACCCTCTTTGTCTATTTATAGACAATTTCGTCTTCTATGCCTTATCTTCTTACACCCTCTTTTGCACTCAATTCCTGGACCATGCATTACTTTTTGCACTTCTTGCTCGTACTTGGTTCGACCCTCTCAATTTTTTTCGCCATTTTCGATTGATTTGCACCGCTCTTTCGCTCTTCTGATTTCTTAGGATTTGCCTCATCCTCCTCCATCATTTCCCTCTTTTTGCTCTTTCTTTTTTTTTTTTTTTTCTAAACTGGTTCCCTTTTCTTAATTAAACTTTCTTGGACTTCTTCTCTTTTGTCTGATCGCGCTTTGTGGTGACTTACGTGAATCCTCGTCAATCACGCTGATGCAATGCAAGCTAATTATGCAAATAATTAACTATGCAACCTATAAAACTCAAGCAAACCAAAGCAAGCAGTTAAACAAGCAAAGATTAGCACACAACAAACGCAACCACACCACAAACACGGCTAAAGAACACAAGGTACTTTACAAACGAAGAAAGGTACAGAGGTTCTACACCACTTAGCCGATACTTCAAGGGTTTGGATCCTAGACAAACACAACAAAGGTTAAGTCTAGAAGCTTACAACACTAGAAAAACTATCCAACCCTTACACTTAAACCTTAGAGAAAAACTTCCCTTACTCTAAACCACTCTACTGGTTCCTGCGCTTGGTACACTCTTCGCAAGTGCACACACACGCCCTAGTCGGCTCATCAGATCGCGATTCTGCGGGAGACTCGGTTGAGGTAGAGGCTACAGACAATGAGGTTCCAGCTTGGTTCATCGGGCTCTCTTCATCTCGAACAGCTCAGTCTAACGGGTTCTCCCCCGTATGCACAAGTTGGCTTGATGGGTTTCCTCCCTCTAACACAACTCGGTCCGGACAGCTATGAGTGAAATTTCCACTCCTCCCACACTCGGTACAGATGATATGATCTGGGATCAACGGACGTTGCGGTCTTGCTCTCAAGCAATGATTATTCAAGTGTCCCGGCATCCCACACGAATCACAAGGCCTCGAATGCCTCATGTAATCTGGGTTCGGACAGCGATAGGCAAAGTGCCCTCGCATCCCACAGTCCTCACACTCCGCATTCTCTGGGGACAACATACGTCTAAGCGTTGTCCTCCAACAGTTCCTGGTCCAATGTCCAACTCCCTCGCACAGATCGCAATAAGGTTGATTCCCCATATGGGCTTGATTCGGATACACCACTCTCTTTCGGGCAGTGGCTCTAGTCCTCAGTCGGCCTCTCGGTTGCAAAGTCACAGACTGCGCGTCCGGCTGCTCTCTCGACTGTATCTCCTTATATGTCATCCTTGGCCTCTTCGAACTGCTCTCTCCTTCCTCGAACCTTACATGCCCTCGGTTCAATCTCCTTAACTCAGAGATCCTCTCCCATTCTATGTTTCTTGGTTCTTCCTCTTGGTCACCTAACACCATCCGCAAAGGTATGGCTCGAATAGGACTATTGTGCCTCGGCACAATCTAGTCTGGTACTACTTGGTCTGGCACCACTTGATCTGGTTCACCTTGGTCTCTTACATCTCGGCTTGAACTGGTCCTTGGTCTCGCATCCTCTCTATGTTCCACACTTACGTCAGCTTCTTGGTTTCGATCTCTCGGTATCGTTTCCTGATCACTCCTTGGTTCGACCACCAAGGTCGGTATCCCCTCGTCATCACTTGACAAAATCTCGATCACCTCCACAAACTCCTCCCTTCTCGTCGTCAGCTCCTCGGACTTAGAGTCTCTGTCACCTGGATTCTCTTTCCTCTCGGCTTCCGGTACTATAGGTTCCTTACCAACTCCACTTGTTCTCTCTGGTGAGTGCAACTCATTCAACATATGAAGAATTCTTTTAACCGTCTCTGGTCTCTCCTCCACCGGTTATCCCGCACTGGTACCTCCGGTCTCGGGTGTTACCCCATTCCCACTAGCAGCAACTTCTTCTCCTGGTGGATACACCTCCGTCAAGAAGTTCAGAATCCTCTCGACTGCCTCCGGGTACTCTCTCATATAATCTTCGGGTTTAATATCGTCATATTGATCCTCCACAAGTTCCAACAGCAAATTCTGTAACTTATCGGCGAGCTCAACCTCCACCTCTCCATGATCTCCGATTGGAACAGTTTGAAAACTTCCTTGCGCGTCTATCCTGACTTGGATACGACTAGGCTCACCAATCTCCAACACAACCGTCTGATCATCCTGATCCACTTCCACCTCCTCCGATCCGTCTAGACACTCGGATGGATCGGTCTTAATAGACAGGTTGTCATCGTCTCCAACCAATCGCCAATCCACACTCCAAGTGTTCGGATCAATTGGCTCGTGACTACTCTCCGACTCTGTCGACAAATACCCGTTGTGATGCTCATAACCCTCATGTCATGGCCCCTCTTCCCCTGAACAATCCCCGCAACCTGAATCACCTGAAGACATCTAAACCCACACGAAACAAGGTCAGATGCTAGCCCATTCTAAAGTTCAACTTAAAACTAGACAAGCAAACAACCGGATAAAATTTGTGTTTTTGTGACACATTACTCGATAAAACTTTGAAATGCACAAGTGCTCACGGGTTTAAAAACACCGCTCTGATACCACCGTTATAACGCCCTGAACCGCCATACGGCCGGACAGGACCACGGACGGCACCGAGACGCCACATGTGTGGGAACCGCACCCTGGTGGTCCGGTCGAGGGACGGAAGCTGCAGCTTCCCGACCAGTCCTCCTGGACACGACTCTGCCCGCGGCTGAGGTTCACTTAGACTTTGCAACCCTTGCGTCCCACGCGCGTTGTGTTGACCCGGACAAGGCCGAGTACCATTTGCAACTTGCCATGTTTTCCCCGAAAACCGAATATATAGTACTTTAATAATTTATTACATTGAAAGTAAATCATCAAAGCAATATACATAGATAGTCGGATAATTTTACAGAAATCATTTGGGAAAATATAGGGTTTTACAAAGAACACAGAAAACCCTATCCGGTACCCTAAAGTTTGCTCCAGCTCTAGACTCACTTAGGCTTCCTGCAAGACAAAATAATATCATGAGTAATCTAAGATTACTAAGTGAGTCTGGGCACCCTTTTCCTAAACAGGATTCTACTCCCCCAACCCGACTACCCCAGCTAGCAAAGCAAACAAGCAGGGCAAGCAAACAACAAACAATCAAAGCAACGCAACAGAAACAATAGCGGAAGCTATAAACAATAAACAAGCGAGAGAGGTTAGAACGACACGACTCAACTCGGACGATCTAAACTCGCTATTCACAGAGAAAGACGACTAAAGGGAACAAGGACTACTTGGACACTTAAGACTCTTAGCTCTTACACAACTCGCAAAGACGACTAGAATAAAACAAGGGACACTTGAAATACTCTAGACTCTTTCACCTAATGGCCCTCGATAACCTGTTCCGTTCCACAACAATTCCCATGCCGAAACCACAAAGGTAACCAGCATGAGCCCCCACAAATGCTACATCGTCATGTCACGGTCACACTAGTAGCTAGCTAGCCGTGACATTGTCCCGCGCGAGTGGTCATCGGGAACTCTCGCGAGACAAACAGCAGTTGGAACAGAAGATCGACTACACTATTCTAGCTAGGACTCAAGAAACAAATTCGAGAGACTTAGCTAAAATACACCGAACAACTCAAGCAAGAAGATTAAGCATCGCAAGCAAGAAAATCAAGCAAGAGAACATGCAACAATCATCAAGCAACAAGAATGACAATTCATGCAACTTAGATTGTCCTACAAGCATGCAACCTATTCACGCAACTTAAGCAATTTAATGCAACAAGTTCAAATATGCATGCAAGCCAATTTTTAAGCGATTTAACCCATTTAAATCCTTTAAATCCATTTATGCATGCAAGTCAATTTTAAGCGATTTAACCAAGTAAATCCTTTAAGTCCATTTACGCATGCAAGCTAACCTCATCCGATTTTATGCAATAAAAATTGCAAATAAACTTCACCAATTTAATCATGCATGCAACTGATTTTAAGCAAGAAATATTGCAAGTAAAATCCTTCAAACTCAACCATACATGCAAACCCTTTTGTCCAAATTTTAAGCAAGTCCAACTTACTTTAAAATGCATCCAAGTTCATTTTCGCATGGTGATTCCTAGCTTAAATTCTATGTGCATTTAAACATGAATTTAGCATGAATCCTACCATATTTCGCATGCACCAAATTAAACTGATTCTAACATGAATCTAGTCTAAATGCATCACGCAAAGGAGTATGTGCAAGGATCTAAAGATCAATGCAGCACTCCACACACAATTACCACAGACCTCACCCTGGTACAACTGATGATGGTCGGACTTCACTGCACCGCGGATCAGACAACTTCCCTTCTTGCGTCCAACAACGTCTTTTTCTCGACTCACTCCCTGTGTCCGCAACACTTCTCTCCTTTCTCTCTTCTTTCTCTCTTCCTCTCCTTTCTCTCTTTCTCTTCTTCTCCCTTAAGAATTTTTGGCGAAATGAGAGAGGGTGGAGGTCTTTATATAGAGAAAGTGGGCGGCAAAATGGCCCAATGTATGCTAGGTGAGTGTCCAACTTCAAAGCCACCAATTTGCATGAGTGTACACTTGTTAAGTGAGCACAACACTTGTCCAAGAGAATCTTCTCTTGTCTCCCACTCACTTCAATTGCAAATTAAATTAACTCTTAGTGGAAAATTCCACTTAGTGCTAATTTGTGATTAAATTAATCACTTAGTGGAAACTCCACTAACTCCATTATTAATATTTAAATCGCATGCCTTAGTGGGTTCCTTCCCACTCTCGCTTCCCGTCCATGACACAGCCTTGTCCATTCGGTGTTCGCCTAGTACGTCTGCTCGTTCCACATATGTTTGGTACGGTACATGTTAAATGGTACATAGTACCATCGGCCATCTCTCGGCCATGGGTAGGTCTCGGTCCGGACTGCGTTCGGTTCCTCCGGACTCCCTCGATCTTTTCTCTGACAACTCTCGGTCCTTTCTCCTTCGGTCCTTCCCGTCCCTTTCGGCACTTCTCGGATCGTCTCTTCCGCATATGCAGTTTTCTGCATAAACCGCCAACTCCCGATCGGTCTTAAGGTCTCGATCGTACATCCAGCCACTTTGGTCTTGGCTTGGCCATTCTCCAACTACTGCATTTTTCCTCGGACTTCCTTCGGCCTTTCTCCTTTGTTTTTCTTCCTCTTCCTCTCCAAGTCTTATCCGAGCCATTTCTTCGAACTTTTATTTTGGGATTTCTGCCCTTAGTGAGGTCACTACATTCTCCCCCCTTATAAGAATTTGTCCCCGAATTCTCAAGCCTTCTCCTTCTTTTCTTGTGATGTCGATACTTTTTGACACTTGCGTCCTCGTCTTGTGATTACCATCACATTGATATCTTCGTTGAAATACTCTTGGAAGACTAAACTTCCCTCACTTCTCCTTGGCTTTCTTGTTGACATAGCCTTTCTCCATTCGATACTTGTTCCGCTTACACCATTGACTGATGCTTTTGGAAGGCTTCTTCATCTCCAGCATCCACTTGGTTCCCCATATTTTCAAACTCTTCAAGTACTAAGGCTTCTTCCTTATTGTACCATGATTCGCCCACTCCGTTAGATTCTTCGACTCAATACTTCTCTTTCTTCAGCTTATGCTTGATACTTTTCTTGGCTTTTTAACTTTGCGCTCTATAGGTCTTTAACTTCTTTCGATTTCTTTGGTTTCGCATAGCTTCTCTCAAAACTACTTGAACTTCATTTTCTTGACTTATATCTTCACTGTCCTTGATTGACTCAACTCTGGACTTGTTCAAATGATCTTGGTAGAAATTATTGACTTCTCCATCTTCAATGTTTGCCTCCATTTGCGAACTTCTTGTTCAACTCCCATATTTCCACCAACTCCTCGCCATGCTCTTTATTTATGTGATCATCGTTATCTTTCTTGAGTCGTAGCTAGGATAGAGTAGTCGATCTTCTGTTCTAATTGTTGAAAGATTGTCTTGTGGGAAGTTCTCAACGACCACTTACACGGGACAACGTCGCGTCTAGCTAGCTACTAGAGCGACAGCTACTTGATGTCGTAGCCTTGGATGGCTCATGCGGGTTATCTTTATGGTTTCCGCATGGGCAGAGGTAAGGAACGGAACAGATTATCGAAGACCCATAGGTGAAGAGTCTAGGGTAGTCGAGTAATCCTTGATTATTCTAGTCGTCTTGTGTCGTTTAGGAGAAAGAGTCTAGAATATCCAAGTTACCCTTGTAGTATTCTAGTCATCTTTGTTCGTCGTGTAGGAATAAAGAGTCTAGGTTACTATAATCTTATAAAGTCTCTCAAATAAATTCAATAGAAAACTCTCTAACATCTCTATAGAAACTTCTCTAACAAGTAACAATTCTTCTAAAACTTTCACTTATTTCCATTCTATGATTTTATTAAACTCATCAAAAAAAATTATGAATTAAAATCCAATAACACCCCTAAGTGTTTTTCTTGTCAATTTGGCATGGAGATGAAGCAGCATAACCCTAAATCTTCAAACAAGTTACGGAGACGACGAGATTCATCGAAACCCTGGTCGGAGCTTCCTTCAGACCGTATGTCGGTCTTGGTACTCCGCTGCGAGACGATGCTTGGCCAAAAAGCAGACCCCTTGGCTGATACTCTTGCCAGACGAAGACGACAAGATCGAAAACCATTGGTGCACGCTGTTCAATCCCGAGGAGAAGGGCAAGCTTTACCGAATGCGAGCTGATGTGTTCGAATTCGCAAACAGTTGTTGTTTAGCAACATGTGGAAACTGGCTCCTTATGGTAGATCATTGGTCTGATCTCTACATTTTGAATCTGTTTACCCACGAGTGGATCTATTTACCTCCGGTGGATTCACAACTTGGTCCGACAAAGGTGGAGCGAACCACCTCGAGAGGTCAATTTTGTATTTCAAACGAAAACGATCAACCTCACCACCGCCCAAGGAAGTTCAAAGGTATTAATATGATTCTGCATTCCCCTGCGTTTTGGATTGACGAGCAAACTAAAGAATATGTTGTTCTATGGGGACTTGGCCATTGGTGTGTGGTTTATTCCAAGAAAGGAGATACGTTCTGGAGTCAGATTCAAACTCCCCCAGATTATTTTGCTGATTATTCTCAGATGGTTTACAAAGATCACAAGCTTTACTACCTCCTCCTAAATGATAGTAGAACTGGTGGTTGTATCAAAATATTCCGCAGGAGACTTTTCACTGTGGTGTTGCTGGCGACCCCTCTCTACTTCATCCAGTAACAACAAGCGATTCATGGCGAATGTGGCGTACAAAACTTGTAGTCACAGTAACCGGAGATGTCCTCAAGGTTGAACAATTGTTCAAGTGCGAACAACTGGTAAGAATCTGGTCCTTCCGCGTCTACAAGGTTTGCTCATCAGATTTCTGTAACAAGCATGATGAAAAAGTTGATTCTTTGGGCGACGAGGCAATGCTTCTTGATCTAGGCATCACTGTCCTCGCTAATGATGACATTGTGGGTTTTAGGAGAAACTCCATCTACTTCAATGATATTTGTTATGAAAAAAACACTACCCAAATTTGTGTCTTTAATCTCGAGACACAGGGGATGGAGGAGACACTCCACATGTTTGTTTGTTCGTCCGAGCAACAACTCGCCAGAGCTCGATGGTTCCTACCAAGTAATTTCAAGCAGACATAATAATTTATCTTGTTTTTTTTTTTTTTTTTTGGTTAATTTGATTAAAACAATCCTCTGCTATAACGTCACAACTGATATGCTGTGCGGTGTGGTTTGGTTAATGATATAATGGTTATGGTGTGGAACATATAATAATGATAATCTATATTGGTTATTTTGAATTAGTATTGTTGATGAGTATTTTGACCCCAGTTTGAAAAGATTATTGTTTGCCCTGTTTATAAATCTCATATATGTCTTGCGCATGTCGTAATTCATGGCTTTCAAATGTGTTGCTGCTGATAAATTTGATTGCGCAAGATCAAACGGTCAATTTGGTCTATAGAGAAATGTGTCTCATAGTAATAACTCAATTTGGTCTTCTACAGAACAAAGAGAATGTCAACAGCGATTGGACTAAGAAGCTTTCGTCTTTTTAAGAGGTTGTTGCGGATAAAAATGAATCATCCATAGTCTAAAGATGAAATGGAGGCAACTACATCGTTAAAACTTAAAATTCAAGAGCCAAATCGAGGCAACTAACATCGTTATAACTTAAAATTAAAGAAAGTAGAAAATGTAAATGTGAGGTAGGACAATGACTAAACTCTTAAGTGTCTCTCACACAATGATTTCATTCCTCCATAGCTTCACCAGCCACTTCTACAATTTCCACTTTCTCCGATAATGGTGTAATTTTGGTGAGTAGAACCTCTGTTTTTACAGAGAAACAAAAACAGCAAGAAGAAGACGAAAAATATCTAATTAAAACCAAACTCAACACTTCAACAATCAGGACAGATACCAGAAACGAAGTGTTGCAACAAGTAGCTTCTTACCAGTTTTCTTGGTGAATGAATAGCCTTTGCTGCTAACATAGGTTCTTGGGTTTGGTTCCATGTAATTCCTCAAGTATTCCTTGTGCCCCTGTCACAAAATCGACTCACACAATAAGTTTCAAATAAAATATATAGGTAATCCAAAGTATTGGTTTTGTAGCGAATCACTTTGGTTTAGCTTAATATATCTGTCAGTCATGAAACAAACAAATATCTAGATAGTACATCTTTTTTATTAAAAGGAGAGGAAGACGGAGTATGACAAACCTTAGTGATCACACAGATATCCACATTGCTACCACTGCCAAGGTCGTTGAATATACCAGAGCATATGGCTTCAGCAACCAACTTGATTCCTTCGTCTCTCTGCAAGATTTGAGTCAAAACGTCAAACATACGGCGAGAAGATATCTACAAAATATAAAGATAAAAATACCTCTGTTTTACTTACAGTTAGACCTTCTTTATATCTTGCTTCAAACACTGACATGGCAGCAAGGGAACCAGAACCCATCGTAGCAAATGGTAGAGTGTCAGTGGAACCGTGAGGGTATATCTTCATTTTAGTCAGAACGTTAGAGATGAATACAAAATGAAAGAACCTGTACTATAATAGCTTTTAACAGTTGAGAACTTTGATCAGGAGTTAGAAACTCACCGTATGAAGATGAGGCCCGGTAATATCAACTCCACCAAGCACAAGAGCAGCTGAGACATGACCTTGATAACTGAATGATACTTGAGAAGTTCAATGACATATGCCTATTTTAGTAAACATAACACGAGTTTCTGGTCATGGTGAAGCAAAAAATACCTGAAAAGATGTTTTTTGAGAAGGGTCAATGCAGTAATGACTCGAGAATCTCGGCCAGTCTGGTATCTGTGCAACCGCAGCTGTGAGCTGACCATATCTGTACAGTGAGATGGTAATCAAATTAACTACGCAGTGGGTTTCATGGAGCAAGTGTTTGTTAACTTCTGGTTTAAAATTAACAGGTATTCAAAGGAATAAACTTGGATCTGGCATAGCAGTATAGAAATATAGTAGGTGAGAATTACCAGTTACTGCTTCAGTGTCAGCAGCAGTTCCTGCACCACAACAGTAAATGTTTGGTGCCATATAGTGAATCTTCTCACAGTTCTTATCAGCCACAATGGGCCCTTCAGTTGCCCGTGTATCAGCTCCAAGTATCACACCATCCTATACAACAAGTAAAGGAAAATCAGCATTGTATATCTTCAGCAATCATCTATTGAGAATCTGAAAGAGAACGTCAAGAACACAGGATCACAACACATCATCGCATGTTTCATACAGTGTTCTAAAGTGTAGAGAAAGGCAAAGAGCCATCAACATGTTGCCACATGATCAAGGGTTTAGAAAGCAACAACACTTTATACTTCCATTTTCCTACCAAACAACTTCACAATAATTAGGGCAATCTAATTTTCAGTAAACGCTGCCACAAGGTACTCAATTTATCCAAAACTTCAATCGAAAAAAATCACTCTTTTGTGGGAAATATCAAAGCAGATAACCTTAAACGCTAACTGTTCAGCTAACTCATTCTTTAACATTTGCATCCTTAGCCCACAATTCTTGAACCTTAGGTCACTTTTTAACTTCCATAACTAAAAGAGAGTACTCACTATCCAACAACACACTACGCTAAACACACAAAAGCTATGAAAGCAAAAATTTTTAGAGAATGTGAGATAAAAGAAACACACAGACCTCAAATATCAACCCAACAATAGTTGTTCCAGTCTTGAGATACGACGGAGCTTTAAGACCCTTCTGTGTTAGCATATCATTCCTTTTGCACAGATCGAAGCTGAACCCACCTTTTGGTGGCAACTCCACGGAAGCCTGCGACATTTTCCGACTCACCACTCTACTAATCAGGGAAAAATCAAATTTATCAGCCCNCCCAAAAAAAAAAAAAAAAAAAAAAAGAGTCTTTAATTAACGAAGTGAAATTTCGAATTCGAGAAGCAAAGCTAGATGATGATGAAACGAAATCAGAAGAACAGATTGGGAAATTAAAAGTCACATACTAACAACAGATTTATGAAAACTCAGTGTGAAGTTAAAAAATTCAAATCAAATTAAAAAAGCTCTGATCGAGATCGTTGGAGGATGGGTTAAATCATCACCGGAATTGAGAAGAGAGAATCGACGAAGACGATACAGCGAGAGAGGGAGGGTGATGTTACCTTAAGACTTGAAGATGTAGCGAGAGGAAGGAAGCTCAGAGGAATCAGAGAAGAAGAAATAGNTTTTTTTTTTTTTTTTTTTTTGCTTTTTTGGACAACCGAGAAGAAGAAATAGTTAACAGAGTTTTCTTCTTCCTCAATTAATCCCCCGTTTGCTTAACCAGTTTTTTTAGGCTATGATACATAAATGGGCCTAATTTTATTAATTGGGCTTTGTTTCTGTCAAAATCAAGCCCATTTCTCTAATGTGGTTAAGTTTTTTTTTTCCTCAATACAGTTTTGAGAATTGTTTACCTAAATAAAATCGTTTTCTTTAGCTTGAAAAAAAAATTTAGTTTGATTTTTGGTTTTAGGACAAGTAACTATATAAAAACAGAAATAAATTAACATATTTAATTGTAGTTAAATTTATTTTTTTGATTGTAAATGTTAAGAGCACTATATATTTGGTTTTATTCGGTTCGATTGCACCAAGTTTAGCATGGTTTTCTTTTTTGAATATTTTTTTTTTCAGTATCCAAAAAATCCTAGTTGGTGTATTGAATTTTGATTACTTTTCTACTTGATAGCTATTCGAGTTCTAAGCTTCATATATATTTTTGCCAATATTTAATAAGCGGTTTTAATTCAACTTTTAACACATCAATACAAACTACTCTACTACATCTAGTTTTAAACCAAGTTTCTCAAATCACAATTTTAATATTTCATTACCTTATATATCTTTGACAGAAAATAAAGTAATACAATATGGAATGTATAACTTGAAACACATGCAAAAGTAGCTGGATGATGGATGCAAAATCAAACAACTGATAATTCTTTTCAGATAACAATTTCAAAGAACAACAACATGAAAACTTGGCAGCAACTAAACTCAAGAAAAAAAAAACTTGGCAGCAAGAACAACATGACCAAATTAAGGGAAAAGCAACAACAATAAAAAAAAAGAAAGAAAAAAAAACCAGAAATACGAGTAAAGAGAGATTTCGAAGAAACCAAACTTAATCATATATTAATTATATGCAATTGAGAGCCGCCTTATTAGCCTTTTTCGAAATCAAAGCACTTTGCATCGCCAAATGCATCTCAATCTGCATCCTCTCTACTTCTCTTTGAGCCTCTAACATTGCAGCTAGCTCTGAGTTCACCGAGCTTTTGCTTCCTCCTCCTTTTTCTTCTTTCTTTGCCTCTTCCTCTTTCTTACATGAGTGTAAATGCGTAGCGTAATCACATTCCTTGCAATAATACGACCAGATATTATCCGGTACAATATCTTCACAAACATCGCATTTGGAATCTAAACCGGGTTGGTTATAAGGAGAACGGTAAAGAAGAGTGAGTGGATGTGCGTGATCTTCACGCTTCACTGTCTCAGGCATTGAAACACATCCGACATGTACGTCGTACTGACAGGCCGAACAGTTGTACGTGAAACTTGACCCATACTCGCCGCAAGCATTACACGTGTACGTTGACTTTGGGGAATAGAGCAAAGTCAAAGTGTGGGATTGGTGAGACTTGTGGTTGGTTTCACGAGGAAGGTCAAAGCATGACTTGTGCAAGAAGTAATCGCAGTCTGCTGACTTTGTGCATTTGAAAGCTGCACCAACCAGATCGAGATCACAACCCGAGCAGATGATTTCGTCTTTCGTTTCGCATTTGTGACCGCGTAGTGGATGGTTGTGACTCGGGTGCCTCACTGTTTGTCGTGAAGACATTGCAAATATTCAATGTTCTTGATTTATTTGAGAGGTTTTGTTTTGTATTTGTGATTGTAATTAGCTTTGGGTTATAATCTATTTATAGCGAAAGATGGAGAAGACTTAATGATAATGGTCTTGGTTTTGAATTTGACTATTATAACAAGTTGTAGTTTATAGTGATTAACTATCTAAGTAGGAGAACAAAGTCATGGTCTATGTACTATGTTACATATAATATATAAGTGTATATCAAGATAGTTCACATTTGGGATTCAAAGTCAAGAGATGCATTATGCATGGAACTATTCCCCGATCTCATTCACGCATCTGAGTTTTGATTAATTAGATGTTATAATTAGCTAATTAGCCAGTTGTAATTTAAGGTATCAAAATATTGGATTATCATGATCAAGTTGATGATGAATACAATAACGCTGACATAATGACGGATGTTAATGTCAACTAATCGCAATCGCAATATAATGCCTTGACTCTAAGGCCCTATCCACCGTCTACTCCTTAATTACAAAATGTTTTTCTGGAATGCATGAATATTAAATATTATAATGTGATTGAATTACAGGTTTACAGTTTTTATAAGAAATGCTAAAAATGGTAAAAGAATCAGTGGAGATAAAAAGACACTGAAAACAAAAAACAACATACAATCAAATAATATGAAAACAGGTTTACCAAAAAAACATCTTATGAAAAAACCAAAATTAGAAATTATTATTTAATTTATTATAGTTAGTGTATATCTTTGTAATTGATTTGATTATGTTACGTTCACAAGTTTGAAATCTTCATGTGGGATGAATCATGAAAAGGATCTGGAATAGAAATGGTCATAATTTACAGTTTTGGAAAAACAATTACTTAAGGAATCCTCGATTGATTGGCCATAGAGATTAGAATCATTGGGAGCAAAAGAATGGAAACTCAAATCATGCAAAAATAACTTGTCACTTTTATGTCATTATTATGTAGAATATTTTGCATGATTCAGACATCATTTTCACCGATGGGTCTTATTGTGTATAAATTGGGAATACTTCAGACAAGGCCTTCACCTACATTACATACGATCAAACTCGGTATCATGTCGCAGGTTGGAGGAAGCAATGGGAAGCTCATGTCAAGGAAAATTCAAATTCCCGCGTTCGACAACTCGGATTTAATCACAAGGTTAAAGAGGACGACTCTTATCGGTAGGGTTATGAATCCTGACGTTCAGAGTGTGGGATCATTAGTTTTGATGATGCCTAGACTCTGGAAACTAGAGGGTCGAGTGGTTGGGAAGGACTTGGGGTTAGGAACGTTCAGGTTCGATTTCGAGAGAGAGGAAGACATTATCGAGGTGATGAAAACGGAACCGTTCAATTTTAATCAATGGATGGTTTCCATTGTAAGGTGGGAACCAATCATACACAAGAACTATCCATCGGCCATCACGTTTTGGGTCAGAATCGTAGGTGTTCCTTTGCGTTTTTCGACCCGTGAGAATTTTCCGGGTATTGGGGAGGAGCTAGGCACGGTACAAGAAGTGGATGAAGAAAACGCGATGGTCAAAGTGACTATCGATATTACTATGCCATTGTGCTTTGAAATATCGATTCAATTTGGAAAGGGTGGTGAGGTGGTGTTGGTGCGGATGGAGTATGAGAAGCTTTTTGGTTACTGTGGTTCTTGTTTTAGTCTTCGTCATGATAAAGAATCTTGCCCACAAAGCGACTTGCACCAACATGTTATGGCGCATGAAGAAACGAACTAAAATAGTTCACATTTGGGATTCAAAGTCAAAGATGCATCAAACTATTCACGGAGATGAGTTTTTATTATGTAATATGTATCTCTAATGAGAAAGCAGGGTATTTAAAGTTTTTAATAAATTTGAGAAATAAAAACCTTTGATTAAAAAGTATAATGTTTGTTTGACAATTATCTTCTTTTCTTTTTGAACTATATGAAGTAACTATATCCTCTATCTGTACTGAAACAATGAAGGATTGTCTCATAAAACAATTCTCAAAAGAAACTAACAAAGAAAATTTCACTTTAATTTGTGTCTATTAAAATGAATATTATTTATTTTCGAGTGCACAAAAATAAAATATAAAAAACAAATCTTGAATTACGTTTGGTCTTTCCGTTTGATAAAATATTTAAAATAAGATCAGAAATTACAATTTAAAAAAAAAAGAAAGAAGATGTATTTTTTCTCTCGTAAACCAACCGTCTTTCTCTCTCCCAAGCGATTTGCCACCGATCGAAGACACCTTATCAATCGTTTTGGCCGGCGTCGGTCTCTCCGACGTCGGCCACCGTCGTCCTCTCTGTTTTTTTTATAACTTCTAGTTTCTATTGATATTATGGCAAATCGTTTGTTTCACATATATGCATTTTGCCATATCATAATGGTGGTGATCAAAGTTATCCATCTAACGGCCCATATCATATTAGGAACTTGTTTTTGTTTCAGTTCATGATTTGGTTGGCCTATCAATTCAATCTGTTTTCACCGATGGTTTTGACATCTCCATCCCACCAATGTTTTTCGCCTTGTGTTATGTCGATTCATTCGAATCGTAAAGTATTTGTTTCTGGTGGTCTCATTCACTGGTGTCATCTCCGGTTTGTAACCGATGAATCTACTCCTAACTTATGGTTTGGAGAAGTCATTTGGGTATTCGATCCGGGGATCAAGAGGGAATTTTTTACGATTGAAGGAATTGGCTTATGTGATAACTTCCTCGGTCTAGGAAGGCGACTCAATGATGGTGATGTTCACGCTGTCCTTCGATGTTTTATGGAAAAAGAATTCATGGCCACTAAGCGACAACGATGGATAGGGCATGACAAAAGACATGATCCAAAATCATTTCAAACAACATATCAGTGTATTCTTTTAATCAAAATAATGCAGAAAGCATTTGGGAGTTTCATCTATCAGATGTTAGCCTTTTACAAGTATACGAAGAGAGGACTTAACAGATTATGTTTGTTGCCAGTGAGGCTTCTGTTTGGAAAGCATGGTCACTTCCACTTCTTCATCGAAATTGTGTTCAATTTCCTTTGTTTGGTCCAATGGTTGTATTTGATGTTTTTGTGTATCATGTATCTTGTAACACATTTACAATCTAATATAATTGATTTGTCGTTAAATAAAAGAAAAAAAAAAAAGAAAGAAAGAAATAACCACCAAACAATTGAGGTGACCCTCACGGGAATTTATTAGCGAGATCTCTCTCTCTCTGACTCTCTCACTCGACTCACTTTGAAAACCCTAAAACTCACGAGCTATCCTTCGCCGCTGGATCCTCATATGCGTTTGGTCAGATTCTATCTCTCGGCTCTTCTCTCTTTAATCTAGTCTTTTTGCGAGGTATATGAATTGGCTTCACACGTTTTACTTGCTTTTTTGAATCTTTTTGTTAATGTTGATGATGAGGTTCTTTCCAATGTTGATTAGTATCTCTCTCTATCTTTGACTAGATCAAGCTCATGGCGTCCGACGACGACGACTCAGATATAGTTCGACTTCCCGCGTTTGACAACTCAGATTTAATCACAACGTTAAAGAGGACGACGCTCATCGGTAGAATTATGAACCCCGAGGTTCAGAATGTTGACTCACTCGTTATGACGTTACCCAGACTCTGGAAACTAGAGGACCGAGTGAAAGGGATGGGCTTGGGATCAGGAACGTTCAGGTTTGATTTTGAGAGAGAAGATCTTCTGGAGGTGATGACGATGGAGCCTTTCAATTTCAATCACTGGATGGTTTCGATTGTACGCTGGGAACCCATTATACACAAGGACTACCCGTCGGCCATCACATTTTGGGTCAGGATTGTTGGTCTTCCTCAGGATCTCTGGACTGATCAGAATTTCCGGATTATTGGGGATCAGCTGGGCACTGTTCAAGAAGTTGATGAAGAGAACGCGATGGTCAACATGACTATCGATAGTACTATGCCATTGTGCTTCGAAATGCCGGTTCAGTTTGAAACGGGTGGTGAGGATGTGCTGGTGAAGATGGAGTACGAGAAGCTTTCCGGTTACTGTGATTCTTGTTTCAGCCTTCGCCATGATGAAGAATCTTGCCCAGAACGAGACTGGCGCAACCATGAAGAGAATGACTTGCGTCAATCGGACTAAGATGGTTCACATTTGGGATTCTAAGTCAAGTGATGCATGCATATATTTTCCGATCTCATTCACCCATTTTTCTATGTATTTCTAATGAGAAAGTAGAGTATTTATCAATGAATTTGAGAAAACACACCCTTAAAGTAGAATATGTGTCTGCTAATTTGTGAAAAATACAGTATCTTTTGGATCATAAATTCTAACTCCTTCACATTGTATTAAAGTATTTGGACTGCATCAAAATGTAGAAAGCACAGGTAGTAAAAAACTAAAACTCCAGATTGCAAACTACAATCTTGCAGTTTCTTTGTTAATCCTCAAAGGTCAAAACAATAGACCCAATATCTTTTTTCTTTCCTGTAATCCATGTACTAAACAAAACCGGTTGGATCTTTCTAGTCAAAATTACCATGTTTATCTCCTTCTCCTTTCCTAATATACTCACAAATTGAGACAAGGATTTAAGGATTTATGTACCTGTACCTGTACTATCTAGCTAGCAAGTTTCCGCGCACTCTCGATTGCGGCGACACAGTAATGCAATCTCCAGAGCAAAATGTTGTCCTGAAATAGACATTTGTTTTGAACAGTGTTATAGTTTTCCATATGATGTATTGGACAGGGAATCTATGTCACGAAAGATTTCCTAATGCCTTACTTCCTCCTCCATGTTGACGGTAACATCATCAGGCATTTCTCTCCCCAAAGCTACATAGTGGTTTTTGATTATTTCAGCAACGCGTTCAAGATTTGGTCCAGGTAGCTCCTTGATTGATTTCTGAAGTTTTCGCTTCTCTCCACGGCTCATAGGTCTGTTGATAAGACTTAACAAACAAACACATAAGTAACAGTTGAAAGAAGATTGTCTAACTATACATATGGAGACACGAGACAGAAAGATAAGAAACTATATATTATACCTGCATGTGGTGACCACGTTGTCAAGTAGTTTCTCAAGTTGCTGCTGCGTATCGTTCAGCTATTCAAAGCAGAGATCAAAGCATGACATTAGAGATGTTTCGGGAGCTTGAAATTGTTAATCGAAGAAGAAATTTTCGTAGAGAATTACTCTGTAAAGAAGATCACTTGAATGTTTGCTCACTATTTCCTTGACAAGATCAGGATCAGACTTCATAAGTAATTGTAAATCATCCTCCACCTAAGGAAAGAAATGTGAGGAAAAAAAAGGGTTTAATAAAACATCTATCAGGCGAAGAATTCAAGAACCATATTATCTCACTTCTTTAAACGTAGGATCCTCAGGAATCGCAGACTCTGTTGGTGAGATTGACGGTTTCTTGTTACTCAATTGAGACATCAGATGCATCGATTCAACACGCGACTGCATCTGCAAACGAATTGTGTAATTAACACTAATGTCTCTTAATTAAAAGCTAAAGCTAAAGCATCGTCATCAAACCAAATATGATTTCAAGAATGAGTAAGTGTACCTCCTCAACCTCTGGAATGGAATCCCACACGCACTGCCTTAACAAGGCATTCAACTTCTCGTTTTTGAGATCTGACAACTCAGCTCCTATAGTTTCAGTAGAAGACTTGTGAGTAGCCACATGTTTATGATGAGAGATCTTCTCTTCTTGAGACAAGAGGTCTTCTACTTGAGCTCTAAAGTAGCCAAAAAAGTCTTGTCCAGTTCTGCTGCTCTCCAATGAAGGAGGCGTCGTTTCTTCTGCTCTTCTTTTAGTCATAGCTGTTGACAGTTGGGGAGAAATAACAAATAGAACTCAGATACAAGCCACATTTAGAAGAAAAAAAAAGAAAAGCAAACTCATAATGTCGAGAAAGGTTGAACAATACTAACACTAAACCTACATTGTCTCTGTGTATAATAGAAAAATAAGCACACAAATCTTCCCTTAAAAAAAAACCCAATTTCAGATAAAACCACAATCTTGGTTCTGAGATCAACAAGATCAGTTCAAAATATATGATAATTCAAAGCCTAAAACAAAACCTAAGCCCTAAGGGATGAACACAAACACCATGAAAGACTGGAAAATTCCAAATTCTAAGCCCTAAGGTTGAAAAAGAAGCCCAGAAAGCCTAATGCAGCAAGATTTGTGACCATAACATAAGAACATGCAAAGCGATTACGATTTGGTTCACTATTCATCCATCAATTTCACAGATGTAAAAACACACTATGATTTCGAAAGATTAATGAAACTTTTATCACAGAGACCTGCAAAAAAAAANAAAAAAAAAAAAAAAAAAAAAAAAAAACTCGAAAGAAATCGAATCCACCATGAACACAAACAGAGAAAGATAGGAATCGTTTCCTATAGGAGCGGAGCATCGGCGTAACTACACTAGGTTAGGTCCAAGAAAACGAGACGAGACGAGCGATTTCAAAACCCCAACATTGTCAAATTAGCGAGGTTTACTTTCTAGATGCTGAAGAAGAAATGGAAGAGCGAGTTGAAAAAAAACACTCACTGACTTTGAAATCGGAGAAGTCGCCGGAGATTTAGAATCATGCACCAGAGAGGAAAATGAAACAGTGAAGGGGGAACCAAAGTTCCAACGGAATCTTTCTCCCAATCTCGGTGATCTTTTTATTCTTTTTAGCTGCGGGTTTTAAACTGTATGCCGTTTCATGACTGATGGTAAAGAAACTACACGCCGTCTTTGGTGTAGACGCGCACATCACACTCACACACACGTGTCCAACTAGATATATTATTGGGAAGTAAAATTAAACAAGTGTAGAGAGAAATATTCAAAAACATAGAATTATGATAATTAATGATGACTTTAAAAATAAAATAGAACAATAAAACGACCAAACAAAAAACAAAAAATAAGAACAAAAAAAAGTAAGAAGAACAAAATAAGTAAAACATAAGAATAAAATAATAACAAGCAAATTAAACAAAAAAATGTTTAGGTTTGAATTTTAAGAGCTTAAAATAATTTACATGATTATGAAGTACACAAAAAAAAAAATTAGATGATTCTCTGTGGAAGCTCAAAGTTGCTGATATCGAAAACACTATCTCCCGCGTTTGTGAGCTGGTAGTCTAACTATACATGTTCACTATTTGGCTGATGTACGTAGCATCTTGTTTCAATTTCTTTGTTGTAAGTTGTGACTGGTGACCACTATATGATTATTTTTGTCTTAGGTACTTCCACTGGCCAGTGGCCAAGAGTGAAGAGCTTCGTACAAGGGCCAAGGGGTTAAAAGCTCTATGGAAGATCTTCCTGGTAAATTCTGTTTTCATTCCCTTCTTAGCCAGAATATAGTATTATATTGTTTTTGAAAATTATTCTATAAATTTAGGTGATTATGACTTCAGAAAATCAGTTTATATCTAAGTTATAGCTTTAGATGAATCCAAAGACTTCAAATAATTGTGTCTTGCTCCTCTTTTTTCCTTGCTAATGAAGCATCCAATATCCTGAAATTATAGCTATAACTTATAATTTAAAAATTCGGAAACTTGGTAACTGAGTCAACTATGTCCAAGAAGGCCATTGTATAACAAAATCCATTTAAAATTATTAAGTCCATAAGAAACTTCAAATTGAACTCAAATTCTAACTTCCAAAATAGTCAATGTGGAAACATTCAATTTCTTGATAGACAAAAACCGGTACTTGTGCTTACATCATTGAACACATATACGAATGAGCTCCGTGGTATGGATTCGACCCTCACTAGAAGGTTCACTCACTAGTAAACTGTCGCACACAAAACAAAAAGTTAACTTCTCTACATCAATTCATCAAATCTATGAAGATGAATGGACAACCAATAAGATATATCAAGCTTTGTGCTCGCGGTAATGGACAAATGCTTCAGGCTGAAGGCGACCAGTGCAGATTTGGTGAACCGTTGAAAAGAGCGGAAACGTCTCCACCCATCCACAGTGGTTCAACACCTCGTAGACCTCTCTTGCTGTTGATACCCCCTTTAATAAGCAAAATCAGACATAGACACAGAGAATTTAGGACTAGAATCATCACAAGCAGAACGAAAGATTAAACAGACATAACTAAGAGTATAGGCTCTTCATAAATTTTCTCTATATATTTTGGTGGTCTACCTGTAGCTTTTGCCCTTGTAGCATCTCTGCTTCAAGCTCATCAAAAGACCTGTGACATTTACACCACACAGCCATCAAAACACTAACTCTTAGTTATGTGAACTGAAGATCAATTTGATTACGAAAGTCAATACCTTTTTCCTCCGCTTTTTGCAAATGCTTCCGCAACTCTTCGGTTTCTTCCTCCTACTGTAATAGTCAGAAAAAGAAGAGTCAAAATGAAATCACTGTAATAAACAAAAAGGGCGAAACTAACTCAGGTTTTATTCAGTTCTTACAGCAAGTTGTTATGACATCTGCTACACCACAGCTCTCGAAGAAAGTACTGTCTTTAACAGATGGAAACAGAAGCTTTGAGAGCGCTTTCATCTCTCTTAAACCAATCCTCATGATTGCAGCCTAAAAAAGATTTAAAAGTAAATAGCTTGAGATCTCTAGAAACTAGGTATGTCTATTAAAAAACTTCATTTTAACTTACCTTTGTGTTATTACCCATTTCCAAACCGTCAACGAAACCCGCTGCAATAGCCACTACATTCTTCAATGTCCCACACAATTCTACTCCTTCCACATCCTGAACCTGTTTTTAACACAAGCTTCTTGATATGAGGATTTTTTTCCCCCTAGATGGTAACGACTTAGCCATTTAACAACCAGGAACAAAACTATAAGAAGTATCAAGACTTCTTACCGGTGTGACCATAAAATACGGGGTACTAAACAACTGAACCCATGTGTCTGCTATTTCTCTACTCTCTCTATATCCAACTGTTGCTTCACTAAACTTCTCCACAGCTATCTGTATTACATTATTAGCCAGAGAAATGTAAAAACAGAAGAAATTACCCAAAGTAGTGAAACTGGATCATGTAAAAAACCTCGTTTGCAATGTTTGCGCCCATAAGAACACAACAATTGATACCAAGTTGTTTGGAGATGAGACTTGAGATCATACAAGGACCTTCCTTCTTCACTTCCATTCCCTTAACAAGAGATATAGCCTCAACATCTCCTGTGATCTTTCCATCTAGTTTCTTACATATACCATCCATGAACTGATGCGGTGTAATAAAAACCAACATGTTTGCTTCCTTCACTGCATCATCAGTGAAACCCATCAATTTCAAGAATCTAATCCAGATCAATGTACAGGAGAAAGATTTCATAAGTGAGAGTCACAAACCTGCATTTAGAAGGTCAGGATCCGCAACAACATTTCTTCCTAGCTTAATCCCAGGAAGGTACTTGACATTTTCCTACTCAAGAAACCAATATAAAACAATGTTTCAAAGCATTGAAAAATCAATCTATATCAAAACCATCCATCTGATCTTACATTGGTCTTGTTGATTACATCAGTGAGCTTCTCACCATTTGGTAGAACCTCCTCAAACACCCACATCCTCACTTCATCTGAAATTAAAGGGGGTTTCAATCAAAAGATTCATTACAAACCTTTAAAGCGTACATTACAAACCCATTTCTTCTTCAACCATATAAAAACTTGAACAATGCTCAACATGAAAGTACAAAACTTTAGCCCAAATTTTAAATTTTTAACACTTGTCCTCGAATATAAAAACAAGCATTGAAGATGATAATGACACGAACCCTATTCATCGTATCCTATATATAAGAGAAAGGCCACATCAAATTTTCGATTTTGATCATTGGCATTGAATCAAGGAGGAGCGTCAGAGAGACGTTACCATGGAAAGAAGGAAGCTTGAGGGCATTAGAAGCAATGAGCTTAGCAGCAACACTTCCCCAATTGCCACTACCAACGACCGTAACCTTAGATTTCAAATCATCATTACATTCGCCATTGCCTTGTCGGGATTTCTCGGGAGCAGGAGACATAGCGGGAGAGAGAGAGGAGGAGAAACGAGAGGAAGGAAGAGAAGGAGAAGGAGAAGGGGAACGTGAAAGGGAGAAGATAGAAGAGAAGAAGAATGATCGGAGTCGCATGGAAGAAGGAGATTTGAAAGGGGACACGTTGAGAGAGAGAGAATGGTACGTGGAGGAGTAATGTCTTCATCAATTCTATAAGCCGCCATGTTTGGATGGTTGGATCTTGATTCTTGGCGATTTGGTCTATGTTCCTTCTACTTCCTGATCCTCTTTTTTTTTTCCTTTTAAATTTTTTTAATGTCTTCCAAAAATATTTAATGAAATTAATCTGTTTACCCAAAAAAAAAATATTTTTTGGTAATGATTAATGAGTTTTTCATAAGTCAATTTGTAACGTAAAATAAAATTCTTTAATGAAAACGTTTAGGGGATGTTATTTTTTTTATAACAACTCGTTTAGGAGATGTTATTGGTTTGTCATTTAAATACTGTTTTAATGATTTTAAATGTTTACTTACAATACGTTATTATTCAATCATAATTTATAAAATTCTATTAAAATTTGAGAATTTATTAGAAATACCTTTGTTTGAAATACCCATTTTCAAAAATACCATTTTTGAACATTTTCATTTTTGTTCTATTTTATACAATTACAATATGTTAAATTAATTTTTAAATTTTTTATTTAGTTTTGGGTTCTCTAATTTATATTTAGGATATACAGTAAAACCTCTATAAATTAATAATGTCGGGACCACAATATTTTATTAATTTAGAGAGGTTTTAATTTATCGATAAATTAATAATTATTAATTTATCGATAAATTAATAAAATATTAATTTATGAAGAGATTTTTTCATTTCCATAATTTTGAATATTTTTAATTAAAAATAAGATACTTTTGTTATAATTCACATTTTTATAGGATTTTCTTAATTTATAATTTCGATTATCGTAATATTATTGATGTCAATAGTTTAGTAAATTATCCAGGTGAAAATAATAAATGTTTAGAAATTCAGAGTTTAGAAGAAATTGTTGCTACTATCTTTTATGATAAGTCTGAAAAGATATTGCAGTATCTTTAGAACTATTTACACGTAAAGAAGCAACTATCGCGTGTAGGACGCTCCATAATTTTTGGATGCAATTTGAAAAAACAACACAAAATTTTGATGCAATGAGAAAGATTATAGAGGGGCTCTAATGCAAATTCAAGAATAGTCAAACACCAACAGTGCCATATTTCAGATATGTATATATATGTATATATATATATATAAATATTTAATTTATATCATTATAAATTATGGTATTGATGGAACCATATTTTTACATAGAATTTCAAAAAAAAAGTATTATCTTATTATTTTATCGAATTGTGTCATTTTTTACACCGGCCCAACTCGGGACTGGAAAATTTTATTAATTTATAGCGAGTATTAATTTATAGAGGTTCTACTGTAGTTTTTAGGGGTGGGATTTAGTATTTGGGGTTTAGGATTTAGAATTTAGTCATTTTATATATTAAAAATGAGTATTTTTGAAAATTGACACTATGTAAAGGTATTTTTGAAAAGCGATATAGAAAAAAAAGTATTTTTGAAAATCTCCCTTAAAGTTTTGATGTTATTCGTTTTTGATTTGTAAAAAAATATTTAAAATCTAGAATTGTTGAATTTATAAGTCAATAAAATCATTAAAAGTTTTGTGTTATCCGGATAATTTTTGACACTTTTATTCATTAACTAAATTATTATGTTATTGGTTTATAATTTTTGACACTTTTATTTATTAAAAAAATAGTGAAAAGTATCATCAAAACAAAATAAATTGTTTTGAAAATCTNAAAAAAAAAAAAAAAAAAAAAAAAAAAAAAAAAAAAAAAAAAACTCTCTAGCAATCGGCTCGCCTAATAAGTAATAACAACCCACAATTCAAAGTTGTTAAAAAGTCATTAACAACCCATAATTCAAAGTTGTCAAGAAACAAAAGCAAACGCTAAAAAAATATTAAACCATATTCTAAAACTGTGAAACAGTATAACATATAACAACTTTAGATAACAGCCTATATGATTCAATTTTAGATAACACAACAAAAACACACAAAGAACAAACAAACAAACACCTCGTTTTAATTACCGAACATACCATAGTCTAGCTATTAGGCTTAAATTCCCAATTTATTTCCCTTTTCTTTTTACATTCATCCTCCTCAATTTTTTTCGTTGATCTCTCTCTTTCCCTCTTAATCTCCAACATAATCGTTCATAGCCCCCAAAAAAAAAAAATTGTGCCATTTACATATATACTAAATAACCACAAGATCCATTATTAAATTAGAAAGACATCGATTTATACACAGAGAGATATGTATATGGCTCGACGACATTTATCTTTTGCAATTCTTCTCATAGGTCTTGCTCTAGCCGGTGGAGCTCATGCTGCCGGTTCATCTTCACCTTCTCCACCGGCGACGTCGTCAAATACCACAGAAAAATCTCCTCCCACGACTCTCGAATGGTTTAACTCAACGACGAGCGGTCAAGATTACTCGGACTACGAAGTCCCGATGGATTTAGCGCCGGATGGAGTTGAAGTCGTGGAAGATTACGTGCCAATTAGCGTAAACGAAAGTAACGATGATGATCAGCTTGCTCAACCTGAAGGTGACTCAGATAAGAAAACAAATCAGCCTAAGGACTCAGATTCTTCTTCTTCTTCTTCTTATTCTTCTTATTCTTCCTCCTTCGCCGTCTTTATTGTTGCTGCTGGATTGTTTTTGTTTTGAGGTTTGATATAAATTATATAAACCCGATGTTGTTTCGGCTCCTAATCCGTTAATTGTATATGCATGCTCATGCAACGTAAATTTAATTGAGTTTTTTTTTCTTTAGGTATGGCGGCGTTGATCGATCAACTACGTAAGTATATTACGGCATGTAACACAATAGAACTGCGTTTGATTAGTTGAAAAAAACAAAAAAAACTTCGATTAGAGATGTGTACCCGAATCAATTTACACTTGCATAATATTATGCAATATTATATTAAACTGAGAAATCCCAATCATATCGTTTTGATCATATGAGATGCTAGAAAGAAAAAAACTATTTAGAATTTGATTAATTATTATAGACAAGACTACGATTATTATGGTTATTTTGCTCTACTCAGCTTATTCTGTTAATTAGTTGACACTTAAACGCTTTATTACACAACTCATCAGTCATTCCAATATCACCGTTTGGATCATAATAGTTTCTTATTTTATCATTCCCTTTAATTTATTTTTTATTTTATACTAGGTTAGACCCGCGCTATGCCGCGGGATTGGATTTTTTTTTTCAATATCATAATTTAATATATGTTATTTAAAATTAATTTTTATAAATTTATGCTGTTTGAAATCAAATTTCATAAACTTTTGATAATTTCAATGGTGACTTTGTTTTTTTTGTTATTATTAGATACTTGAATTTTTTATTTCATAAAGTTAGTTGTTGAATATATTTTAATTTTATTACCCTAAATATAAGTTTAGAGATTTTAAACCCTTAGTTCTTGATTTGTTTCTCACTCACAAACCCTCAAAAATAGTAAGATAGATTACTCTTTGATGTCTACATTTGTAAATTTTCTTGATAGATCTTAGTACTTTAAGTTTAGCCATTTCAACATTTGACTCCTTAATCTCACATAATTTATCTCTTACAACATATTACATATTTATACTTGTTCTTGTCACTTAGTTTATTTATTTATTTTTGTTAATATTAATTCTGTAAATAAAAATTGCAAACATAAATACACAATTACATAAAATTATTCAAAAATTGTAGAGTTAAATAAAGAATTACAATTATTTAACAGAAAAGTGAAATAAACATAAACTCAAAACCCCAAACCTTACAATACAAAAACCCAAACTAAACTAAACCAACCAAAGAAGATGACTGATTCAAATCAAAATCAAACAAACAAAACACAAAAGACCAACCAACCAACACTTACATATGTGTTAAGCTGACGGATAAAACTCGAGAAGTTATTGTGCTTGAAGAATCTCGGAAGAAGGTCTCTAGAAAAGTCCAGTGGATTCCAAACGGTGAAACTCTTGTTGCTCTGACTCCACGAGACGATTGAATCCGATGAAGAATCATCAACCATCTCATATGTTTTTGTAAGAAAAGGTGGGAGTGAGCTTGATGAACCTCCATGATTACTCTCATCCATCTCTAAAACACTTTCAAAATCTTTAAACACTTTCAACTCCGTGATTCAATCTACTGCCACAAAAAGCTATACAAATCACACTCAAAAAAAGCAGAGCAAGAGAGTCTTTACATCAACTATAAGTTCAAGAACCAAAAGATAAAAGCTTTTCATGTCAATAACTTTAGTACACAGAAACTACAGTTAAGGACTCAAAGAACTCTCACTGATTTCGATCAAAACTGGATAAGATTCAAAACCCAAAATTCCCTTAAAAAAAGAAAGCTTCCAACTTGAAACAAAAACCCCAAAACCTCACCACTGTTTCTCAAAATGAAGCTAAAAGCTTCTAAAAAACCCTTAAAACCATAAACCCCTTTCAACGAATCTATNCTCCATGATTACTCTCATCCATCTCTAAAACACTTTCAAAATCTTTAAACACTTTCAACTCCGTGATTCAATCTACTGCCACAAAAAGCTATACAAATCACACTCAAAAAAAGCAGAGCAAGAGAGTCTTTACATCAACTATAAGTTCAAGAACCAAAAGATAAAAGCTTTTCATGTCAATAACTTTAGTACACAGAAACTACAGTTAAGGACTCAAAGAACTCTCACTGATTTCGATCAAAACTGGATAAGATTCAAAACCCAAAATTCCCTTAAAAAAAGAAAGCTTCCAACTTGAAACAAAAACCCCAAAACCTCACCACTGTTTCTCAAAATGAAGCTAAAAGCTTCTAAAAAACCCTTAAAACCATAAACCCCTTTCAACGAATCTATAAACCCTTTTAACATTAAAATCTCACTTAATCAGAGAAATAAAAAAAAGGAACAACCTTTATATTGCTTCTGGAACCCTCTCTGCTTCTCGAACACAAAGAAAGAAAGAAAAAAGCTTCTCGACTTGTGTGGGTATTTAAGTAAATTAAACAGAGAATATCAAACAGAAACGATTTGTCTTCTTATGTGTACCTCTCTCCCTACCATTATTGCTGCTAAAATATCAAAGTTATCTGTGGAGAGAAAACCGTAGCTTGTAAACCAGATGGATAGAAAGTTATTTTTCCTTTTCTCCTAAAGTTATTTT